>NC_060280.1:65321740-65678833 GCF_021613505.1 Equus quagga
TGTGTGTGTGTGTGTGTGTGTGTGTGTGTGTGTGTGTGTGTGTGTGTAAACACACTAGAGGTTTGTTTTCATAAGAAAAGGCAGTCCAGGGCTGGCATGGTGGCTCCACAGAGTCAGCAGGTCCCCAGCCTCCTTTAATCTCTCTGCTGTCTTTAGTGCTGGTTTTTGCTCTCAGGGTTTCTTCACAGTCCAGTATAGCTGCTAGATCTCCAGCCATTGTGTCTGTGCTCCAGGCAGGAAGAATAGGGGTGAAGTATAAAAGAGGGACCTTCTAGCTCATTCTGTCCCTTTAAAGGTGCATTCCTAGAAACTTTACCCAATAACTTCTGCTTATTCTTTCAAGGAGTTTTCCTGGAAACTTTCCCAATAATTTCTGCTTACATCTCATTGGTTATCCCTGGTTGCAAAGGAGACTGGGAAATGTAGTCTTTTAGTTGGTCTTCTACCTGACAGAAGAAAACTAGGGCTCTGTTAGTAAGGAAAATGGGAGGATGGATATTGAGAAGATAATAAGCGATCTCTGTTGCAGTCCCAGGATGGGAAAGGTGCTAAAAGGTGTTAACATACTTTGTTTACTTAGTCATTTAACTAGAGGCTAAATCTTGTCCTCTTGGACAGAACATCCAAAAGTGGTAGAGAATTATTATTTTTATGTCATACGTAGTAGAGTGTATAAAATGTTTATGCTGAATTTAGAGAAACCAACACCTGAGTGCCCTGAGGATCAGGGCAATCTCTTATTAGCCCAACAAGGGATCCACTGACCCAAGATCACCCCTCCTGGATCCCCTGCAGGGAGCATCCCAAAGAGCAGATCTCCCCACAGGATCCCTTCTCCCAGCCAACTGAAGATGGGGGCAGAGGTCCACCTGAACAGGGTGTGAGTTAGCTCCCTAGAGAGGCAGTGCCTGGGACGACATCCTGGTGGCATTTCCCTGTCAGCCCACCAGGCTCCTCTCTTTTCCTGAACACTCTAGGCTTGGCTGACTGTACTTTCCATCCCTCCCTAAGCCACCCAACTACAGAGGGGCGTCCAAGAACCCTCTTTGGTTGTGGTGAAGACCAGTGTGCCGAAAGTGTCTGACTCAGGGCCTCAGACACAGTAGTTGCTCAATAAATGGTCACTCTCGTTTTTACTTTCAGTTGACATCAGTACAGTTTCGGTGGTATGACGAAGTGATTTCTCTGTGGGCAGCACCCTGCCTGGCTGTCTTGGAAACAGTTAATCATGAGAACCCTGTTTCTGTTTACACACGAGCCTTTCTGAGGGGTAGGGTCTCTTGTCTGCTGGGAAACTTCCACTTGGTAGAAACTTCTGGAAGCCACAGCTGACCTTGTAGCAAATATTTCTTGAATGAGAAGGCAGGCAGGAAGACAGGTGGGCTGACCCCTCGTTTCTTTAGTTGTAAAATGAAGAGATGGAGTTTAGCTGTAAGATGAAGAGAGTTGTAAAATAAAGGACTTCGCCTCTAAAGCCCCTTTCAGCTCTAACTGTCTGTGGTTCTATATGTAAAATTTAGGCATAGGACCAAGAGAAAGGTTTCTGGGGAAGCTAGAAAGAAAGATTTTTATTTAACTCAAATTTTTCATCATAATGGAGGAGAGCAGTGGTGCTGATAACTTGAAATAAAAAATGATCCTAAGTCTTCTTTGGCTTTGGAATTCACTGCAGAAGCTTTTCAAAGAAATCGTCTTCTGCATCGTGTTTTCCTTAGGCCTGAATTCCCTGGGTGCGTGGCACACAGCCCCTGGTCACGTGGGGCTGCATGAGGAGGCTGTGGTGTGCGTCAGCCAAGGGGCTGTCCGCTTGGGATGAAATGGTTAGCATCGCTGATCTGTGAATAAGACTCCCTCACAGACCATCACGGCTTGCTGATCGTTTGGGGCTGGGTGAGAGTGTTCAAACTGAATGAACATTAATTGAGCACCTACTTCGTGTCGGTTACTGTGTTCGGCACCTGGGCTATAACAGATTTTAAGACAAGATTATTTCTCTGGAGAAGCTCCCAGATTTGTGAGGAAAATAGACATACAAAAGGTTAATTATGCTGCAGCGTGATGTATGGTACAGAATGGCTTGGGATGAGAAAGGTCGCCATAAAAAGTGTGATGGGAACAGAAAGGCTAACTGATGAACTTGGAGGGAGTTAGAAGGCCTTCTCTAAGAGGAGGGAACTGGTGTTGAACAACGAACATGGGCTCGTCAGGTAGAAAAGGGAATCCTGGCGGATGAACGAGCAGGAACAAAGGCCAGGAGGCAAGGAAGAGTGTGGCGGGATTCAGAGGGGGTGGCCATCTGATGTGGCTAGAACAGAGTCTCTTGGGTGGGAAGTGAAGGCTATAGAACCAGAATCAGATTGGGGTTGACTGTATGTGTCCTTGAGTGAATGTCATGCCACGGCGAACCTGTCGGCAAAGGGGAGCCTTTGGAAGAAAAGCGGTTCTGGGATCAAGCAGCCTGTAATCTGCTTCCTGTGGCAAAGGGCAGGTGGAGTTCCTGGCTCCCTCTTCATCCTGGGAGGTATTACAGGGAGGCAGCAGGACCCAGAGGCTGAGGTTAGACTCGTCTTTGAGATTTGGGAAGCTTCACAGGCAACCTTCAGGCTTTTGGAGGCCAAGAGCCAGGGATTACAGATAGAAGAGGAAAGACCTTGTGGTTCCTCTAACAGACTTGCCTTTCCTTTCCTTCCCAGTTCCCTGAAGGAGCAACTGCAGAGAGCCACTGAGGAAGAGGAGACTCGGATGAGAGAGGAGGAGAGCCGGAGGCTGTCGCGGCTCCGGGCCCGGGTCCAGTCCAGCACAGAAGCACATGAGGTCCAAATCCGGTGAGTGCGCACTGTGGGCCGCCCAGCCCCGTGGAGGCGCCCCTGAGTTCACAGGCCCACCGCCATTCCCTTCTTTGTGCCCAGGGCCGAGCAGGAGGCTTCCCTGCAGAGGCTGAGAGAAGAGCTGGAGTCTCTGCAGAAGGCCGAGAGGGCCAGCCTGGAGCAGAGAAACAGGCAGATGCTGGAGCAGCTCAAGGAAGAGATGGAGGCTTCGGAGAAGAGAGAGCAGGCTGCCCTGAACGCTGAGAAGGAGAAGGCTTTGCAGCAGCTGAGGGAGCAGCTGGAGGGGGAGAGGAAGGAAGTGAGGAGGCTGAGTGGGGACCTCCCCCTCAGACATGTCCCTGGGCTGACTGGGGATGGACTGAGTGTGGAGGAGGAGGAAGGGCAGGTGGGGGAGCCAGCTGGAAAGCAGGTGTCTGCACAGACGGGCATGGGGACAGTGGGCCTGTCTGGGCCTGTTACTCCGTGTGGACCCGAGGGTCTCAGGCAGGTGCCAGCCCTGGCCTCCACTGCAGAGTGGAGGGTACCACAGGTATCCAGGGGCTCCCTCTGGGGCCGGTGCAGCCAGCACAGCTGGGTCTTGGCCATAGCAGGGACGAGGCTTGAGGGGAAGTGTCCTGTGCATTTGGGAAGACTTCATGGCTGAAAGAGCTTAAACCAGACCAGAGGTCCTGAGACAAAGGTGCCCTGTTCCTGTCCTTGTCCTTGTCCCTGAGGGGCAGCCGCAGTGACCTGTCCTCTCTCTCCTTTTCTCTCATGCCTTCGAATGAGAGGTTGGCACACTTAGAGGAGATTTGTCTCCTTTGTCCTTACTCCCTGTCCCTCTAGTCCGATGGTCTGTCTCTGGGTAAGAGGTGGGAGGAATAGTCAGGCCATGTGAGCTTTTGTTTCCTTTTGGTGAAGGGGGAACTTCATCTCTTAAACAAGGTGCAGGGAGAATTTCCTTGTACTGCAAGCGCTCAGGGAGCTTGTGCTGAACCTCCAGCCCTCCCTGCCCCAGGCCCGATTCATAGGCATGGGTGTCACCTGTGTACCCGTGGCCAGCCCAGAGGCAGGGGGCTGGAAGCAGTGACCTGAGGCTTGCTGTAATGCCCCTCCACTCCAGCCTTCATATTGCTGTTCATTTGCTAGTTGCAGACTTCAGGGACTGAGTTATTTCCGAGGAACAAAGATGTGCCTGTGGTTCCCCTTGGCCCCTTAGCTCGAGGGCCTTGGGGACGGTCTTCCTGACTCTTCCTTCCCCGAGGGTCAGTGCCCGGCCAGCCTTCCCTGCTCTGTGTCCCTCACGGGCCTTTTGTTGCTCCCCAGGCAGTGGCAGCACTGGAAAAGGAGCACAGAGCTGAGCTAGAGCGGCTGTCTTCCTCGCTGGAGGCCAAGCACAGACAGGTGAGATGCAGAGGCAGATCCTGGGCGTCTTGCTCCCTGAGCGTGAGCCGCCAGAGCCTTTCACTGCTGGTCGGCAGGAGAACTCAACCCCGTCCCTGCCGCTAGGGAGGGAGCGCCCTCTCCCTGCAGCCCCCTTGGCGGTGGGCATTGGGTCCCTGGGAAGTGAGTCCCCCTGTGGCCACTCTCCTGTGCTCTCTGAGGGTCACACTCCCCTGTGTGGGGCCTCCTCAGGTGGTCTCCAGCCTCCAGAAGAAGATGGAGGAAGCTCAGCAGAAAGAGGAGGCCCAGCTGCAGGAGAGCCTCGGGCGGGCGGAGCAGAGAGCTCATCAGAAAGTTCACCAAGTGCTTGAGTATGAGCAAGAGGTGAATGCCCGTCTGCTTCTTCACCTGCGCGTGTGCCTGTTGTGGATGCTGTGACAGCTGGCCGAGCCATCCTGGCCCAAGGGCCCTCTGCTTTGCATTGGATGGCTCAGCTGGGGTTAGAACTTCTGGTTCCATTTTTATTCCCTTGAGGCCAGGTGCTTCTCCACCCACATGCCGCTGTCTATGTGTGGGGAGGGAGTGCTGGTGTATGGCTGTGTGTATGTCACGTGTCATGTACGTGTGATGTATAGCTGTGTGTGTGGGAGGGGGACGTTGGGGAGGTGCGTCGTATGTTGCACATGTGTATGAAACCTTCAAGTGTGTCAGTCCCCGAGTGTTGGTCCACCCTCAGTCCTGCATGCTCCACCCCTGCCGCCTGCCCTGCAGCTCAGTGGCCTCCTGAGAGAGAAGCGCCAGGAGGTGGAAAGGGAACACGAGAGGAAACTGGACAAAATGAAGGAGGAGCACCGGCAAGTGGTGGCTGAGGCCAGGGAGCAGTATGAAGCCGAGGTGACTTGGTTACATCCCCTGGAGTGTGCATGCACGTGCGTGCACACATACACACACCCTGGGGCCCTTCCGAGCTGGCTGGAGGACGGGAAGGGGACAAACGGTGGTCGGGGACTGTGGGAGCCTTTCTTCCCTGGCACCCTGTGGCGGTGAAGTCATGTTTTGCCTTTGTACTAAAGCTGTAGCTGAGGAGCAAGTCCATCGGGTGGGCTGCACTCGCCTCTCGTGGTAGCCCTGGCTAACACTGAGCTCACACTGGGGCCAGGCGCTCTTCTAAGCTCTTTGTGTGTACTAACTCATTCAGTCCTCACAACGCCCTTAGGAGAGCGAACTATCGTCATCTCCATTTTAGAAATGAGGAACTGAGACTTGGGGAGTGTAGGCAGCCCTCCCAAGCCCACCTTGCTAGTAAGTAGAGGAGCTGGGATTCAAGCCCTGACTGTCTGACTCCAAAGCTTTCAGTTTTAACTACCCAACACCAGGCCACGAGGGTTAATGGAAATTCCAGGACACCAAGAAATAGACCAACAAGAGCCAAACCATGTTTAGATATTACCTGCCCATCTTCAGCCTTTGGCCTTAGGCGGGAAAGTTCAGCTATTTAAGTGGACCCACGCCGGCTTGGCTTGCTCATGTTGCAGGTGCACAGTTGGCGGGGGGCTGACTTTAGCCCACTTTAGCCCACGGCAGAAGTAGTGGGCCCCTGATGAACTTCCGTTGACTCTCCTCCCAAACCAATTCTGACCTTGCTGAGGAGTAGTGATCATTGACCGATGACCTCTCTTCCTGCAAGGAAGGAAAGCTTCGCGTGGTGGAGCAGTAGGAGAGGCAGGCCCCCAAGGGGGATTTCCTCGGGACATCTGACCAGCGTCTGCTTCAGTGGTGGAGTCGGGGTGCAGGCTTCCTGGGGCACAGGACCATGCTGTCCTCAATGCTCTCCTCTAAGAGCTGGCCTTAGGGAGCTGATGGGGCCCTGATCTTATTGACCCAAGGCTGCAGGGGTGGGAGGGCTGTGGTTTTAGGGGTATGAGGGGCCATTGCCATTTCCCAGCAGTGGCTCCCGCTCCGTGCAGGAGAGGAAGCAGCGGGCTGAACTCCTGGGGCACCTGACTGGAGAGTTGGAGCGCCTGCGCAGGGCCCACGAGCGAGAACTGGAGACCATGAGGCAGGACCAGGACAGGCAGCTCGAGGACTTGCGGCGTCGGCACCGAGAACAGGTGGGGGCTCTTGGTGGTCGCTTGCTCCCCCACCCCTGACACCTGCATGCAGGGTAGAAAAGTGCCAGGAGCAGCAGGACGGCAGGACGGAGCCTCAGGGCTCCAGGCGTGGGGCTCTCACTGGCCATCCCTAGGCTGCGGCATCTTTGCTCCTTTGTTTTCTGGGCCAGGGAGCATCCCCAGGATTAGAAGAGGAGGTCAGCCCCTCTTGGGCCTTGGGGCTGGCGCCTCTGCTTCTCCTTGTCTGGAAAGCAGACAAGGTGTGGTGCTTCCCTGGGAGGCCGCAGGTCCCCGAGCCCAGGGTGGGGGCGTGGTGTGGTATGGTGGGTCAGGAACCCCTCCTGCCCCTCAGCTAATGCCGTGCACTCTTTCTACACGTGCATTTTCCTCTCCGCCTACGCTTCTGTGCAGGAAAGGAAACTCCAAGAGTTAGAGGTGGAACTTGAAACCAGAACCAAAGATGTCAAGGCCACATTGACTCAGCTGGACATCCAGGTGAGGGAGTCGGGTGGAGAACTGGATCTCCAGGTGCCCTTGACCTTGGAGTCACAGCTCCCCCAGGAGAGGGCGGACCTTCCTGCCCCTTAGAACAGGGGCCTGGAGATGCCAGAGGGCCCTGTTTCCTTCCTTCCGCCCAGGAGGAGACTGCCCGGAAGGAGAAGCAGCAGCTCCTTGATGTGCAGAGAAAGGTGGCGCTGGAGAGCGAGGTCTGCCTGCCTCTTGTCCTCCCTCCTTTGTCTCTCCCATTCCCTTTCCTCCTTTCCCTCTCTCTCCCTTTCCTCTCCCTGCTCCCCAGACCCCACCTTTTGTTCACCTGGTCTCTCCAGGGCTTTGGGGTTCCAAACAGTGGTGGCCAGTATTCCACAGATAGCACCACTGTGTGCAGCCCAGCTGGGACCCTCAGGGAGCAGGGCTGTAGTGGGAGGACGGGACTGCAGACACAGTGACGTCATGTGTCTGAGTCCCACCCTCTCTCCTGGGCTCTGTGGGCTTCCCTGTCTTCTGGTGCTGCCTGCTCCCTCTCCCTGCCTTCTCCCCACTGTGTCTCCGGGTGCTTCTATCTTTTCTTCTGTCCCAGGAAGCCACAGCCACCCATCAGCACCTGGAGGAGGCAAAGAAGGAGCACACCCACTTGCTGGAGTCAAACCGGCAGCTCCGAAGAATTCTCGATGAGCTTCAGGCCCGCAAGTTGGAGCTGGAGTCCCAGGTGGATCTGCTGCAGACCCAGAGTCAGAGGCTGCAGAAGCGTGTCAGGTGGTGTGGGCCCCCTGCACTCAGCCACCCCCACTGCCTTTTGCCTGCCCTCTGACCTCTGCTACTCACAGGTCCAGTCTAGTCATGGCCCAGTTAACAGGCAGAGGGGCTGTGTCTGCAGCATTTTGTAGGAAGTGGGGCTGTTAAGAGGCTATGAAAAGCTGGGGTCCCTGGTTCTACCATTCCTGCCCCAGCCCTGCCTCAGGGACTTTGACAGGAGTGAAGGGATGGAGATGGTCCCGCTCTCTCCCCAATATCGAGGTCTGAGGCCCACCAAGGAGTCCCAAGAGTGTGCTGCCTGGCCTGCTTTATCATGTGACCCTGCCTCACCACTCCCACCCCCCTTCCCACCACAGTGACCTGGAGGCCGAAGCTCAGAGGAAGCGGGACACATTGAAAGAGCTGGCAGTTGAGGAGAGTAATGCTTCCGCACGTCTTGAACCAGATCTCCACATTGAGGACCTGAGGAAATCTCTTGGGACAGTGAGCTTCTCTGTGCCTTGGAAGGGACAGGATGGCTGGGCTGGGGCAGGGCACTGGGAAGGGTGGGGTACCAGGAGAGGGTGGGGCATCAGGAGGGGGTGGGGCACCAGGAGGGGTCCTGGCTCTGCTCTATATAGGACCTTAGCCTCCTGTTCTTATCATCCGACTCCCCCATCTCTGTCAGTCAAATGATATCTGTAAGTGAGTAGTGCCCAGCCCCTGGCAGAGTCAATTGTGTCTAGACCACTGCAAGGGGCTTTGGGGGGCTGCATTGTATCTGCTTTTCTTGCATTCAATGATGTGTCTTTTCTACCATGTGTCCTTAGAACCAGACCAAAGAGGTATCGTCTTCTCTCTCCCAAAGCAAGGAAGAGGCTGACTTGTCCTTGGACAGGTGAGTTCCAACAGGCTATCTTATTTTAGGCTGAGGATGCCATGAAGGGGTGAGCAAGCGCCAGTGTCACAGAGCTGGGGTGAGCTGAAATGAGGTGACAGGGATCCCCAGTCGGGCTTGGTTCAGGGAAGGGGTCCCAGGAGACTGAAGAATCTTCTCTGGCAAGCCAAGAAGGTGCCCACTGTGACTGTTGACATAGCATGCTGGCGTCTGCTGGCCTCTGGTTGAGGATCAGGCTGAGGGGAGTGTCTGGCCATGTGTCCAGAGGCCTCTGGCAGCATCCCTTTCAGAGTTAGGGTGGGAGGACTCAGGGCAACATGCCACAGCCTGTAGGTATTTAGTCGGGGCGCCCCTACACACAGCCCAGCCTCAGCCCCGGCCCAGCAGCCTGTGCTCAGGATAGGCATCTGCTGGGGAGGTGGTTGAATGACCCACAGCAGGGCATCTCAGAGTCTCTGTCTTCCCTCTCCACCTCCCCTGCCCTGGCCTGTCCCCCACAGCGTCCGGCACTACCTCTCTGCTGAGGGGATAGCCCTCCGCAGTGCCAGGGAGTTCCTCGTGCGACAGTCACGCTCCATGCGGAGGCGGCAGACGGCTCTGAGAGCTGCCCAGCAGCATTGGCGCCATGAGCTGGCCAGTGCTCAGGAGGCGGCCAAAGACCCGCCAGGCACCAAGGCCCTGGAAGACATGCGCAAGGACCTGGAGGAGGTCAGGAGCCCCGAGGAGAACCTGCCAGTCCTGTGCGGGGTGGGGGTGGGGGGGCATCAGGGAGCCAGGGCAACACTCGCCTTTGGGCTTGCCCTCATGATCATTCTGGGGACGCCATGAGAGTGGTCACGTGGGCCCTGGGGAGACTGGACAGGTGATGTAGGTTATGTGTCTCCATGAGGATGAAAGCATCTTACAGTTACGTGGTGTGCACAGTGTGCAAAGTGCTTTCTAGCAGTAAATCATTTGGCCCTCACAATAACCACAGATGATGTGCAAAGTAATAGTGTAATTCCCATTATCTAGGTGAAGGGGATAAGGTTTTTAAAATTTCACTTCCAGTGCTTTGCTCGTCCTTTCTGTCACACTAAAGACTTCGTTCATTAGTAAAAGTCTTTTGAGCACACTTGGCGTTACTTCTGTTTTACTCTCTGATACCCTAATTTTCAATGACGAGGCAGAGACTTCATTATTATTAGTTGGGACCACAGATTTTTGTGCCTTTTGAGGGTCCTAGCAGAAGACTACACCTGGTCCCTTAGAATTCTGATGGTACTCTGAGCTGGTGAGGGCCCTCAGGCCCCTGGGGCCCCTAAGCCTGACTTTGGGGGCAGCAGAGGGCAAGAGGCTGGTACAGAGGGGCACGCTTCCCAGGGGTATGTACATGCTGCCCCCAGGCCCTCTCATTGCTCCACTGAGTCCCTCCCAAGGATGATGATGATAATGATGGTAGTTGGAGCAGTGATGATAACCATTGGCTGACAGTAACCATTTGAGAACTTATTGGGTGTGGGCGTAGTGCTAAGCGTGTAACATACTCTATCTATCTCATTTAATTCTCACTACTGTGAAAAGTAGTATTTCTTGTTTAGATGAGAATCGAGACTGAGACTGAAGTAATTTGTTCGTGATCACTCAGCCAGCAAATGGGAGAGCTGGACTCCTGCACCTGTGTGCTTTGTCACCATATTTCTCCTTCCCTTGCCTCCCTGGCTGCAGGAGACCAGGCACCTGGATGAGATGAAGTCGGCCATGCGGAAAGGCCACGACCTGTTGAAGAAGAAAGAGGAGAAGCTAAATCAGCTCGAGTTCTCTCTCCGGGAAGAGGTGCAGCCCTGTGGCCACATAGTCCAGTGCGGCCATGGCCTCCCTCTTCTGCTTCTGGGAGTTGGTTGGGTTCTTTGCTCCTGTGTCAAGGGGAGCTGGCCTCCAGGGCTCGGGATTGGCAGTAGGCTTAGGGCTCCCGGGCTGGTGGAAACGGCTTCAGCTTGGAGTTTGTTGAACATAGCTGTGGGTTTGGGGATCCATGCCCAGTGGTCTTGAGCAGACGCTAGCCTCTTGCTGAAGGTTTTTGAGAGAGGGACTAGCCCCTGCCCTCCCCTGCGTGGTGCCTGCGGAGAGCTGTGTCCAGGGTGTCAGGAACAGACCACCTAGGAGGCGTCCCTACCTCCCCTGGAGTCCTGTAGATGTTCCTCTGGGTGCCTGAGGCCTGGGTGTGGCAGGAGGGAAGCTTAGGTGGATGGACACGGCGGGGAGAGTCTACTGGGGGGAAGGGTGGGATCCGTCTGATCCTGGTGGCCCTATTACCTCTATCTCAGGTGGCTGAGTTCTGTTAGCCTTGCCTCCCTCTCTCCTGCCCTCTTGCAAGGCAGCCTGTGTGATGTGCCTCCCCCAGAACTTTGGGTCCCAAAGAGCCTGCCACTAAGTCCTCAGTCCCCAAACACCAGGGTGAGCGGCAGTAACAACTGCTACTTCTACCCCTCAGGCGTCAGATGAGGACACTCTGAGAGGAACCCCGGCCAAGAAGGTGGTGACCTTTGACCTCAGTGACATGGAAGACACGAGCAGTGAAAGTTCCGAATCCTGCCCCCTGCCTCATGGTGAGTGGTGGCGGCAGCAGGGAAGAGGTGGCGGGGGGCGGGGCAGGGGTAGGACCACGGGATCCATGGAGAGGGAAGAACTTGGGGAGCAGCAGTGCAGCCCCCTTCCCTCAGCCCTGCCTGGGTAGGCCTCCGGGAGCCACTGTCTGCAGCAGGTACTCAGTAAATGCTGGGGAAGGAGTGAATGCGTTTGCACTTGCCAACACCGGGGGCTGGAAGGGTCAGGGAAGCCTCCTGAACATACAGAGCACTTCCCGGTGGGAGGCTGGCCTGTGAGCCTTTCCCTTCTAGTGCCTTCTGGCAGGCTGTTCTTCCTTTGCCGCCCCGGCCTGCAAAGGGGCAGAGGGCCTCGCCCTGGAGAGCCTCTTTCTCACGGCCAGCTTCCTGTCTGCACTGTCTGGGACACGGAAGCCCGTCTGTCCCCCCAGTCAGGGCTGAGGGGCTGTTGTCCGGAGGAACAGGGAGGGGCAGGCCAGGAGGGTGCCATCATGCCAGCCGGGCCTGGGGATGTTTTAAGACCCTGGACCCGGGTCCTTTCCCGCCATCTGTCTCTTCCCCCTCAGTCACCCCGACCCCAGGTCCCGCCTCCCCCAACAAGATCCACTACTTGAGCAGCTCCCTGCAGCGGATCAGCAGCCAGCTCAACGGTGTCCTCAGCATGCTGGGCAGCCTCAGCACTCAGCCACCACCTCCGCTCTTCACTTCCACGCCAGCGCAGACTGCCTCCTGGTCCCCCAGGAGCATCCCCATTCCCACCTACCCGTCCCGCGTCTCAGCCTCGTTCTCTGCTACACCCACGTCCACCCAGTGGGCCTGGGACCCGGGGCTGGGCCCGAGGCTCTCCTCCTCTGTGGCTCAAACTGTGGATGACTTCCTGGTGGAGAAGTGGCGCAAGTATTTTCCAAGTACGCCTCCCTCTGGGCTGTGCCTTCCCTCCTACCTCTTCCTCCCTCTTTTTCCTCTTTCTTTTTCTCCCCTGCTCCCTCGCCTACCCCTTGACTCTGTCTGTAGGGCCCTGGGAAGAAAACTTGCTGGTTGCCCTGCAGCCAGAGGCCCTGTGGGTCACGATGGTTTTCCTGGCGCTTGGGCTGACTGGGGCCTTTATGATGGATTCTAGAGCTCTGCAGAACCTCAAAGTTCATCGTTGCTTGTGCATTATATTATGGGCCAGGCGTTTTACATACAGTTTTTCATTTAGTCCTTATAACCCTCAGAGGTAGTAATTATTCAGCCCCACTTTACAGAAGAGGAAACAGACTCAGAGAGGTTAAGTGATATGCTCCAGGGTATCCAGTGAGCAAGTACGATTCAGCTCATAACCCCTTGGCCATATGGTTTCCCTCTGCTTCTGGGCCAGGTGACCTCACCTGGTTTCATAGCCTTGCTGAGGAATGTGAAAAGCCATAAATTTTGAGGGAAAAAGTTACATATCTCATCCCCAGCCTAATAATCCAAATAGAAAAGTAGATTAAGTTTTAGGATTACAATAGGACAATTCCTGTCTGTCTTCTGTGTCTCATCTCCAAGCACCAAAACTGTTTTGGGAAACACTGTCTTTCCACGTTCTGGAGAGGCAGGAGGTACCGGTGAGCAGGGAGGTCGTCTGCTAAGGCCAGGGTCTGGCTGAGCTGAACCACTGCCCTTTTCTGAACAGTTTCCTCTCACTTTCCCAGCTGGTGTCCCGTTCCTCAGCAGTGGCCCTCCCCCTCTGGAGAACAGGCTGGGTTACGTGTCTGCCAGGTAAGCCTCCTTGTGGGCTCAGGGTGGAACCACACAGTTCAGCTGCGCCTCCCTGGGTAGGTGGGACCTCTGACTGGGGGCAGAACTCCCAGTCATGTTGCCCAGAGAGGTTGGGCAGGCCCCCGTCCTCACAGCTGCCTGGGTCCAAGGTGTCTCGCCACAGCCAGAGAAAAGTCCAAACCGCCCAGGTCTCAGTGAGGGTGGGGCTGGGCCTACCTTGCCCGGCTCCATCAGGAAGCTGCCCTGTGGCACCCACGGGGAGCAGTCAGCCCCTGGTGGGACCCTGCACCCTGCCCTCTCACTGGTCCCTCTGGCCATGGAGGGTGGCCTTTGTTTTTGCCATTGAGCTCTTTGTCTGCTTCATCCGGCTCCCTTCTTCCTCCAGTCCTGCTGAGCAACATCTGGAGTGAGAGGGGTGCCCTGTGGGGGAGACAGATGGGCAATTATTTAAACCTGTTATTAATTTCCCATTCATCTTCTTCCTTGCCAAATATATATCCCCCACTACAGTCCCCCAACCGTAAGTCCCCCTGCCACTCACCCCTTTGGCCAACTTGGGAGCCAATGCTGGGCAGGTGTCTGAGTCGACAGAGGGGAGAGCTTTCGCTGATGAGATTGGCCAGGACTAGGCAGACGTGGGAGCCTCGAGCCTTGATGGCATGAGTATTCAGCCGGGAAGCAGGGGAGGGTCCCCCCCTTTTTGGGAAGTGATGCTCATCATTCCAGAGGGGCATTCTTGCCAGTAGAGGAAGCTTTGAATTGCTAAAGAGACCCCGAAAAGCCTGCAGCTGGGATCTTGAGAGGAAGAGCGAGGAGGCAGATGTGATGGCCTCCGGTCCCCTTCCTCCTCTCTTCCTCTCCCCGTGCTGTCCTTCTCCTTCCTAGTGAGCAGCTCCGCCTCCTGCAGCGTTCCTCTCCCCGTCCCCAAGTCCCCGAAGCGGGCAGCACCAACTTTCAGGGCATGATCGACGCTAACCGAAAGTGGCTAGAACGTTACAAGAATGACCCCAAATTGTATCCTTTTAGTGGGTTCCCAAACCCCATTCCTTCCTGCTGTGGCCGCTGGGCTGACCTTTAGGGGTGGGTCTGTGCCCTGGGGGTCTGAGGAGGACCTTGTCTGGCCAGCTGACTGCAGTTTTCCTTCACCTTGTGGCCAGACATCTCTTCTCCTCGGTGCCCAAGCCAACAGCCCCTTTGGGCCTCCTGCAGCTGGGCCTGGATGAGAACAACAGACTGAAGTTGTATCATTACTGAGGCCCTGAGTGGCGGTGTCTGGGGCACTGGCCTCACCTGCACCCAGACCAAGTGCCTGAGGAGCTGCCTGCACTTTATTCCCTCTGCTAAAGCATTCTCCTGTCCCCTCTGCTGCCTGTGCCACTCAGAACTTGGAGGAGCCATGGGGGCTGGTAAAACGGATGGTCCGACTGGAAACAGTAGCAGGTATCGGAGCAGTTGCCACCAAAGGCCAACGGACTCCCTTAGGGGCTGAGTTGGTCCCTTGGGTCTTCAGGGGGCTCCCACGGTTCTGAGCATGGTCCTTCATTCACCAGAGCAAAGCCCGCAGCACGTCTGCACCCTGGGGCCAGGCTCTGTCTCTCCAATACCTCAGCCTCGTAGGCATCAGACCTTGTTTTCTGTTTCTTTTAATGTCCCCTTTCTTGAGCACTCTGTCTCCCCTTTAACTCTCTCAGGATTGGCCCAGAGCCCTGCGGAGGTTGCAGGAGGCTGGGCCCCAGAAGTTCTGCTGCCTCTCTTCCCTGTGCTGGCACCTGCTTCCTCAGGGCCCCTCCCCGTGCCATCCTAGCTAGATTCTCAGGTCTCAAGCACACAATTTTCAGGAAGCCAACAAGCCATAGGAAAAGACTGGGATGGTTTCTCACCCTCAGCTTGTTTTCTCCTCCTGGACCACCTTGGGTCTGTTCATGGGTTCTTATTTCCACCCATCTTTTCCACCTGTGCCACCCCCTGCAACATCCCACTGCCTCCCCTTCCCAGAGCTTGGAGACTCATTCAGAAGGAGGTGAGGGGTCTTGTGCCCGATGGCGCTGCTGCCATTCTGGCACAGCTCCTGCAGCCCCGCCTCCCATCAGCGGGCTCCGCGGGGTTGCAGGGCATGTTCTCTGTCATCTGTCCTATTGTTTCAATAAAACACCTCCATTTTTCTTGTCTTGAAAGCTATGGGGTTGCCCTTGCCTCTCCAATGTAGGGAAGTCAACTCTCCACTGTCTCACCACTTATTTCTTTGTCACTAAGATCCAACTGGCTTTTTTACCCTCCAGCTACATTTTAGGCATCCGTCAACCACACAGGAAAAAGTCCACTTTGTTACTTGGCCCGTCTGTGTGCTTTGGGAATAGGTCACGTGTTACAACAATTCTGTGTTTTCTACATCAATTAAATCTCTGCAAGTCCATTTTCCACAAGGCAGCTGTGTGAATGTGTCTCCTTTGAAGGCTTTTGCCTCCTTCCTCTTAAGAAGAATAGAGGAAGGAAAAATTAATGTTCACAGAACCCCTCCTAGGTATCTGATCTAAGCACAACAAACCTATGATGTAGAGGTTTTCAGTCCATTTCTATGGGTGAGAAGACCAAGGCTTTCAGAGACCTTTAGGTGCCTGGGGTCCTGGAGAAAGTAGCTGAGTTCCCTACAAGTGCAAAGCCCTCCCACCCCACCCCTGCACCCCGAGAGCTCCTTGTCTCCTGCCGCCAGTCTTGGGAAGTGCTGACATTCTCCATCTCTTGCTTTGCCTCCCTCCCTCCTCCTCCACCTACCAGCTGGAGACTCACTGGGCCATTTCCCAAAGGCCACTTGGCCTTGTTTTCCCCATGCAGACAAATGAAAGATAAGCCCCCTGAAGTCCTAAGCTGGCAAAGTTAGGTGGGGCTTTTTTCCGCTCCACTGGTGTGAGCAGCCTACATACAGTCTTGGATCCGTAGCAACAACATTGCTAGGAGAACCAACTGAGCTGGCCATGTTTCATAAATTTGCATAAGAAAACCAATTTAAAGACAAAACATACAAACGAACCCAGCCTCCTCTGTGTCCCAGCTGCTCTGATGAAGGGAGGGAGGGAGGAAGGAAGCAAGCTAACATTGATTGAATGCCTTCTGCGTGCTAGGTGCTTTTCATATGTTATCTCATGTAATCCTCTTAACCTAGGAAGTTCAGATTATTTTATAAATGAGGAAATTGAGGACCAGAGAGGTTAAAAGACTGTAGCTCAAAGTCACCCAGGATTTGAAACCAGGTCCACATGTCTCTGGAAGCCAAGTTCTGTTTACCATGCTCCCTTCTGTCAGTATCTCCTCTTCTCCTGACTCACAGAACAGTCCTGGCCAGCTTAGTCTGAAGACCTGTGTCCCAGCAAGGGAGTGGCTTCTAGCTGGGTGAGCAAAATGCCTTTGGGCCTAGGTTTACAAAGGAACTTTTTTAGAAGACTCCAAAATGGTCCCATCCCTCCCCTCATGGATTTTAGAATCAGCTGGGGAGTTGAGAATCACAGACCTTTGGAGCTGAGAGAGGAGCCTTGCTGATGGCTTGTTCAGGCCACTGATATTTTACAGCGGAGAAAACAGCCCAGAGAGATGACGCGAGTTGCCTAAAGCTGCAGTTAGTGTGTGGCAGAGGCGGGACCAGATCTGAGTCGTCCTGACCCCCAGGCTGGGGCTTCAAGAAATAGTATTTTTAAAAGGATCTTTATTTTAAACAGGCTGTGTTCACGGGGCCCAACATCAAATGGCACAAGTCAGTCCAGCCGTGGCCATCTAGTGTCCTCCTTGGAGGTAACAAGTATACGAGTTCCTTCTGGAGATGTTATGCAAATACAAGACAAGACTGGGCACTGTTGATTCTCCTGCCCCTTCCTGTGGGGTAAGGCTCGTAACGGAGGATCAGATGACTTCCCAAAGCTCCTCTGTGAGACATTCACTGACTATTTTCTTAGGGGGGCAAGATTGGGAATGATGTCAGCCCCCACCCACCCAAGAAAACTTCCTCACAAAATGGCAGTGTGGGGAATGGGGAAATAACCCTGGCCTTAGGACACGGGTTTACTTTTGGCCCTGACAACTACAAGCTCTGTGCCGTGAACAAGTCCTTTCTGGGCCTGTGTCTTCCCTGGTGAAAAGCTCTCAGCCTGAATCCACACTGCAGGGATGAAGCAGGTGGCTGCCTCAGCTTCAGTAACTCTGAGCGGTCTTGCCTTGGGTAGGGAGCGGCCCTCATCCAGAAGGAGGCTGGAGCACCTCCAATGGCCTAAGACAGGGCTTGAGTGCGGAGGGGAGTTGCCGGTGTTGGTGGGCGGTGTTGCCACTCCCACCACCAGCAGTTTTTGGGAGGTGGGAAGTGATGGTTAAAAGGTGGAATATTGGGGGCCCGGCCCCGTGGCTGAGTGGTTGGGTTTGCGTGCTCTGCTTCGGTGGCCCAGGGTTTCACCGATTTGGATCCTGGGCCCGGACATGGCACCGCTCATTAAGCCATGCTGAGGTGGCATCTCACATGCCACAGCTAGAGGGACCCACAACTAAAAATATACAACTATGTACCAGGGGGCTTTGGGGAGAAAAAGGAAAAATAAAATCTTTGAAAAAAAAAAAAAAGAAGGTAGAGTACCTGCCATCACGTGTCCTGATGAATTGAAAGTGCCCTTGTTCCTCCTTTCCTCTTGTATCTCCTACCTGCCTCTCCTGCCTCCCCTATTGAAGGCGCCGTCTCCAGCAGGTGTGTTACACCGAGGGCCCAGTGAAGGGCAGTGTACCACTGTTGGCCATGATGGAGGAGACGCACACCAGCTCTTGGGAGGGAGGAAGCAGAGGGACAGTTAGGGGAGTCCCACTCTCGGGGTCAAAAGCCGAGGGGACCGGAATTAAGCCAGGGTTCCCACTTTATCCTCTCTTTGCCTCAATTTTCACATCTGTAAAGTGGGGTTAATAGTGTTACCAATCCCATAACGTGGTTGTGAGGGTTAAAGAAGTTAATCCATATAAAGTCCTCAGAACGGTGTTCTATACATAGTAAGGGGAGTGATGTCACCAACACGGTGACGTAGGTCATTCCTGACTTCGTCCTCCCACAAAAGAACAGTTAATAACTGTTCGTGGATGAGATACCACTGAGAGAATCCTAGGACACAGGAAGGATGCTGAAGCACTCCCTGCACCATAGGGACCAAGATAGACTGTGTTAGAGGGGTAAGAGGAACAGCTACACACTGACCACATTGTGCCTCCCCCAGGCCAGCACAGCACCACACCAAGAGGTCTGCTCTGAGCCTGTGGTTCCTCCAGAGGGAAAAGAGAGCCCAGGGGTGACATCCAGCACCCCCAGCATTGTGGGTTACTTTGTGGGAGCCCCTACTCTGGTTTCACCTCATGGGGATCACAGGGGAATTCACGGGGCTCAACTGTTAGGAATCAGATTGTGATGGAGAAGGGGGGAGTGGCTTCCAACAACCAGCACTCGGATCTTGGCAGACCAAGTTCCTACCTGCAGAGCCCAAGTAGCAGTCCCAACTAGCGGCTTTGCTCACCTTCAGAACCAACTCAGTGGTGCAGTCTGGGCAGGGAGGTTGGCAGGGTGCAGGTCTGCCTAGTTTGGGTCCTCAAATGAGGCATTTTGCTGCCCTAGAGCCTGGTCTGCTCATGCCCAGGCAGAAGAGCTGAGTTACAGCCCCACGAGCTGTGGCGTGTGGCTCCCAGCCCCTCCTGACCAGAAGGCCAGTTTGGGAAAATTTGGGAGTTGCCTGAATGGATTCTCTCAGTCCTTCCCCAGCAGGAGAGCTGCATCATAGCCCCACCTGCGACAGAGCATGGCCCCCGGCCCTATCTGACAGGAAGGGCTGGTGAGAACACCTGGAAATTGCTGCATAACCCAGCAATGCTTGAGCCGAGAGGCAGGCCGGCTGAACTGATCGCCCTCAGAGCAAAGCCATTGGCCCTGGTCAGCCAGGGAAGTTGGGACGTGGGTCAGCTTGCGTCAAGATCACAAAGACCCTCAGTGGCCGTGGAGCTGCTTCTCTCTGCACCTGGGCAGGGAAACAAATTCGTAGCCTTGCTTATTACTGAGTACAGCCGTCAGCCCTCCTGACCGGGGAGCCTGCCTGGCCTACCCACCAGCCCTGCCTATGTGGCACTTGGACAGAGAGCACAGCCCGTGGCTTTTCCTGTCTGCAGAACAAAACTGGTGGCCTCTCCTGACCAGGATATTCAGTACACACTCTTCCTATTTTGTGTCCCCAAACAATGAGCCATGCGGGCCCTGGCTCCGGTCCTGCTGCCCTGCCAAGGCAGGGAAGCTAATTCCCAGCCCCACCAATGCTCACTATAGTAACACCCAGTCACAGTTGTCTAGTAAGCCTGACCAGAGGGTGCAGGCAACCATGGAGCTCATCCTACAGCCTCATTTGAGCAGGGAACCAAGCAGCTGTCCTGTCCAGCTGTTCTCAGCCAGTGGCACACTTCCCCCACCCCTGACCTGAGAGCTCAAACAGTTGCCTTCTCCCAAAATAGACCCTAATAGCAGACCCCACCTGCCCAAGGATATTAGTAGGAGACACATCCAGAAACCCAAACTGAGCTGACTGGTGAGGGTCTGTCTCTGCCAAAGTAAACCTGAAAAGTCTGGAAGAGGAGATCACTTACTCAAATGCACAGATGCCAATGTAAGAAATCAAGGATCATGAAAGATCAGATAAATATGACAGCACCAAAAGCTCTAATAACTGACCCTAAAGAAGTGGAGATCTGTAAACTGTCAGACAAAGAATGCAGAATAATACTCTTGAAGTTCAGTGAACTACAAGAACACACAGACAACTAAACAAAATTAGGAAGACGATGTATGAACAAAATGAGAAGTTCAAAGAATTTAGAAACCATCACAAACAAATCCTAGAGCTGTAAAGTAAATAACTGAACTGAAACATTCAAGAGAGAGCTTCGAAAGCAGACTCAACCATGCAGAAGAAAGATTCAGTGACCTGGAAGATAGGATATTTGAAATTATCCAGTCAGAGGAGCAAAAAGAAAAAAGAATGGAAAAGAGTGAAGAAAGCCTGTAGGACTTATGGGACACAATGTAAAGAAACAACATTCACATTATGGGAATTCCAAAAGTAGAAGAGAAGGACAAAGTGACAGTATATTTAAAGCAATAATGGCTGAAAAATTCCCAAACCTGGGGAAAGAAATAGACATCCAGATCCAAGAGGTCCAAAGGACTCCAAATAGGTGGGATTCAAACACGGCTACATCAGGACACATTATAATTAAATTGTTAAAAGTTAAAGACAGAAAGAATTTTAAAAGCAGCAAGAGAAAAGAGAAGTTACATAGAAGAGAACCCCTGTAAGACCATCGGTGGATTTCTCAACAGAGACTTCAAGCTAGAGGAGAATGGGTGACATATTCAAAATATTGAAAGAGAAAAACCTGTCAACCAAGAATATTATACCTGGTGAAGTGTCCTTCAGAAATGAAGGAGGGATAAAGACTTTCCTGAACAAACAAAAGCTGAGGGACTTTGTCACCACTAGACCTGCCTTTCAAGAAATGCTAGAGGGAGTTCTTTGAGTGGAAGTAAAAGGACGCTAATTAACATCATAAAAATATAAGAAGGCAGTGTAAAACTCACTGGTAATGGTAAATATATAGTCAAAGTTAGGTTCTGTAACATGGTAGTGGTGGTGTGTAACCCACTTACAACTATAGTTTAAAAGTTAAACAAATGTAAAAATAACCATAATTACAATAATATGTTATTAGTTACACAATATAAAAAATATGTAAATATAAACATCAATAACCTAAAATTTGAGGGAGAAGAGGCATAGAAGTGTAAAGCTTAGGAATTCTATTGAAGTTGTTATTTACTGTTATTTTTATTATTATCAAAGTTGTTATTAGTTTAAAATAGGGTGTTATAAGATATTTTATGTAAGCCTCATAGTTACCACAAGGGGAAAGCTTGTAGCACTTACACAAAAGAACATGATAAAGAAGTCAAAGCATACTGATACCACAAGACATCAAAACAAAAAAAGACAGGTTAACAAACAAAGAACAATGGATCTACAAAACAACCAGAAAACAGTTAACAAAATAGCAATAGTAAGTCCTTACTTATCAATAATTACTTTAAATGTAAACAGATTAAATTCTCCAGTCAAAAGACAAAGAATGGCTGAATGGATTAAAAAAAAACAAGATCCAACAATATGCTGCCTACAAGAGACTCACTTTAGCCTTAAAGATGCACACAGACTGAGAGTGAAAATATGGAAATAGTTCAAGAAAATTGTAACCAAAAATAAGCTGGGGTAGCTATACTTGTATCAGACAAAATAGACTTTAAAAAGAGATGAAGAAGGTCATTATATAATAATAAAGGAGTCAATGCATCAAGAGATGTAACAATTATAAATATTTATGCACTCAACATCGGAGCACCTAAATACATAAAGGGAAAACTAACAAAGCTAGAAGGAGAAATAAACAGCAATACAATAATAGTTGAGGACTTTAATAACCCCTCTCAACAATGGACAGATCATCGAGACATAAAATCAATAAGGAAACAGTGGATTTGAACAACATTATAGACCAAATGGACCTAACAGACATATACAGATATTCTATCCAACAACAGCAGAATACACATTCTTCTCAAGTGCACATGAAACGTTTTTAGATCATATGTTAGGACACAAAACAGGTCTTAGCAAATTCAAGAAGACTGAAATATCAGGTATTTTCTCTGACCATAATGGTATGAAACTAGAAATTAATAACGAGGAAAACTGGAAAATTCACAAATACATAGAAATTAAATAATACTCTCCTGAACAACTAATAGATCAAAGAAGGAATTAAAGGGAATAAAAAAGTATCTTGAGAAGCAAAACTGGAAAGACAATGTACCAAAACTTATGGGATGGCAGCTAAAGCAGTTCTAAGAGGGAAGTTCACAGCAATAAACACTTTCATTAAGAAGCAAGAAAGATCTCAAATAACCAACCTAACTCTATGGCTTAAGGAACTAGAAAAAGAACAACAAACAGCCCCAAGTTAGCAGAAGGAAGGAAATAAAGATTAGAGCAGAAATGAATGAAATAGAGAACAGGAAAACAATAGAAATGATTAACCAAACTAAGAGTTGGTTTTTTGAAGATATAAATAAAATTGATAAACTTTTAGCTACACTACCAAGGAAAAAAAGAAGACTCAAATCAATAAAATTATAAATGAAAAAAAAAAGACATTATAACTGATACCACAGAAATACAAAGGATCATAAGAGACTACCATGAACAACCATTCGCCAACGAACTGGACAACCTAGAAAAAATTCTTAGAAACATACAAAATATCAAGACTGAATCAGGAAGGAATAGAAAATATGAATAGATCAATTACTAGTAAGGAGATTGAATTAGTAATCAAAAATCTCCCAATGAAGAAAAGCCCAGGACCAGATGGCTTCACTAGTGAATTTTACCAAACATTTAAAGAAGAATTAACACCAATCCTTCTCAAACTATTCCAAAAAATGAAAGAGTTGGGAACACTCCCAAACTCGTTTTGTAGGCCAGCATCACTATGATACCAAAATCAGACAAGGACACCACAAAAAAAACTACAGCCCAACATCCCTGATGAATATAGATGCAAAAGTTCTCAATAAATTACTAGCAAACCAAATTCAGCAGCACATTAAAAGGACCATTCACTATGTTCAAGTTGGATTTGTACCTAGGATGCAAGGATGGTTCAACATATGTAAATCAATTAATGTAATACATCACATTAATAGAATAAAAGAAAAAATTATACGATCATCTCAATAGAAGCAGAAAACACATTTGACAAAATTCAATACCCATTCATGCTAAAAATTCACAACAAATTACATATAGAAGGAACATACCTCAACATAATAAAGCCATATATGACAAGCTCACAGCTAACATCATACTCAATGGTGAAAGTTTGAAAGCTTTTCCTCTAAGATCAGGAACAAGACAAATGTGCTCATTCTCACCACTCCTATTCAACATGGTGCTGGAAGTCCTTGTCAGAGCAAGAAAAAGAAATAAAAGGCTTTAGAATTGGAAAGGAAGAAATAAAATTGTCTCTGAAGATGACAAGATTTCTTATATATAAAATCCTAAAGAATCCATCAAAAAACTGTTCTGTAAACTTTCAGGATACAAAATTAACATGCAAAAATTAGTAGCATTTCTATATATCTGGGTTTCTGTAGAGTCCCACGAGGTTTGGTGAACACTGGCTTTGGAATTCAGACCATGGCTATGCCTTTTGCTAGCTGAGTGACCTTGTGCAAGTCACCCAACCTCTGACTTTTTTCTTAGCCAACAAGATAGAGATATCAACAACTCTTCAGGGCAAAAATTATGAATGCATTCATTTTCCATCCTTAGCTCCTTCCTATTAATCACCAAAGAGGATTTCTGCCTTGCTTGCTGTTTTTCCCACCTCCCCTGCTGCCCCTGTACTCCACCTTTGCTGCTTTGTAATGCAAAATTGAGACATAGGAGAGTGCAGAGAATGTTGTTCAGTGGGGGGAGGGCAGAGCTGAGGGGGCTGGAGGAGAAGAGGAAGAATGTCGGGAGACGTGGAGCCAGAGGCCTTGGTAGTGCTGCAGGGAGTAAGGAGTTGGACAGAAAAGGCAGCATTACAATCATTTTCTTCTCACACTTCGGACACCAAATGTGTGTGGGTTTTCATATCAACTACTAATTCTCCAACTCTGGACACCAAGGGGTGTCCAACAATTCAATTCGATTCTGATGCTAACTACCCAGAGTAGCACAGACCTTACAGGTTAAGTCCCACCAGACTGCCCCAAACTCAGATGCAAATCCCAGGCCTCCTGTACTTCTGACTGACCAGCTATAAATTAGGGGTTCCCCACAACTCCCTCCTCAGGTTTGAAAATTTGCTGGAATGGCTCACAGAACTCAGGGAAAACCCTTTAATTACTATAACTGTTGTATTATAAAGGATACAAATGAACAACCAGATGAAGACGTACATAGGATGAGGTCTGGAAGGGTCTCAGGAATTTCTGTCCCTGTGGAGATGGGGTACACTACCCTCCTGGCACATGGATGCATTTACCAACCAGGGAGCAATCTGAACCTTGTTTAGGGTGTATATGGAGGTCGCGTTATGTGGGCGTGATTGATTAAAACATTGGTCATTGATGATTTACTCAATCTCCAGCCCCTCTCTCCTCCTTGGATGTTGGGGAGTTGGGTTAAAGTTCCAACCCTCTGATCACATAGTTTGTTCCTCTGGCAACCAGCCCTCATCCTGAAGCTATCTAGGGGCCCACCAAGAGTCACCTCATTAGCATAAACTCAGGTATGGTTGAAAGGACTTATTATGAATAATAAAAAACACTCCTCTCCATCACTCAGGAGACTCCAAGGGTTTCAGGAGCTCTGTGTCTGGAACTGGGGTCAAAGGCCAAATGTATATTTCTTATATCACAATATCACAAGGGTGTTAAGGGGCCTTACTTTCAACTGTTCATTTAGATCCCCTTCAGGGTCGCAAAAACAAAAGCAAATAACTTGAGTTATTTAAAACTTCCTTTGGTTGCTGGGCTGAGGTTCTTTGACTAGTGCCATGGCTCTGAGACTGAACCACATGGGTTTTTGTGCTCATAGGAGTTACACTTTCTTACAGGGTAATTGTGAAGATGTGAAAGTATCCATGTTAAGTGGTGAGCAGAGAGCTTAACACACAGTAGACTCTCAATAAAGCAGCAGTTATGACTGTGTTGTGTGGTATTGTTTCCTTGTACCTGGGGACACTATGCTGAGAGAACTAATGTTCCTTGACACCTCAGTCTTCACTGACCTTTTCTCCCACTCTTTACCTGTCATCCCTCTATCTAACATGTATTATGCTCCCATTAAGCAGGTGCTGTCCTGGGTATAACTGGGAAGGAATGGGACCATCCTCTGCCCTTGGTGGTACCAAGGTTTTTGGGTGAAAGTCAGAGGGGCAGACAAAGCTTAGTGTAAGGGAGACTTTGCTAGCCGAGCTGCCCAAGGGTAAAATGTGCTGTCTTGGGAAGTGCTGTGTTCTCTATCAGGAGGTACGGTGTGAAGGCCAGACAGCCCTTGCTGATTCAGAAGGGATTCCAGATTTGAATGGAAGTCTGCACTAGGTAACCGTGAAGGCCTCTTTGAATCCTGAACTTCTGATTCTTAGAGACAGTAAAACCAAATGTGACTCTCCTCCAGGATGGCATACAGCTGGCAGTGGTTCCCCCTTCTGCCTGAGGGGATTGCTGCCATTGCCCAGGACATGGATTCTGGGAGGAAGGAGAGAGCCCTGACTGGTCCTTCCACCCTTCTCTCCTACAGACACACATCTGCCCTCCTCCTCTCTGAGTTCAGCAGCTGCTGTTTGCCAACCCTTTGCCTGCATAGATGTGGGGAAGGGGCGACAGCTTGCAGGTGGGGAGATGCCCTGGACCTGGGTTTTGGAGGGAGGGTTTACATGGGGAGTCAACTTCCCCCGTCATCTCATGCATAAGATGGTGCCACCTGTTTTCAAGATAAACCCCCAAATCTCAGTGGCTTTATGTTAAGTTTATTTCTCACTCACAGTCCACTTGGCATTGGTGAGGGTGGAGGGGCCTCTGCTCTGCATGGATTTGCCAGGCACCCAGGCTGATAGAGGCTCTGCCATCTTTGGTAAGTGGCTTCCAAGCTTACCTTGGACATTGACATCTGGTTGGAGAGAGTGGAGGGTGGCTGGGGAGGTTTTTATAAGCCAGGCCTGAAAATAGCACGTATCACCACATTCCTCTGGTCAGAACTTAGTGTTAGGGACCTCTCCAGAAGTCAGACAACTAGGAACTGTAGTCACTGGCAGGGCAGCCTCTTCTCAGCCACAACTTTGCCCTGTGGACAGGGAGCATGAGTCTTTGGCAGACAGCTAGCCATCCCCGACACATCCCTTTCCCCCAGGCTCCTGCCAGTTTGCACACACCAGACAGTCAGCCCCTTGAGCACAAGAACAGGCCCACTGGTCCTTGACATCCCCTGTGCTTAGCTCAGTGGCCAGGCATAGGAAGGACTTCAGGGTATTTGGAGAGTGAACAAATGTTTGAGTTTCATCTTACTTGTTACAAGTACAGACGCCTGGTGGAAAACAATTCAGTAGTTCCTCAAAAAGTTAGACACAGAATTGCCATTTGATCCAGCAATTCCACTCCCAGGGATATACCCAAAAGAACTGAAAGCAGGCACTCAAACAGGTGCTCATATACCAATGTTCACAGCAGCAGTATTCACAAGAGGCAAAAGGAAACAAGCCAAGTGTCCATCAATAAGTGATTGGGATAAAAAAGTGCAGTATATACATAAAATGAAATATTATTCAGCCATAAAAAGGAATGAAATTCTGACACATGCTTCAATATGGATTAACCTTGAAAACATTGTGCTAAGTGAAATAAGCTAAGAAAAAAGGACAAATACTGTATGATTCCACTGATATGAGGTACCTAGAGTAGTCAAATTCATAGACAGAAAGCACAATGGTGGTTTCAGGGGTTGAGGGGAGGGGAAAAAGGGGTGTTAGCACTTAATGGGTACAGAGTCTTTGTTTGAGAAGATGAAAAAGTTCTGGAAGTGGGTAGTGGTGATGGTTGCACAACAAGGGGAATGTACTTAATGCGACTGAGTTGTACACTTAAAAATGGTTAAAATGATCAATTACAAGAAGAAAACTGGAAAATTCACAAATATGTGGAGATTAAACAACATGCTACTGAACAACCAGTGGGTCAACGAAGAAATCAAAGAGAAATAAAAAATACCTTGAGACAAATGAAAGTGGAAATAGAACTTACCAAAATTTATGAGATGCAACTAAAGCAGTTCTAAGAGAGAAGTTCATAGTGATAAATGCCTACCTCAAGAAGCAAGAAAAATCTTATATAAACAACCTAAATTTACACCCCAAGGAAGTAGAAAAAGAACAAATGAAGCCCAAATTAGTAGAAGGAAGAAAATAACAAAGATCAGAGTGGAAATAAATGAAAGGGAGGCTAAAAAGACAATAGAAAAGATCAAAAAAACTAAGAGCTTGTTCTTTGAAAAGATAAACAAAATTGACACACCTTTAGCTAGACTCACCAAGAAAAAAAGAGAACTCAAAATAGTAGAAATGAAAGAGGAGACTTTACAACTGATACTGCAGAAATACAAAGGATCATAAGAGACTACTATGAACAGTTACACACCAACAAATTAGGCAACCTAGAAGAATGGATACATGTATAGATACAACCTTCCAAGACTAAAACATGAAGAAATAGAAAATATGAAAAGATCAATTCCTAGTAATGAGATTGAATGAGTAATCAAAAACCTCCCAACAAACAAAAGTCCAGGGCCAGATGGCTTTACTGGTGAAATCTACCAAACATTCAAAGAAGGATTAATACCAGTCCTTCTCAAAATTTTCCAAGAAATAGAAAAAGAGGGAACAATTCCAAACTCATTTTATGAGCATTACCCCGATACCAAAACCAGACAAGAGCACCACAGAAAAAGAAAATTACAGACCAATATCCCTGATGAACAGAGATGCAAAAATTCTCAAAAAAAATTAGCAAACAGAATTCAACAATGCATTAAAAGGATAATACACCATCAAGTGGGTTTTATTTCAGGGATGCAAGACTGGTTCAATATCCACAAATAAGTCAATGTGATACACCACATTAACAAAAGAAAAGATGAAAATCATATGATCATCTCAATAGATGCAAAAAAAGCATTTGACAAAATTCAGCATCCATTTATGATAATAACTTGCAACAAAGTAGATATAGGGGGACATGCCTCAACATAATAAAGGCCATATATGACTAACTCACAGCTAACATCACACTCAATGGTGAAAAGCTGAAAGCTTTTCCTCTAAGATCAGGAACAAAACAAGGATGCCCACTCTAGCCATTTTTATTCAACATAGTATTGGAAGTCGTAGCCAGAGCAATTAGGCAGGAAAAAGAAATAAAAGTCATCCAAACTGGAAAGAAAGAAGTAAGACTTTCACTATTTGCAGATGACATGACATTATGTAAAGAAAACCTTAGAGACTCCACCAAAAATTGTTAGAACTAATAAATTCAGTAAAGTTGCAGGATACAAAATCAATATAGAAAAATATAGACTAATAACAAACTATCAGAAAGAGAAGTTAGGAAAACGATTCCATTTACAGTTGCATCAAAAAGAATAAAATACCTAGGAATAAATTTAACCAAGGAAGTGAAAGACCTTACACTGAAAACTGTAAGACACTGATGAAAGAAATTGAAGAAGACACAAATAAATGGAAAGATATTCCATGCTCATAGACTGGAAAAGTTAATATTGTTAAAATGTCAATACTACCCAAAGCCATCTAGAGAGTCAATGCAATCCCTATCAAAGTTCTAAAGGCATTTTTCACAGAAATAGAGCAAACAATCCTAAAATTTGTATGGAAACACGAAAGACCCTGAATAGCTAAAGCAATCTTGAGAATAAAGGACAAAGCTAGAGGCATCATGCTCCCTGATTTCAAACTATATTACAAAGCTATAGTAATCAAAATAGTGTGGTATTGGCATAAAAACAGACATATAGGTCAATGGAACAGAGATCCCAGAAATAAACCCACACATATACGGTCAATTAATTTACGACATAGGAGCCAAGAATATACAATGAGAAAAGGACCACCTCTTTAATAAACGGTGTTGGGAGAACAGGACAGCCACAGGCAAAAGAATGAAATGGATCACGGTCTTACACTATTCACAAAAATTAACTCAAAATGGATTGAAGACTTGGACACAAGACCTGAAACCATAAAACTCCTAGAAGAAAACATGGGCAGTCAGCTCCTTCACGTTGTTCTTGGCAATGGTTTTTTGGATCTGACTCCAAAAGCAAAGGCAACAAATGCAAAAATAAACAAGTGGGACTACATCAAACTAAAAAGCTTCTGCACAGCAAAGGAAACCATCAACAAAATGAAAAGGCAACCTACCAAATGGGAGAAAATATCTGTAAACCATAAATGTTGGGGGTTAATATCCAAAATGTATAAAGAACTCATACATCTCAATAGAAAAAACCCAAACAACCTGTTTAGAAAGTGGGTAGAGGATTTGAATAGACACTTTTCCAAAAACGACATACAGATGGCCAACAGGCACATGAAAAGATGCTCAGCATCATTGATTATCAGGGAAAGGCAAATCAAAACCACAATGAGATATCATCTTTTAGAATAGCTATTATCAAAAAGGCAAGAAATAACAAGTTTTAGTGAGGATCTGGAGAAAGGGAACCCTTGTGCACTGCTGGTGGGAATGTAAATTGGTACAGCCACTGTGGAAAACAGTGTGGAGGATCTTCAAGAGAATTAAAAATAGAACTACCATATGATCCAGCAATTCCATTCTGGGTATTTATCCAAAGAAAACAAAAACACTAAATTGAAAAAATTTCTGCACCCCCATGTTCCTTGTAGCATTATTTACAATAGCCAAGATATGAGAATAATGTAAGTGTTAATTGATAGATGAATGGATAAATAATATGTGGTATATAAATACATTGAAATATTATTCAGCCACAAAAAAGAAAGTATGACAACATGGATGGACCTTGAGGTCATTATGCTGAGTGAAATAAGTCAGACAGGGAAAGACAAATACCATATGATCTTACTTATACACGGAACATGAAAAACGAAAACCCAAAACCCCAAGCTCATAGATAGAACAGACTGGTGGTTGTCAGAAGTGCAGGGTCGGCAAAATGGGTGAAGGCGGTCAAAAGGTACAAAATTCCACTTATAAGTCCTGGGAATGTAATGGACAGCATGGTGACTATAGTTAATGATACTGTATTGCATATTTGAAAGTTGCTAAGAGACTAAATCTTAAAAGTCCTCATCACAAGAAAAAACAATTTTTGTAACTATGCATGGTGATGGATGTTAACTAGACTCATTGTGGTGATTATTTCACAACGTATATAAATATTGAATCATTATGTTGTACACCTGAAACTAATATAATGTATGTCAATTATACCTCAATAAAAATTTTTTCTTCATAAAAAAAAGCTAAACATAGAATTACTATTTGGGGCAGCAATTCCACTCCTAGGGATATACCCCAAAGAACTGAAAGCTGGGACTCAAACGAGTGCTTATATATCAATGCTCACAGCAGCAGTATTCACGACAGCCCAAAGGAAACAACCCGAGTGTCCCTCAATAAGTGAATGGGATAAAAATGGTATATTCACACAGTGCAATATTATTCAGCCTTAAAAAGAAATGAAATTCGGATACGTGCTTCAACATGCATGAACCTTGAAAACATGCTGAGTGAAATAAGCCAATAGAAAGGAGAAATACCCAATGATTCCACTGTTACCAGGTACCTAGAGTAGTCAAATTCACGGAGACAGAAAGCAGAATGGTGGTCTCCAGGGGCTGGGCGAGGGGCAGGGGAGTTAGGGTTTAATGAGTATAGAGTTTTTGTTTGGGAAGATGAAAAAGTTCTGGAAACGGATAGTGGTAATAGTTGCACAGCATTGTGAATGGATGTAATGCCTCTGACTGTACATTTAAAAATGGTTAAAAGAGTAGGTAAATTTTATGCTGTATATCTTTTACCATGATAAAAAAATACAAATGCCTGGACTGCACCCCCACAAGTCGTGATTCAGCTGGGGTTGCCGAGAGCTGGGCTTCTGTGTAGTTTAACAAACTCCTCAGGTGAATCTCAGGTGCCACTAAGTGTGAGACCCACGGGTCCAGCTCTGGTTGTTGGCAGAAGGGAGAGAAGGCGGGTGGTCTCTCTGAAGGCCTTCTAGAGGAGGGCTTCTCCGTAATGTGCACGGGAATCCTCTGGGGATTTTGCTAAACTGCAGATTCTGATCCCTGGGTCTGGGGGGAGGCCTAAGAATATGCATTTCTAACAAGCTCCTAGGTGATGCCGATGCTGCTGGTCTGGGGACCAGGCTTTGAGGACCAAACCTCTAGAGACAGAGAGTGGCCTTGTCTGTGGTGGACAGAGGAGATCTGGAAAGGAGCAAGAAAATGTTTAAGATGGTTGCTCCAGACACAGAGCTCAGTGATGCCGAGCTGGGAGTGCGTGAGCAGGAGGTGACCTGATTTGTGAATTAGCTTCTGGGGACAGTTCAAACACGCAGGCTTGCGGTTTAAAGAACATATGGAGGTGAGAGATTTTCCACACCTTGTGTTTTCTAGTTAGGGGCCCAGCTCAGCTGAACCCAAGTTAAACTGGCTCAAGTTTCGCTTCTCCGTTGCCTCTCCAGAGCCTTCTCATCCTACACTGTCCACCTCACGCCCCAGGCCTTCGCCACCAGCTCCCCAGAGCGGAGTCCCTCCCCTCCTATCTCATCAGTCGTCAGAAGAAAGTACATCAGAGCTCCCGCTCTGTCTAGCCCAGCACACGGGCTCACCTCCCCGAACTGGTCACCAACCGCTCCACACTGACTGCTTTCCTGCAGGAAGCCCAGCAGGCTCGCCTGGTCCCTAGCGGACTCTTCATCCGGCAACACCCTCGGGGCAGAACTGAAACTCAGCCTCAGCACAGCGGAACGAGGGGCAGTATGGCTCCGAGATTAAGGAACCAGACACCTGGAGTTTGAATCTCGTCTCCATCTCCTCCTGCTCCTCTAACCTTGGATAAGTTCCTTAGCTCTGCAGAACTCCAGCTTTCTCGCCTGTCGGATGGAGATCGTATGACCACCTCTCAAAGCTTCAATGAGGTACAGGAGCCAAAGGGAGGACGGCGATTTGCTCAGCCCGTGTCACGTAGGGGCTCCGTAATGTATTCCCATGGCAGGGCTCCCCATTGCAGCCCTTAGGCGGGTGGCTCCATTCCACTCTAGCCTCTGGGGATTTGTTCCTTCCCTGGGGCTGATTCGCGTCTGTTTTCCCCGAGTCCAGCATGCAGGCGTGGGGTGGGGGATGGGCGTGCTCAGCCAAGTTCTAGGAGGAATTCCCAGGCTTGTCACTGTGTTGCAGTTTGGGAGGCGACCTGCAGATGGCGCGCGCAGCCCTGGGAGGCGTCCGGTCCTCCCAGGGCTGGAATGAAGCTGGATTGTCACCAGGTGCCTGGAATACAGAGCCTTGTTCTCACTATTCTTGATGCTGTTAGCTGGTTCTCCCAGGCGCGTCCTGGGTTTGAGGGCTAAGATGGAGTTTCCCTATGGGCCTAGGAGTGACCAAAGAGAAGCCGCTGCCCGCTGCCCCCGGCCGCCTCCCCCCTTACGATGTCGACCCTGCTTACCTTGTAATCTAGTTCCCGTGGGCGGGAGCTCCTCTGCTCCCGCACTCGTCCGGGTGCTCAGGAAATGTTTGTGGAATGAGCTGCTTTTCGGAAAGTGCTTCTATTAATGTTGTGCATCCCGAGTAGCGCCTTGCTGTGGCCTAGGCCGACAGGTGCAACCTACCTGCATCCTGCACACAGCCTGCCCTCTTCTCGTGCCTTCCATCCCCTCCCAGTTCCTCCTCTCAGCTGCAGGGGAGCAGCAAGTCTCAGACTCATCTTCCTTCCAGATTCCTGACCCACAGCTCAGCCTTGACTTGGGGCGCTGAACTCAGGGACCCCCCTCTGTACTTTTGAGGTGCACTTCTTTTTCACCAGGGGTTCTGGCGTGGTGGAGGGAGGAGGGAGACCATGAACTTCATGCTCCTGGGCTTCTGCAGTCTCCCGGCTCTTTCCCTCTCCTCTGCCTATCCAACCCTTCACATTCTTGGAGGCCCAGCCCACACGCTCTTGACCCTCCGGTCAGAAACGGCCCCTCTGCACACCTGCGCATAGGCGGGGTTCCTTCCACCTGGCAATCTGCTGTCTCCCCGACACCAGGTGAAGGATGTGGGGGGGCCCCTCTCCTGATTCTCTTTGGCTGAGCCCCATTCCCCCTCCTCCATGAGCCCCTTTCACCTCTCTGACCTCCAGTGACCTCTCCCTACTGCCTTGGGCCTCACCTTGCCCTAACAGTCAGCCCAGAACTTCAGGCTCTGACCCGACCCCAGGGGGTATATAATCTCTTCTGCTCCTCCCAGCTTGTAGGCCCCTCTTACATAACTCCTCACTAGAGGTTTGCATAGCTCCATTCCCCTGGCCACACTCTATTTTCCTGGAGGAGAGAAGGCAGTAGACGCGGGCCCCCAGACCAGACTCTGCAGACCTCTCATCAAGGTTGCCGCATTTTATAGATAAGGAAACTGGCTCAGAGGGGTTTAGGAGCATGCACAAAGTCACACAGCTGGTCCCGTTTAGGGCCCAGCACAGATCTTAGAACAGAACAGGTGCTGAAGACTGCACCTTGGCTAATGGAGAGCGTTTTAAAAAGTTTAACTGCTGTGCCAAAGCCGGGCTTCTCAAAGTTTCCACGGGAGACAGAGGCCTGGCAGAGGGGCCTCTCCTCCCTCACTCCCCACTGGCCCTCACCAGATGGGAAAAAAGCCACCACGTAGAAACATAACCTTTATTGCACACGGCGCTGGGTCTTTTTTCATAGAAAAAGGTATTAACACATAAGCATCTGCAAATTGAAGCAACTCCTGGTTTTCTCGGAACAGTAAAATCGCATGCAGTGTTCTCTGAGTTGGGATTTCGGTCTTGGTCAAAACCACCTAGATTGGAGGGAGGGTGAGTAGGAGGGAAAAACTGCTGGGTCTTTGTGCCTCTGTCTCAAAATCCGGCGAGAGAAATATATAGATACATAGCTTGTCGACGTGTTCCTCGCTCTCTATATATGTATATATCTCTGCACGCGTATTTTGTGGGGTGGGGGTGGGGTTTACTTGTACTGTCAAATTCATTGTGCCCTGGCTTCATGGAGAAGAAGAAAATAGTTTCATTTGTACAAAAGAGTTCTATGTACAAGCGTTCATGACTCGGGGGTTTTCTTTTCGTTGTTGGTTGGTTTTCGTCTGTCAGTTTAATATAAATAATGCAGGAAAACAGCCAAGTTGGGTGTGAGGGCTGGAGGTGCAGCCGGGTCCACGCAAAGGCTGTTCTCCTCGCTGCGCCCCTACACCAGGGTGTAGGATTTGGAGTAAGCCCCAGCCCCCTGCTTCTGAGACCTCCCTACCCCCGACGTGCTCATCTCGAGAAGTGAGTCCCTGGAGCCCCCCATTTTGGTGTGTGGGCCCCCGGCCCGCGGAGGCTCTGTGCTGGGGGCCGGAGGAGCAGCACTAGGGGCCGCGGGGGGCTCGGCAGGGGTGGGGCCGGGTGCTGGGGGGGCCGTGCCGGCGGGGGGTGCTGGCATGGCCAGAGTCCTCTGAGGTAAGGTGGCTGTGGAGGCGGCAGCGGGGGCCCCTGGGTGCGGGAGGCCCAAGGGCTTGCTGGCAGGGTCCAGGGTCAGGTGGCGGGCCTGGGTGTGGTAGGTTCGAGCCAGGTTCCGGATGGAGGCCTCACGGGGTGGGACCACGGGACAGGGCTCGCGCCCATCTGCCTTCCGGAAGAAGGCCTCCGACTTGGCATACAGGGGCAGGTTACAGTAGTCACCTGGAATCACAGAAGCAGAGGACGTCAGGAGCAGGGGCCTCTGGGGACCAGCTGGTTCACCCTTCCCCTCCTCTTCAATCTAGCATAGCAGCCCCTGCACAGGATGGGCAAGGAGCATCCGGGAAAGATCAGTTACTTGACCTCTCTGAGCCTTAGTTTCCTTACCTGTGAAGTGGGGATAATCCCATTCCCCTACAGGACTCCTGTGAGTAGCAAATGAGATAAAGCATGGAAAGGGGCCGGCATGTATAGTAGTTGCTCAATAAACTGATACTTATTGTTAAATGATCACTATAGCTGGTCAGCTTCAGCTGGTGGAGAGCTCACTTATCGAGACAAAGACTTCCTAAGAGCTCTGGCCCTTAGAAAGCTTTTCTTTACCCTGAGGAGGAAAGGACTGTCACTCTCTGTCACTTCTGTGCATCGAGGCTGATTTTGTCCTCAGGAACCACAGAGAAGGCCTCCCCCTCTTTCCCAGGGCAGCCGTTCACATATCTGAAGTCAGCTACATTTCCCCACCCCTGTCCTTGGTCCCCTCTTGTCCAGGAGATGAACAATGTTAGACCATATCAGTTTTTTTGAGGAAGATTAGCCGTGAGCTAACATCTGCTGCCAATCCTCCTCTTTTTGCTGAGGAAGACTGGCCCTGAGCTAACATCTGTGCCCATCTTCCTCTATTTTATGTGGGATGCCTGCCACAGCATGGCTTAACAAGTAGTGCATAGGTCCATACCTGGGATCTGAACTGGCGAACCCTGAACCGCCGAAGCGGAACGTGCACACTTAACTGCTGTGCCACCGGGCCGGCCCCCCTAGTTTCTTAACCTGCCTCCCTATGACAGGCCTCTGGGACCTCCATATCCTGATTCCCTCGGCTCTGTGAGCACCCTTGCCTGTGAAGGCACCTCTGTCCTTCCGACTCGCCCAGACACTTTCCTTAGATGACGTCATTTGGTCCCCACAGCACCCTGGAGAGGTTAATACCTGCCCACATTTTGCAAGTGAGAAAACTGAGGTTCAGAGAAATTAAGTAATTTGCCTAAATTCACACAGCTAGAAGGGCGGGGGTGTCATTCAGCGCTGCCAGCCTCCAAAGTCCTTGTACTTTCCCTTACCCAGGGCTCTTTTCTAGATGGCCCCGAGCCCCCATGGCTACTTAGCAAGGCCAGTACCGAGCAGACCAGACTACATGGTTTGACAGCTGGGCCTTGTACACTGCGGCCCCCATGTCTGCTGATGGATTCCCCCTTGCATGCCCCCTGGTGATCCTGGACCTGCCCCGCCAACCCCGAAGGGCATATGCTCTGGCCAGGCCCCTGGAGTCAGGCGGTTCCAGTCAGGCTGGGTCACTCCCCACCATGAGATTTGGCCACCATGAGTCGGGCTTCCAGGATTGTTCCTTTGGGTCTGGATTAAGTTCAAACAGCATTGAGACCAAAGGCCATTGGGCAGCTGACCCTATAAAGGGTCTCTTTCCATCCTGGCATAGCTTCAGATTAAGGGAGTAATCACTACTTAATAAGAACCTACTATGTGCCAGGCATGCATAGCATTTTTCTAATGCTTATCACGACAACACAGAGTATATGCTATTATTTGCATTTTACAAATGAGAAAATTAAGGCCAGAGAGGTTAAATGACTTGCCCAAGGCCACAGAGATATTAAGAGGTTGACCCAGGATGTGGACCCTGGTTGGCTTGCTCCCAAGTCCTTGCTCTTTGCACTGCCCTACACTGCCCAGGAGCCAAGCTGGGCTGGCAGGATCCAGGTGCTGTCAGGGCTAGGTCTAGCCAGGGGAAGTGGTCCTAGCACTCACTCTTGTTGGCCCGGTGAGGGATGGGCACAGCCACGTTTTTGCCCCGGTCGGCATCCTGGGGCTTGGGTGGGGAGGAGGTGAAGCGGCAAATGCCAGGCTCGGAGGGGGTGCTCATGGACGTCATGCTGTCAGCGTTCTCATTGGTGCCTGTGGTCATCTGGTCGGAGGAGCTGTCCGAGATGAAGCACTCGGTGATCTCAAACTTGGCGTGCTGCAGCTGCTCCTCCAGCTTGGCATGCTCATAGGCCCGGGCCAGCTCCTCGTAGGTGGAAGAGGCGCTTTCGGTGGACACCATGCTGTTCCGTCCTTTGTCTGGGGAGATGGAAGGCATGGAGTTAAGAAGAAATCAGTGGGTTGTGGGGAGAAGGGTGTAAATGAGACGAGGCTGAGCAGTTGCCCTACCCCTAAAGCCAGCAGCTGTCTGAGACCCTGGCTATGGAGAAAACCGGGCTCAGAAGACCCTGCAAAGGTGGCAGTGGTGGGAGAAGTGGGGTCTTTGGCTAATGAAGGGCAGAACATCTTTCATTCTTGAACATAAGCAACCACCCCCTGGAACACTCAGCCCTTTCTTCCTCCAACAAATGTCAGATGTTCCATTTTTTATGACACCTTTTGAGAGAACAAAATGAAATCCTTGGCCAAGCAGAGCTCAGTGAGGTCAAGCATTTTTGTCATAGCCACACAGTAAGTCAGTGGCCACTGGAAATGAAACTGACTTGTGCCTTGGACCCCACGAGCTGGTGGGTAGGAGTTAGGAAAATGGAAGGTAGAAGTGATGATGGGGGGGACTGGAGGAGAGTGAGCAGGATGTAGGCAGGGCCTTGGGTTCACCTGTGTCCTGGGAGAGGCTCGCGCTATAGCTGTCACTCTCAGTGACAGTGACACCGTGCTGGGAGCCCACAGTGCGCCAGTCGGAGGTGAGGGTGCGGGCGGGTGTGGAGGCCTGGCACTTGGTCAAAGTCCACTGGCTTGAGTACCGGTTCCGGGTACTATGGGCTGACTTCACATTCTTCCTGGACACTGGATCTACACAGAGGAAGCAAGAGCTAGCACCCTACAACCAAGGGCATTCAGGCTTGGGCAGCTGGCACTTACCAGAAAGGGCAGTGGGGAGCAAGGGAGGAGGCAGAAGCAGCCACAGAAACCCCCTTGGGAATGCTGAGCATGCGGCCATTCCTGACCATATAGCTGGCCCCGGAGGAGAAGAGCAACAGTGTCAAGGTATGGGGGCAGCGGTGGCATCCTGCTCCTCCCCACTCACCCCATCTTTTCTTTCACCCTGGGGAGGAATATCACCTCCTCTCCTGCTGCCTCCTAACTGGCCATTCATTCCCTACAGTCCTTGATGTGTTCTATTCTTACGTCCAGACTCACAGTGCTAGAGGCAGACGGCCTTTGGAGAGTAAGAACACCCAACCCTCTCAAATTTCTAGGTAAGGAAACTGAGGCCCACAGAGATAAAGTTATCGATATGCCCAAGGTCACAGTTAGTAAGTCTGCAGTCAAGGTCTCCAGACTAACTCCAGTGCTCTTTCCATTCTTCTATGCTGCTCCTCCCTCCCTTTTTGTTCTTTTATCACCTGTGCCCCATGCTGTGCCCAAGACATCATGTGTGGGTGGAGGGCTGGCTCCCTGGGGATAATGCATACTGGTGCCTGGCCGGATGTCAGACATGTCGATGAGGGGTCCTGAGCTCTGGATGAGGGCTGGGTGGTGCAGGGAAACACCGGTGCAGAAACTCTGAGGGTTGACAGCTTGGCTGAACTCAGCGTCTGTCACAGGGATGGTGGCTTTGTCATCTCCTGGGGGAAGAAGGACAATCAGTAGGAGTCTTTCCCTTTGGATTTCCCAAATTTCTCTTTGTCTTTATCCAAGCTTGAGACCCAGAAAGGCCATGATAACTCTTCTCATTCGACAGAGGAGGAAACTTAGCTCTTGAGAGAAGCTGCAGTGAGTTCCGAGGTTGTTGGGTTGTTGCTAGAACCCTAGGCACTGCCGTAGGGCTGGTGGTTGCCCTCCATGGATTGTGGCCTGGGGAAGCACACTCGGAACAGGACAGAGAGCTCACGGCACCTCTTACTCACCCAACTGCTTGATGCCCTCCTTGTCCTCAATGAGCAGCTGGACCCTGGGGATGTCAATGTGTAGCCGCGGGCCCTGGGGTGGCCCCTTTACAGGGGTGTCAAAACTTCGGTTGTTCTTGCTGTGGGGAGAAGGGCTGGAAGTGGGTGATTCAGCAGCCATAGAGGTTGGGGGAGGGTTTTTTTCTGGACAGTGGGGTCTTAGAAGTCTGTTCTCTGCAGTGGGGGGAGGGAGAGGGAAGAAGAAAGGAAGCAGCTATGTGACGCTCACCTTATCAACATTTCTGCCAAACTCTTTGCATCTGCAAAACAGTAGAGAGAGGGGACTAGGTGAGGATGGAGTCTGAGCAGGATGAGAACTGGAAAAGGCATGGGAAACAAGTTAGGAGAATTCCCTAAAATGGAGCTAAGGCTGGTCTTCTGGGAAGAGGAGGGAGAAACATAAGGACCTCTAAAATAGTCCAAAACTTGATCAGGTCTCCCTGCTCCCAACTCAAGATTTGGCGGAGGTCTGTTTTCCTCTCCTCAGATTTTTATCTAACAGGGAGGTCCTTCCCAAAGGAGAGGCTATATAAAGGGTTCCATCTGCTTCCTGAATTGACTCTAATTAAACAAGACATCATAGCAGGCTGGAAATGGGCATCAGTGGAGGGTCTATCCTCAGTTATCTGTTGGGGAGAGGAGAGAGTGGAGGATGAAGTTGAGGTGGTCAATGAGCAGCCCTAGATGACTATCAACTAAGAGGCTTCATTTCCTCCTCTAGGGCAGCTTCCTCCAAAAGCCCATTGGTGGATTTTGGGGTCCCTGCTTTGTCTTCAGAGTAGCATTGAATAGGATCAGGATTCTTAGGTTAGGAATTAACAACAGAAGGAAGAGAAGCAAAGGGCTTAGTTAATGTTAGACCTCTTGTAGCTGAGAATGATCTGTCAGAGTAAATCTAGCTGCATGCCTGCATCCAACCATCCACCCACTCATCCATCCATTCATCCATCATCCACCCATTCAACTATCATCCATTCATCTGTCATCTACCCATTCAATTATCCATCCATCCATCCATCTATCCATTGATCCAACCATCCATCCATTCAACCATCAACCCATCCAATCATCTATCCAACCATTCATTCAATTATCCATTCAGTCAATTATCCATTCATCTAATCATCCATTCACCTGTCCATACAATCACCTGTCCATCTTATCACCCATTTTCCCATCCAAATATTCATCCGTCCATCTATCCATCCCTCCATCCATCCAAGTATCCATTCAACTATCTATCCATCTATCTAACCATTTATACAATCATCTATTATCTATCCATTCAACTATCCATCTATCTATCCATTGATCCAACCATTCATCCATTCAACCATCAATCCATCCAACCATTTAATTATCTCTCCAACCATCCATATGTCTATCCATCTATCCATTGATAGATTGATCAATTGATCAGTCCATCCATTCATCCATCCACTTACCCATCGAATCATCCGTCAAACTATCTATCCAACCATCCATCCATCCATCCACCCATCCATCCATTCATCCATTCATCCATTCATCCATTCATCCATTCATCCACTCCTCCATCTATCTATCACTACAACCACCTATCCATCCAATCATCTGTCCATCAACTAGGCCCTGAGCAAACTGAGGTAAATCAGACCCATTCATGCCAGTCTATAGGGTCAGGTATTGGGACAGGGGATGATATTCACAATATTTAACATCTGACATGGCATGGAAACTGCTCAGACAGAACTAAGCAAGGTCCTAGAGACCATCTATAGGTCTACTCTTTAGTGGCTGGGTCCTAGGAAAGTCACAGGGATCCTGTGTGAGAGAATGGAGCATCCAGGGTGGAAGGGAGCAACATCGTTTTACCAACCAACATGGCTTTACCATATTGGTAAATATGGCTTTACCAGTGTGGACCAATATGGCTTTACCAGTGTGGACCTCTAAAAGTCAGCCCTGGTTAGGACAGACACAAAGTCCTGGGGCATAGAGGAGAAAGCAGTGAACAATTAAGGTTTCAGAAAGTTGGAATGGCAGCTTTCCCTTCAAGGGGACGCAGGCACTCTCTCTTGTCCAGATGGTGCTGTGAGCCAATGAAAGGTGGCCAGTGTAGCTGAGGGTCAACACTCCCTCCCGGGAAGCCCATAGGAAACTTGCCCACCTCGGAGCCGCTTCAGTCGCTTCTCCTTCCTCTTCTTGCGCACGATGAAGAGCAGTGCCACCCCCAGCGTGGCCAGGATGACTGGGCAGCCAATGGTGAACAGCTTCTTGACGTCATCCCCCTCACCTTGAGCAGACTTGATGGGAGGGATGGTGCCTGAATGGGGGTGAAGAAGAAAGTCAGATGTCCCTTATGAGTCGGGTGCTGTGCAGAGTCCCCTGGGTGGGGTAGCATTTCAACCTCTCCTGCTGCCCTTGGTCTCACTCTGACCTTCACTTCCTGGCACAGAGCCCTGACCCTCTCATCCTCCAAATTCTGGTCCCATCAGGACGGCCATAAACAGTTGTATAGTTTTCACACTGATGATATGAATGACTTCCTGGGTCGGTTCTAGAATTACCCTGAAGTCTCTCAGAGAGAGTCCCTTGCCTGTTGGAGCCCAGTGTTCATTTCTAGAGGGCAGACCGATAGGCTTAGCTTCTCCCATCCAGCTGGTGAAGTGGTGGGTGGACGGTGAGAATCACGGTAGAGAGAAGTCAGGGCAGAGCGATCCTGGGTTCTCTTCCCCAGATGGGGACAAAAACCACTCAACACCCTGCCTTTTCCCTCTGCTCCCACTCCTATGGGCGATGTCTGCTAACCTTGGGTGCCTGAAAGGAGGCAGGAAGTTCTGCTGACACAGCCCTCTGCCAAGCCCTGATCTTTGCCTCTTTCAAAGCCTCATCTAAGTGTCATCTCCTTCAGGAAGCCTTCCTTGTTTGAGCCGATCTGCTTCTGATACCACTTTTATTCTGTTTCCTTAACACATAGGTAGACTTAAAATGTGGCTGTGACAACTGGTCCCTATGAATTCAGCCTGCTATCTGCCTTTAATGTGTGTGTGTGTATGTATGTATATGCATGTGTGTATGTGTGCATGTATGAGTGCACAGGTGTGCATGTGAGTGTGTGCACGTGTCCCCACATGGCAGACACCAGTTAGCGCTCGCCAAACGTCCATGTGCTCGTTTACATTTCCCAGACTCCCTAGCAGTTAGATTAGAATCACGTGACTAGTTCTGGACAAGGGTGTGAATAGCAGTGATGAGCATCACCTCCTGGCCAAGGCAGTTCAGAACTGGTGTGCTTTTCTCTCTCTCTTCTTGGTGACCTTGGAGGCTGCATGTTCAAGATGGCATAGCTCAAAGATGGTGGCCAGCCAACCTTCCCAAGACTTTGTGAGAGCAAGAAACAAATCTTTTTTGGGTTAAGCCACGGCGCTTTCCGTGTCATTGCTTTATCTGTCATTGCAGCATAGGCTCGTCCACCCTGGCTAACGTACTGTATGAGCAGAGGGTTCCTAGAGGGCAGGGCCTCAACTGCATCCCTACCTCCCTCTCCATCTCTCTGAAGCAATGGAGAGCAAGGATGGCACATTCGAAGACCCTCTATCTGTGGTGTTACTGACCTGTTTGTCTGCCTGTCTGTCTGTCTGTATGGGCCACTGGTGCGCCTGCCCATTTAGCTGCCTGCCTACGAATCTGCTGCTCCCTTTGTCTGCCCCTGTGCCTGCCGATTCACCTGTCTGCCAGCCTTTTTCCCTGACTGTGGTCCTGCCTATGTTTCTATTTGTTTGTCATCTCTTCATGTGCCTGCCTCTCTGCCTGCTTGCTTCCCTGGCAACACCTTGCTCCAGCCTCTGTGCTGCCCCCTCCCACCCTTTCCGACTCACTGCCATCATAGTCCAGGGTGGCGAACTGGGCAGTCTCGTTGCCGCAGCCGGCGCTGTTGCAGGCCCTCATGCGCAGCTCGTACCATGTGGCCTCTCGCAGTTCGGTTAGAAACACCTCCCCGGAGCTGTTGGCCCGGAGGCCCTGCCAGGCCCAGGTGCCCTTGGGCCGGTACTCCAGGACGATGGCTGTGATAGGGCAGCCCCCATTGTTCCAGCCCTGCAGGTTAAGCCGAGCATGCGTGGAGTTGATGTGGGTGAAGAGGTGTTGGTCTTTGCTGAAGGAGGGCTCTGGGGGCCAGAGGAAGAGAAAGGTTAGAGAGACTGAGGGGGAGGAGGATGCATTCCTCTGGGCTAGGAGGGGTTTCCGTGGGGCTGCTGGGACTGCAGGAGCTCTGGGGGATGAGCGATTGGCACAGATGGGCGTAGGGATGCCCCAGGGGACAGAGGAGGAGGAAGGGGAGCAGGAGAAGAGAGAAGGACCTGGAGTGAAGGCCTCAGCAAAGGAGGAAGAGAGATGTGGGAAGAAGGAAGAGGAATGATACCCATCTGCCACCCCCAGGAGCGAAGTGGGACCTGTTTCTCCTACTGAGACATTCTACTAGACATTCGTCCAGATGCTGTAGTGACGGGAACTAAGTGTGTCTTCCTCCAGTCTCCACGCTCCCCCGTACCCTCCTGCCCTATCCCAGCCATCTTCCATCCCCATGTCGGGGGCTCCTCTTGCCGACTCCTCTTCCCTGGGCCCATCTCTCCCCAAACCCTCATCGCCGGGCCTCACCCCGCCCATGGGTCTTGGCCTCGATGATCTCGCTGATGCGCCCAGAGCCCACACTGTTCTTGGCTGCCAGCTTCACCTTGTACCACGTGCCACATTTGAGGCTGTCCAGCTTGAAGGAGCGCTCGCTGGAGCTGATGAACACGTCCTTCCACTCCTCGCTGTTGTCCACTGAGTACTGCAGCACGAAGCCTGTCGGGGAGGTTGGCCTGGCTCAGGGAGGGCAGGGTGGGGCCTGGGACACCCTAACAGGTATCATGGGGGCTGGGCTCCAGGCAGGGGGCAGAGTGGGGCCTTTGGTCATTGGGAGGGGGCAGGTGCAGATTAGATGCAAAACTGGAAGGACCTTGGGTGAGTTTTACTGTTCTCTCTCTCTCTTTAGCTCTCGCTTTAGGGTTTAGAAGCCAAGATGGGGAGGGGAGCAGAAACCAGAACTATGAGGCTTAGAAGGAATCCTATTTAGAGCCTACTAGTCCGTGTGCAGTCCTCTGACAGGAGCATCAGCTACCAGATCCCTGGTGATTCACATGCATATTCAAGTTTGAGAAGTGCTATCTAGTACCTCTGTCTACTTTTGCAGGTTTGGAAACTGAGGCCCAGAGAAGTAAACAGACTTCTTCAGGTTTGCACAGCTCCCCAGTGGCAAGGGTGGCGGGCGTTCTAAAACCCAGACTCTAGGCCTGTATACTTTCCATGGCACTTGGGTACCTTCCTTGTGGTCCGAGTCACCCCCCGCCCCCATCACTTCCTGGGTGTTGTGGGAACAAGTGGTGGGAGTGGGTGAAACCCTTCCCTTGCCCCTGGGCCCAGAATTCCTTCCCTTATCTCCCCCTCCTCATCCAGACCCCTCTCACCTCGGATGGAGCTGCCCCCATTGTCACCTGGAATCCAGGTCAGGGTGATAGACGAAGCAGAGGTTTTAGAGACAGTGAGGCGGGGCTGGTCCGGGGGCACTGTGAGGGAAAGCCACCAGCCCTCACCACAAAGTGTTAACCTCTGGGGACGTGGGGACGGGGGTACCCCAATGGGATGAGGGCAAGGGACTGGCTTTGCCCCACCAGGTGCATCCCCCACTCCTGCTCACTCTCTCCACCCCTCCTGCCTCCTCTTCCGTTTGGCATCTCTGTTCCACTGAGGTTCTGTCTCCCCAGTGGTTGGTCTTTTTCTTCCATTTAACAACCCTTGCTTTTACATGATGCAATTCCTACCCCTTCTCCATTCCTGTCCCCCCCACTCCCCTGAGCCCCACCTGCCTCGTGGGGTCTCACCTTGCACCAGAAGGTTGACGATGATGGTGTCGAAGCCCCCGGTGTTGGTGGCCGTGCAGGTGTAGTAGCCCGAGTCCTCGGCCTTCACAGCACGCAGCAGCAACGTGCCATTGGTATGGATGAGCCGGTGCCCATCCATAGACACCGGGATGGCCGAGTCTTCACTGCGGGGGACGGGGGTTGGGGATGGGTTATGGCAAGCAGCCCTCCTCCCGGGGCCTCCCCCAGGTCTGTAGGCAAATAGAGCCGGGAGCAGAAGGAGGGTTGCTAGAGGACCCTGGATTCTTGGATATTTATTAAGCATTTACTGGGGATATCCAGTAACCATGGCCTCTTCAACCACCCAGGAAGGGAGCTTCTGGGCTCCCAACAAAGGAGGCCAGGGAGGCCAGGCCTGCTTGTGAGAGTGGTAACCATGTACCCGGCAGGGCCTCCCTAGGGGGAGGTGAGTGAGTAGGCTGGAAGGGAGCAACATCCGATTCTCTTCTTCATGGCTCTTCTATTATGCCCATCTCTGGGGGTCACCCATCCCTCCAGGGGCCTGCACGCACCTGTCCTTGGTCCACTTCACAGCAGGGGCTGGATCTCCCACTGAATTGCAAGGCAGCCGGACATCTTTCATCCAGGGTGTTGTCACAGTGCCGCCAAATGAGATGATCTTTGCTGGGGCTACAGGGAAGGGAGGATGAGGTTCTCCTCACTTCTACCCCAACACTGCCCGGGCCCACCTTCCTCAGGGTTCCCGAATTTACAATTCAAATCACCCCTCCCCTACCTGACCTCCACCTTGGGTTTGGGGAGGTGGTGGGTGCAGGGAACTTCAGCTGGGAGTCACTGATGCAACCAACACTTAGCCAATACCAGTCATGGGCCAGGTATCAAATGAGCCCGTGAGGACTCACAAAATGCGTAAGATCTATTCCCTGTGCTCAAGTTGCTCACTGTCCGAGGGGAAGACAGGTACTTAAAAGTGTCATTACAGGGTGAAAAGCACAAAGGTAGGGGCGGGTACAAGTAACCACGGGAACACAAAGATGGAGGGATGAACTCTGCCCCTCAGGGAGTGGTGGAGGTGATGGCTGAAGAAGCTTCTGGAATTGGAAGATCTGACTTGAATCTTGAAGGTTAAGAGGAAATTCCCTACGCAGAGAAGGAAAGGCATGTCAGGAAAAGGGGACAACACTGAGTAGAGGCCTGGAGGCTGGAAGCACATGGCAAGTGTGAGGGTCTGCAAACACTTTGGGGTGACCCAAGCCCAGGGTGAGTGAAGGGGGAAGAGCAGGGCTGGAGCCACCGGTGAGCAAGAGCAGAGGCCCAAGGGCTCCGCTGGCACAAGAGGCTGGACGTCCTCTTGAGGTCAGGGGGAGCCCCTGGAGCCTTACAAGTAAGTGGTGCTATGTTCACAGTAGAGTTTTAGATAAATCCTTGGCTGCTTGCAGAGGATGGTTTGGTGGAGATGATCCTGACGGACGCCGACCAGTGACAAGATGGTGGCCAGAGTGCAGGCTGGAGGTGACGTATGACAGTGGATGGGGGGAGGTTAGGGCTCATGAAGGGCTCAGGGGAACAGCTGCCAGGACTTGGGGTCTGACTGTTTCTGGGAAGAGATAGAGGGGGAGGTGAGGATGACAGCTGGGCCAACCGGGGGTGGGGATGGTGCTCTCACAGAGACAAGGCTCATGGAGGAGGAGCGGGTAGGCAGGACACACCGGAAGACTTGGCCTCATGTTGAACCTGGGGGACTCCCATGCTGGGTAGCTAGAAAGCAGCTGGATATACACATTCTGGAGCATAAGAGAGATGGCTGGACTGCAGACACTGACGTGGGAGTCAGCAGCAGAGTGACTGAGGTCACCAGGGCGGGATGTAGATTGACAGAGGAGTGGCACAGCCCTGGGGTCAAACACAGATAGGCACAGAGGAGAAAGGAGAGTCCCGAGGGAGAGAGGAGCACAGCAGCATCGCAGCAAGCACAGGAGGCAAAAGGGTCAGGATCCAGCGAGAAGGGACTCGGGTCAGGCTCTTGAGAGAGCGCTAGGCCCAGAGGCACAGGGGTTAGATTAACCACGCGACCAGGCGCTTCAGAGGCCAGAGTGGGCCCCTGTGGGGGGAAGGAAGACAGGAGGCAGTTGAGGAAGCAGCGTGTAGAGGCCCGGGTGCAGGAAATGGCGGTGCCTCTCCTGTGAAGGCCGTGCCTGGCCATGGGGCTTGGAGAGTCGGGGAGGTCTGGAGGGGCTGCTATGGGCAGTGACGACTGCCTGGTGGCCAGAAGGACTTGGATCTAAGCAGAGGGGCCCAAGGTAAGATGGCCTCCACCAGGGGCAGAGAGACGTCTCACGGGCCTTGGGGATCGTGCCAGGATCTCTAGGGACCTGGTTCTACACCTGGTTCTGCCACGTGGCTGGGGCTGGCTCCCTGAACCTCTCTGTGTCTTGGTATGTGTGTGTGATTGTGTGTGAGAGAATGTGTATGTGTGAGTGAGTGAGTGTGAGTGTCTGGATGTGTGTGTGCATGTGTGTGAGTGTATGTGAGAGTGTACGTGTGAGAGAATGTGTGTGTAGAGAGTGTGAGTGGGTGTGTGAGCGTGTGTGTGTGTGAGTGTGTGTGTGAGTGGGTGTGTGTGTGTGAGTGTGTGTGTGAGTGAGTGGGTGTGTGAGCGTGTGTGTGAGAGAGAATGTGTGAGTGAGTGGGTGTGTGTGTGTGTGAGTGTGTGTGAGTGTGTGTGTGAGTGGGTGTGTGTGTGAGAGAATGTGTGTGTGAGTGTGTGTGTGAGTGGGTGTGTGAGTGAGTGGGTGTGTGAGTGTATGTGTGAGTGAGTGTGTGTGTGAGAGTGTGAGTGTGAGTGTGTGTGTGTGTGTGTGTGTGTGAGTGGGTGTGTGTGAGTGTGTGTGTGAGTGTGTGTGTGAGTGGGTGTGTGTGGGGAGAGAGGACAGAGCGCTTGTCTGTCCTACCTCACAGGGCTGCTGTGAGGACAGAAGGGGAAGACGTGTGACCGTGTTCTGGGAAGTGCAAAGCCTCTGGGAGGGTTCTATTTAACACCCACAGGGAAGAGGCGAGCCTTCTGCTGAGCCCCCAGGCCCCTGGACCCGGCTCTGGGCAGTGCCAGCTGTCCCGGGAGGACGGGAGGCTCCAGGACCCTTCCCTCCTGAAGGAGATGAGTTCAGGAGAAGGGGATGGTCGCGCCCCTGGGAGGAAGGATGGGGACCAGGAGAGGTAAGAAACTACCAGAAGAGCCACCCACGGCTCTCAGCTGTCTTTGTAGGCCATGCCACTCCTCCCTCAGAGTGCTAAACTGTACCATGGGGTGACAGACCCTACTGGCAGGGCAGGTGGAGGCCCATGGCCACAGCAGGCCCTCAGCTGAAGGCTGGCTGACTCTGAGCTGCGGCAGGGGAGGGCTGACGCCGCTCATGTTCCAACCAAAGGAAGTTCGTCACCCCAGGAGGGTGGCCGGGCTGAGGCAGGCACCACCCCATCCGAGTCCTGGGCGCCAAGGCTAGAGAGTCAGGTGGCTGTGGGAGGAGGCAGGGCCAAGAGGAAGCGCCCAGGGAGGCCTGGAGTCAAAGCAGACGAGCTGAACTCACGGGCTTGTGTGGCTAATGCCCGTGCCCCAGGGTGGCACAGGGGGCCGCCGAGTGACTCTGTGTTGCTGGCTCTATCTTGATCTGGGGTTGAGGCCTCAAACTGCCATTCCCTGTAGTGTGGGGGTGCATGTGCCCCTATGCCACCCTTAAGCCCAGGTCGGGGATCCAGTGGGACACCCCCTAAGAACGACACGGTCTCATTCACCCTGTGCACAGCCTCTAGCCCAGAGCCCCCTTCAGGGTCTGCACTTTGTAAATGTCCGTTGATCGACTGAATCAGCCATCAGTGGGATCGCCTCTGCCTGTGGTGTCCAGGCTTTGGAATGAGGGGGCTCCCCGCGCAGCTCTCTGCTCGGTGGAAGCAGGGTACCACCATCCCCCAGCCCCCTCCGGAGGAGCTGTGCACTGGGACAGAGGCTCCCCTGTGGGCTGGGGGTGGGGCTAACTCGCCCTTCTTTCAGCCCCGGAGTAGAGTTAGGAGGGGGGGATGAGGGTGCACCATGCCCTCCGCCCCGAGGGTAGTGGGGCTGCCTCGAGCCTGCTATGTGGCTGTCAGGGAGTCAGGGGGCAGCAGAGGCCCAGTCTTGGTGGCTGCAGGAGGGAGGCAGGTGGCCGGCCAGCTCTTTGCAGCCAGGGCACAGACAGGGTAGAGGGGAAACATCCCCTATTCGGGGAGAACCAGAATTCTAGTAGGGGGCTTCCGGCAGGCAGCTTGTGCCCCAGGCTGCTCACCCTTGCCGGCAGGCTCGATGGTGACCTTCTCGCTGCTGTTGCCCCGGCCGGCGGAGGTGACGGCGGCCACCCATAGCAGGTACTGCTGCCCCCGGTTTAGGTGGGCGATCCGGTAGAAGAGCTGCTCTGGACTCGTCTCGTACTCGCTGGGAGCCTGCGGGGCGGAGGCGAAGCAACACTGAGAACAGGGACCCTCGGGCCTCCAGCCTCCAACTCCAATCTTCCTGGGGACCCTGGGCTCAGGGGAGGTACTGGCCGGGTGGGGGGGCGCGGAGGCAGGATCCTGCATTTACCCTTCCTTGTTTTAGAGCAACAGCGAACAGACTTTGCACGGGGCTTGGCCCTGGGAGCTGACGGGCCTGCTCTGGGGTGTTGCTGGATCAGCCTCAGTTTACCTCTGAGTGATCCAGGCGCTGGCAACTGTGGCTCCAGGCCAGGGAATGTGAGTGTTTGCAGTGAGAGGTGGAGGGAGTCAGCAGAAGGGAGGATGCAGGAAGGAGGGTCCCAGGAAAACCCCAAGAAAAGGGCGTCTCTGGGAAGCGGCTAAAGTACTGTGTTTGCCTTATTAGGGTTGTAGACAGGCTCCCCCAGCCTGTCCCCGCTCAGAGTCACCTCCCAGCCCTCTGTCTAATTACCACTCCATCATTCTGTAGGTGGCACACCGGCCGGGGAGGAAGGGGCAGGAGAGGGAACTATGAAAGCTTCGCCGGGCAACACTTCATTAATGATTATTAGCGGTATAGATCACTGTATATATTTGTAGGTTATATAAATCTATAAATTTTTTTTAACCAAATGACAGTTTTGACAAGTTGCCAACAAAACAATATCGGATCCCAGTGGTTTTACCAGTTGCTTTGATGAAAAGATTATGTTGCCTTGGAAACCAGAGGCTCAGATATTGAAATGAATTTGAGAAGGCGCTTTTGATAAGCGCTAGTTTGCAGACCTCCTGTCAGCCCCTTCCCGGGTGCAGGCGGGATGGGGCTGACTTTCATTTTGTTTTATTTTTTGGTCGGCCGCGGGGAAGGGAAAGGAGGCACCAGGGCCTCTTTGAAATCAGGGTGGAAGTCGAGTGAGGGAGGGGAGCCCCTGGAACAGATGGGGGGCCCTGAGGCCAGAGGGAGCTAATAATTAGTTATCTCTGCAGTCACAGGATCTTGCACACACACGCTCACATGCACACGCTCACACGCACAAGGACATGTAGATGGAGGCATGCGCACGCTGAAGGACAGGTCTCCAGACAGCCACAGGGTCACAGAGGGACATTGTCTGTGCCCCATGGGAGGGCTGAGGGGCCCAATGACTTATAACAGGAGAAAGCACCCTTTTGGGTCCCACCCAGGCTGTCTGCAGGGACATGTTAGGGAGAAGGCACCGCCATCCACACAATATCCAGAGATCCTGCAAATGCTTCTTCCTGCCTCCCTCATGGAGATCTGGCCTGGGCCCAGGAGGGCCCTGCTGAGGGTGGGTGCACAGCCACCCTGAGCCCTGGTAGTTGGGAAGTCCTTGGGGGCCTGAGTGCATATCTGTAGTTCATACCCATGCAGGAGGTGGGTGGGGCAGTGGCTTCAGCACCTGCCTACCCTTCTGACTAGGTGTATGACCCAGACTGTCTCTCATGGTCCCTGGGGCCTTAATTTTCTCCCCTGCAAACTAAGAAAGCAATACAGCTCTGCCCACCCTGTGTGGTTTCAGTGAGGCCTACACGAAGCCAGGGGTGTGCAAGTCCTTTGACACTGGGACATGTTCTTCTCCTGGCTCATATTTCTGTGAGGGCAAAGGGATGTGTGTGCATGGATGGAGAAAAGTTGAGTGTACTTGCTTGTGTGTGTCAGCATGTACCTGGGTGTACATTTGTGTTCACACAGGGCAGGAAAGGTTTGGTTTCCCCATGAAGGTATTAGCATCTTACTCAGATCCTGGGTGTCTTCCTTATAACCTGGACTCCCCAAGAATCTCCTGAAATCACTTTCAAAACACACAACCACACTCCCAAATAAAGTTCCAGTGGATCAAAGGTTAAAAAAAAAGGTAAAACGATGAAAGAAGAAAGTATAGGTAAATACTTATCTGTCATTCTAATTTTAAAAAAAGGTAAAAATCATAAATGGAAATGATTGATAAATTCAAATTATATAAAAAGAAAACCTATGGTACATCAAAAGTAGAATCAAAAGGCAAGCAATGAGCTGGCAAATACTTGCAACCTATATGTGTAAAAGTGGTTATTATCCTTAACATGTAAAGAGCACTCATAAATCAATAAGAAAAAACTATGAATCACCCAAATAAAAAGTGGACAAAGGACATAAATTGACAATTACCCAAAGATGGAAAAAGCAGCCAATAAACTTAGGACAATAATCAGCCTAACCAGTAATCAAAGAAATATAACTTAAAATAAGACACTTAAAAAAAATCCAACTGGCAAAAATTAAAAATATATAATACCTTGGATTAGTGTGGGTGCCAAGAACAAGTATGTACTTACAATGGCTGGTGGAAGCATAAATTGGTGCCAACCTTCTGAAGGGTAATTTGCAAATGTGTACGCAAACCTTAAGAATATTCATACACTTTGCGGTCCAGGAATTCCTATAGAAATTTACCCTAAGAGAACATGCATAAAGACTTCCATGAAGGATGCTTACTGAATCATTATTTACAATGGTGAAAATCTGAAAACAGATTAAATATAGAGTAATGGGGGATCTGGTTAAATAGATTATGTACGTACAGGCATTCAAGATCATGCTTTAAAACAAGATATGGATGGTGTGAAAAAGTGTCTATATATATTACATGAAAAACACGGATTATATAACATTATGTAAAATTTTATTTTAATTTTGTTAAAAAAACCTAACTCTACAATATATGTAGATGAAAGACTGGAAGGCTATGTACCAAAGCATTGCCAGTGTCAATCTTTAGGGAATGAGACTACAAGTAATTTTTACTTTCCTCTCTATTCTTTTATCTATTTATAGAATTTTCTGCAATAAAATTGCATTATTTTGATAATCAGAGAACAACAACAAACGTATTAAAATGTTTGGTAAAATTTCGAACAGGACTCAGGGTGGCTCTGGCCGCCCCCAGGGCAGAACCTCCTGGGAGCGGACACCATATGCAGCTTCCTGCATCCATTCGGAGGATTCCGCACATGCGTGTTCCTACACTCCAGTATGGACGCACACACTCAGACTCACATGCATTTGCCTCCAACCCCACACTCAGATCCACGGTTTGGCACTGTCACGAATACACACATGTGGCCTCACCCCCAGCACTCACTCCTGGAGCTCTTGCATAAATGAATTTGTAAAGCAGTAGTTTGGAATTTGGAATATCTTTGCACAAAGAGATCGCATCACACGGTCACACATGGTGGTGAGGTCCCCGGGTCCCTCACTAAGCCCAGGCCCTCCCCTGCAATGTGGCTGAGCTGAAGTTCTCATCGCACTAGCACAGAGGGCCCCTGTGTGATGCTGTGTGGAATGTCCCCAGGAGGGAGGAGGTTCCTGCGTGCTCAGGCCGTAAAGAGGAAGGTGGGAGGCTCTGAGGGTCTCCAGCAGCAGGAGGAGGGGATGGGGACCCGGAGCTCTGCTCTGGCGCCTGGCAGAAGGGTCCCCAGCCAGTCAACTGGGAGCTCCTGAAGCCCGAGTTAATGAGGAGGCTGCGCTCCTGGACACCAATCCTTTTGAAAGGCTTCATTATCAGAGGAGGAAATGACTACACAAACCCCAGCTTGTGAATGAGGACCCTCTCCCATCCACTCATGGAGGGAAGCGTGCCCAGTGTCTAAGGCTTTGCAATTGCTAGCCTGCTAGTAATTCATTCATCAAACATGTGTTTAGTGACCGTGATGTTCCACGCCACAGTATTCGGTAGCTGGGGACCCAAAGATGAAAAAATGCTGCCCTTGTCCTCACGGGACCCCACATACCAGTGAGGGGACAGATATGTGAACAGCTAATTGCCATCTGATGTGTGCACTGTATGACAGAGGATGAAGGGCATGCCACAGAGGGATCAGCAGGGGCAGAGGTATAGCAGTGTGAAATGGCATAGTGGGTGTCTGGAACGGTGACAAGCTTAGTGTGATGAGAACCTTGAACGTGTGTGTGTGGGAGGGGCAGGCGGAGAAGGGAAAGAGGGGCAAAAGACATGACTGAAAGCATGGATTGGAAAATTGGCACAACCACCCAACAATGGCAGGTGTCCTCAACGTAACTTGGGCAGACCCCATGACCCAGCCAGTCCTCTACTAGGTAGGCACCCAACAGGAACGCACGCACAGGAGCTCCAAGACACACGTATGAGAATGTCCACAGCAGCACTGTTTGTAAGAACTCCCAATGGAGAACTACCCACATGCCCGTCAATGGATGGCACGATGGAGCAATGAATTGTGATATGAGCACATAATTGAAAACTATACAGAAGGGAGAGTGAAGGATCTACACCACACACAATATGGATGAAATGCACAAATTCAAAATGATGTTGAGTAAAAGAAGCCACATGGTATGCCTCCATTTATATAATGTACAAAAAGAGACAACACCAATCTGAAGTCAGGATGTGGTTACCCGGGGGTGGGAGGGTGACTGGAAGGAGCACGGGGGGGTCTTCTGGGTATTGCATGTCCTGTTCCCTGCCTGGGTGTGCTGTGAAAATTCATGGAGCTGTAGTCATGATATGTGTGCTTTTCTGCAGGTGAGGCAGTGACGGTGAGGAGAGGAGGGGACGGAGTCACTGAAAAGACATTTCTGGGCTTCCCCTCTGGTAATAGAACTCTGGCCTCACTGGCGAGGAGCTGGGTCACCTACCACTCAGAGGGTAATTCAGAAAGACCACAGGAAAGCAGAGAGAAGAGGAGGAGATGATGACACAATTACCCAGCAATTTCAGGGCAGCCTTTCTGGTTGCCAGCAGCTCATCTGCAGATGCTCCGGCTGCTGCCACCTCCCAAGCTGCTGAGGGAGGGAGAAGCTGGCCTCCTCCGCCTGCTCACGGCTCTCCCTGCCCTGAGCACATCTCCTAGACAGTACTCACGGCCCTCCAGTGCATGCCCCTCTGCCTCCCTCACTAGACTAGAAGCCCTCGCAGGGCAGGTATCGTTATCTTTGCACCTGCTCTCGCAACTAGAACAGGTGTGCTCCAGAGTACTCACCCAGCAGAAAGTTGTGGCCGAGTGGCTGGAGATGAGGAAAGAGGCAGAGGGAAGGATGCATCTAATGGAATGTGGGTGCATATCCCACTGCACCCACCCTCATCCTCTCTGACCCCTCTCTGGCTCCATGCTGTGGGGCCACCCAGGGCAGATCTCCAGCATCCCTCCCAGCCCAGGCCGACCATGCTGAAAAGTGGTTCATTTCCAGAGGCCATGCACCAGCCAGTCCCCAGTCAACAGCTCTGGGGCCTGCTAGGAGCTTCCTTGGTCAGCCAGACCAGACGAGCCGAGGCCCTGGCCTTCCTTTCACCCCTGCTTGGTCCTGATCCCTGACTCAAAGGAGCCTCCAGGACTTGTGACAGTCTTGCAGCCCTGGCACAGAGGACTGACCCAAGACGGGCATTGGGTAAGACTTCAGCCACTCTTGGGTGACCAGCAACCATTCTCATCCATGAATCCAGGTAGAAGCACAGATGTAAGCAGTCCTAGGGTTTGGCTTGGAAGCCAGCTGATCTGCTGGGTACTTTTTCCTTTCTCTGTCCCTCTCATGGTTCAGCCCTGGGCCCCACTTACCGGCTGGCCAGACCCGGGGCTGGAGCAGAAGATGGTGTACTTGCGGATCACTCCATTGGGCTTGGTAGGGGGGAGCCAAGACACCACCACACTGCTGGCAGATGAAGGGACAGCTTTGATGCCAGCTGGGGGACCTGGAACTGAGCAGGGAGAAGACCAGGTCAGTATATGAAGGGAGGAGCACAGCCTTTGGGAAAGAATGACAGGGTGGGGAGAGTGAGGCAGGTCGATCTGGGAGAGCTTCCTGGAGGAGGTCTCCTTGAGCTATGGTTTAAAGGAGGTGGTTCCAGCATGGCAAACAGATGGGAGGAGACAGGTGGTCCTTTTGGGCTTGTGACAAGGTCTCTGAGATGGAGGCACTAGGAGCGGCCAGCTTCAGAACTGGTTGGCCAGAACCAAGGACTTAGGTGCACAAGAAAGAAACAGAACCCGTGAGGAAGTCATCTTCATCCCTATGAGCCTAACCGGCCCCTCACCCCAGTGCCCTAACTATAACCCTGTGTTTCGGCCAAACAAATATACTGGTCATTCAGCTCTTTTGGCCCTGAACTCCTTGAGGTTGGGGGCTCCAGACACTCACAGAGTGGGCCTCCTCTTGCGGGGCTGGTGGTCAGCCTGTGGGTGACTGTTCCCTGCCATGTGCCCAGGGCACTGCTCTTGGGGTGCTGGCCTGGCCCTCTCTGTTTTCAGGAGGGAAAGCCTGGCCTAGCTGGGGCCCCAGGGGTCTGCCTGGGAGCCTCCTATTCTCAGCCCACCCGCTCCGTCTTCATCTGTCCTGTGTAATGTTGTGCACTTGTCTTCCCTCTTGGGAGCTTTTAGGCTCCTTTGAGGGTAGGCATCCTATTCAACTTATTTTACCTCTCTGAGCCTCAGTTTCCCCATCTATACGATGCACATAGTAACGACCGCATTAAACAACCACATTGTAGTGAGAATTGGTGCTAATTAAAATAAAGCACCTGGCACAGGGCCTAACGCATAGAAGACACTCAATAAATTGTAACAATTATTTGCATTGCCTGTTCCAGACGCTCAGCTTCTAGCGCCTACCTCAATTTGCTTTTTTTTTTTTTACTCTAATATGTGGGCAGCAATTTTAGCTTAGATAAAATAACTAGATACAGCATCCTCATCCATCCAAGGGCCTGAGCCCAGAACCTGGCAATCATCCTTGACCACACCCTCCCTCCCTGAGACAGCCCTGCCACTCCACCTCTGCTGGGTGACTCTGCAGCTGTGGGGTGCAGGGTCTATGGATGGCCACTGGGGCAAGTGTGCTAACTGTTGTGTTCAGATCTCCTCTACCCTTGCACACTTTTTTTCTCATCAGTTATCGAGGGAAGTACATTGAAATCTCCCACTATGATGGTGGGTTTGTCTGTTTATCCTCATAGTTCTGTCGGTTTTTGCTTTTATATCTTTTGAGGTTATGTTATTAGGTTCACACAAAGCGAGAACACTTTTATTTGCCTAGTGAATTGGGTCTTTCCTCATAACAAAATGTCCTTCTTTAGCTCTATGCCCTTTGCCTTCCAGCATCCTATGTCTGATATTTATATCCCAGTCTTCTCTTGGACACTTCTGTACAGTATGTCTTTTATCTTTTTCCATCCTTTCATGTTGAGCCTTTTTATACCTTTATGTTTTAGGTGTCTCCTGTAAACAGCGCCTATTTGGGTTTTGTTTCATTGCTAGCCAGTCTACCAGTCTTTATCTTTTAATTGAATAATTTAGTCAATTTATCTTTAAGGCAATTACTGTTTCATTCGGGTTTCAATAACTCATCTTACTAAATACTTTCTATTTGTCCCACCTATTCTGTTTTTCTTTTTATTTCCTTTTGTGCCCTCTTTTGAATCGAGTATTAAAAAAATACTCTATTTCCCCCTCTCTATTAGTTTGGTTATCACACAGTCTTTCACTACTTTTAGTGGTTACTTAACGTGAATCTTTAACTTACCAAAGTCAAACATCAATTGACACTTTTCTTCTCAGACAATTCAAGGGACTTAGAACTTCCATTTACCCTCTCCCAATTTATAGGCCATTGTTAGATATTTTAATTCTGTATATATTTTAGACTCTCCCCAAGATGACATCAGTATCATATTATTTTATACAGTCAATATTAATTTAGATTTACCCATATATTCACCATTTAATTGCTCTTCTTTTTTTCCTGCATCACTGAGTTCCCACCTGGGATCATTTTACTTCTAGCTAAAGGATATCCTCTAATATTTCTCTAGAGCAGGTATGTTGGTGATAAATTCTCTCAGTTTTTGTTTTTCTGGAAATGTCTTTATTTCATCTTAATCTTGAAGAATATTTTTGCTTGGTATAAAATCATAGGTTGGTAACTATTTTCCTTACATAATTTAAATATGCCATTGCATTGTTTTCTGGCTTCCGCTGTTTCTGACAAGTTAGCTGACAATCTAATAGTTGCTCCTTTGAAAGTAACTGGTCTTTTTTCCTCTGGTTGCTTTTAAGATTTTTTCTCTTTGGGTTTGTGGTTTAGCAGCTTTCTTATGATGAGCCTAGGGGTGGATTTCTTTAAGTTATTGCCTTTGGAGTTTGTAGAACTTTTGCATCTGTGGCTTGATGTCTTTCATCAGTTTTGAAAAGTTTTCAGACATTTTATCTTCTGCCCATTCTCTTTCTCCTCTTCCTTGGGATTTCTTCTCACGTCCTCTATGCTCTTGATATTCAGAAAGTGGTCCACAGATCAGCAGCAGCGTCACCTGGGAGCATGTTAGAAACGCAAAATCTCAGGTTCCACCCTAGACCTACAAAATCAGAATCTGAATTTTAACATGATCCCCAAGTGACTTGTACGCACAGTCAAGTTTGAAAAGTCACTGCTCTATGTCTCTTACTTGCTCCTTTATTTTCCATTCATTTGTCTTTTTGTGCTTCATTTGGATATTTCCTTCTGACCTATCTTCCAGTTCACTAGTTATCCCTTCAGCTGTGTCCAATTTGTTATTAAACCTATCTACTGAGTTCTTAATTTCAGGTATTAGTTTTTATTTCCAGATTTTTCCATTTGATAGTTTCTAATTCCCTTAAAATTTCAATCTTGTTAAGAATACTTATTTGAAAGTCCAAATTTAATAAAACCTATGTTTGGAATCCTTGTGAGTCTGTTTCTTTTTTCTGTTGTTGTTGTGTTTTTTTCCTGCTGGATTTGTTCACATTGTCCCCATTATTTTTTATTGTATGCCAGACATATAATTTGCAAAATTGTTTGTGGAAATAATTTGATGCCTCCAATGATATAATCTTCCTAAAGAGAGAATTCATGTTTGCTTCTGACAGGTACCTGAAACCTGGGGCACTAGAAACCTGGGGTTGCCTCAGTATAACTTCCAGGACTGAGATGATCTAAAGCTGAGCTGTCTGCTTGGGGTCCACTTTTAATCTGGTCTCAACTCAAAGTGAGGGGGGTTCACCAGACAGACCCAGCCCCCCTGGCAGACCCTCGTCTCCAACTCCTGGCTTTCCAGTGCTGCTCAGCTTCTCAGCCACTGCCTCCAGATTCAGCAAATGTCCCCTAGGGGAAGAGCTGTTCCAAAGAGCTCACCTCCCGGGTCTCCATTCTCCCTTGGATTCTGGCCCAGTAATTCATCACTCTCCTGCCAGCCCTCTGATGCTTTCAAGAAGGTGTTTTACAAAATATTTCATCCAGATTTCCTAGCGTTTTCAGCAAGAAGGAGAGTGGGTTTGAGTTGTCTAGTCCACCCTTACTGGAAGTGGAAATCCTCTGATATGTTTCTCTGAACTTGTCCTTCCTCCTCCCTTCCTCCTCACTGCTGCTACCCTAGCACACACCTTCTTCTCTGCCTAGTGCCCAGAGGTACTGACAGGCCTCTCTGACCCTAGTCCTTATCCCGCTACTCCCTTCTGTGATCAGTCCTCCATACTTCTACAAGAGTCACCATCCTAAAACATGGGTCTAGTCAAGCCTCTTCTTCAGTTAAAGATCTTTAAAGTGGTCCAGAATTGAAAATAGGTGTTAAAAGGTTCTGGTCACCTATTCCAAAGTATACATGTGTTTGAGGGACGGTTTCTACATACCACTAGGCAATTCTTAGACGACGGCTGAGTGTCCTACAATTTAATTATATTTTTATGTACTAGCAATGAACAAATGGAAACCAGAATTAAAACACAAGACCATTCACAATCATCAAATAAAGTGGAATAATTAGGTATTATTCTAACAACACACGTAGAAGATCTGTGTGCTGAAAACTACAAATAAGCAAATAAACACATGAAAAGTTCAACATCCTTACCATTAGAGAAATGCAAATTGAAACCATGATGGAATATCATTACACATCTATCAGAATGACTACAATGAAAAATACAGATGACAGCAAATGCCCGGTGAGTATGTGGAGAAACTGGATCTCTCATACATTGCTGGTGTGAATCTAAAATGGAACATTCTGGAAAATAGTTTGTCAGTTTCTTATAAAATTAGACATGCACTTGCATACAACCCAGCAATTATACTCCTGGTGTTTACCCCAGAAAAATGAAAATTTATGTTCACACAAAAACCTGTGTGGGAATGTGTATAGAGGCTTTATTTGCAATCTCTGAAAACTGGAAACAACCCAGAAGACCTTCACTGGGCGAGTGGATAAACAACTGTGGCACAGTCCTACCCCGGAATACTACTCAGCAACATAAAGGAAAGAACTTTTCATATACCCAACTTGGATGGATCTCGAGGATGCTATGTTGAGTGGAAAAAATCCAATCTCAAAAAAGTTACATACTGTATGACTCAATTTATTTAACATTCTCAAAATGAAAACATAGAGATGGAGAAACAATCAAAAAAAAAAAAATAAAGATCTTTAAAGTGGTCCAAAGTCCAACTCAACTGTGCACTCTGAGGCCATGCAGCTAGATTTGGTATTCACAGGGGAGAAAAGCAGCGGGCAAGAGGTGTTGTTGCTCATGAACTGAGTCTAGCCAAGCCAGCCTAAAACCAAGCTTAGATGGAGAGATCTGGGCTTAAGAAATGAGCTTGACTTTATGTTTTCATTTTATCTTTTGCTTTTTCATTATTTCTTTTGCTTTTTTCTAAATTTCCTGATAATTTTTTCCTTTGGAAAAATGCAAAATTTTGAGAGGGGGTAGGTAGGGAGTCACAGTGTCTTCAGGTTAGGATATTTGCCTAAGCTTCCATGGCGGAGCTGGAATTGGAGCATGGACCTGTCTGCTTTCCAAGTCAGCTGAGAAATAACTATAATAGCTGCCACCTACAAATAGGAGAACCTGGTGGAGTTGAGATGGTGCTGGTGGAGCAGGCATGGTTGTCTGCCTACCCATCTGCCATCATTCCTTCCTATTCTTTGCAAACAGAACCTCATTTTTGCTTGGGTACCCGTGCTTCTCCACCCTTCAGAGAAAGCTGTCTCCATCACCTACCCCAGAGGATTTGTCATGCTTGGGGTAAGTCAGCCATGATAATTCCATTCCCCTTTTGGTGACTAGCTTAGCAAGAGGCATGTTGCCCCACTGTGGCCAATGGGAAATGAGGTAAATCTGATGAAGGGGTGTCTGGGAAAGGTTTCCTTCACTCCCAAGGGAGGCATGCCCCCAGGAGGAGACTGCTTCTCTCACTCTGAACTCTGTCTGGTCTGGTGGGGTGCCTGGAGCTGCAGTCATCTTGAAACCATGGGAGGAACATCTTGAAATCACGACATGCTGAGGATGGCAGAGCAGAAAGATGGGAACCACTGGTTAACCAACCCTGGAGCTGCCCTACTCCAGACTTCTTGTTATGCGTGATGGTAAATGTGCTTATTGCTTACGTCTTTTTTTACTCCCAACCCAAAGCTTCCTAACTGATACAAGTGGTATAAGGGAAAAAATAGAGGATAGAGAGCCCAGAAAGCCTGGATTTGCCACCAACTAGCTTCAGCAAGTTGCTTAGCTCTCTAGGCCTCAGTTTTCTTACCTCTAAGATGGAAATAATATCTACTCATAGGGCTTTTGGGAAGGTTAACTCATGCTTATGTCAGCACATCACACACATGCCAACTTATGACAGCCATTCTGAATGAGACCTCATCTGACAGTGGGTTCCCTCTGGCCCAGGCCTCCCTTTGGGGTCACGGACGGATTCTCTTAGGGCCACCGGGGTGCACCAGAAGTAGTCATTTCATTGCCAGCACCTTGGTAGCCATAAAGTCACTCTCATTTGCTAGCACTTGACATTTTAAAAAGGATTTTACTGTTAACTTACTTCTTATAACAACTTGATGAGGCATCGCTGTCCCCATTTTATCATGAGGAAACTGAGGTTCAGAAAGGTTAAGTGACTTGCCAATAGTGACAGGCCGGGGCAGGCACATCTGCTGTGTTTAGCAGTGTGCCTTCTACTCTGTGCAGCTGCTGCCTCGGGGCCCTGGCCCTGCCTGTGTGTCCCTGTGTGTGGCTCCACAGGCAGCCCTAGGGTGGAGGGTTAAAAGCTCCATGCAGGGTGCCGGTGCCCCCAGACCTTTGGATTCCCTCGTGGGGCCTCACCTTGGTCAGTCAAACACGTGGAGGAGCTTATAGCTCAGGCCTTTTATCAGAATAGGGTGCAAGAGGTCTGCGGGCCCCAGTGGTTCGTTTCTAGAGGCTGGGAAGGTGCCTGTGTGTGTGTGGCCCTGAGGCCCCTCTGAGCACCATCCTTGTTGGTCTCCACACAAGCAGGTGGCAATGCCTGGAGCTGTCCCAGGAAGCTCGATGAGGGGATTAACGACAGGAAAAGTAGGGCAGGCAGGTGGTAAATATTTAATTGCTCAGAGCTTCAGTGGGGGAGGGGGCTGATCTGAGGCAAGGGGAGGGGCTTAGGGAGAGTGCGGTGCAGTGAGCTGGGAGCTGGTCTGGTCGCCGAGCACTGGGCTGCACTCAGAACTTCTCCACCATCACTCCCAGCCTGAGTGGCTCCTATTCAGCTCCTCTAACCCTTCCAGCACCTTCGGCCAAATTGTATGGGTAGGACCTAGAGTGTGGGTCTCTGCATCCTTTGAAAAAGCTGAGGCCGAGTGGGAAGAAAGCCATAATGCCAAGGATGGCGATGCTTTATTAAGCGTCATGGCTACCGTTTATTGTGTGCCAGCCATTCTTCACATAAACTGACTCTTCTAGTAATACAGCACCTGGCTCAGAACGTTTAGAATCAACTAAGTGATGGGGGGGAGGTGGTGTGAGGAAGAAAGTGGAAAGGCTGGGGGCAGGAGCCCAGAGCAGTGCTGGGTCATACATGGCACCTCCTGGACACAGTGCTCCATGTGACTGAGGCCCCCTGAAGGTGTGCAACTCCGGGCCCCGGTTGGAAATGTGGCCCTTCTCCCGACCTGCTCTCTCCTGGGTTGACTCAGCTCTCAGCCTCCCCCACCCTCTTTCTTCATCACTCCACCCTTGAGGTCTGGCTCCTTATTTCTGGTTTTCGTCCAGTTTTGGCCCCATTGAGAAGAGCTTTGAGATCATAGCTCCAAATGGAGGCATATCCCATTCGCTCCCTGAGAGCACCCCCAGCACACCAGAGGCCAGCGGCTGGCCCCTTCTGGGGCCTCTGCAGGGTGACTGCCAAGTCCTTACCCTGCGATATGTGTGGGGAGGCTTCTGTCCTCCTCCAATCCCAACCATCTGTATCCAGAGGAAACCAGGCTGAACCTCGCAGGGAGCAGATGCCACGAAAAGGATGCCCTTGGGTGGGGGTGGGAGGAGAGGCTTTATGTGGTCTCTGACCCAGTGCTGCAGGGGGAGGGGGTTACGGTTGCTTATGTTTATGCATGAGTCCAGGCATTTTGCCACCATCTACGGTAAGCTGTGTTCTCCCAGGGCAGGGCTCCAGAGTCCTACCTACCACTAATCAAAGGGACAGGAAAAAGGATGGTGCTCTGCTCTCACCTTCTCCTCAGGTGGGGGTGAGCAGTGGGGCGGCTCAAGGGCAGGGCTCAGCACCGGCCCTGGGGGAGCCTGCCCCCCTGGGCCGAGGCCAGGCTGGGCTGGAGGAGAGGACTCACCATCCTCTTTGGTCTGGATGTAGAGCACGCTGCTGCGCACGCCGTCTCCGGCTTGTGTGTAGGCCAGCACCTGCACACTGTAGTTGGTGAACTTCTCCATGCCTCGCAGCTCTACCCGCTCGCGTGTGGTGGTGATGTTCTGCATCTCGCCCCACTCTGCCACAGACAAGCGACCTCTGAGTGCGGCCCAGGCTGGCCACACACCGTCCCCCTGCCACTGCCCCTCCACCAACCTGGGCTCCTGTCAGGCCTTGCTCCACTGGGCTCAGACCTCGACTCCATGGTGGTGGCACCCAGGAGGACCGTCCACCTCAAGGTACGTGGAGGCAGATTTAGGGCACTGCTCCCAGGCCACATCTCTCCCCGAGTGACCCAACTAGGATGAGAGGTACATGCCGGCCTGGCCTCAGCCTCCAGCCAACCTTGCACCAAACTCATCTTAATATTCTCCATTTAGAATACTTCCATCTCTCCGAGCAACATTTCCCCCTCCTCCACTCAACCCCCTCTCCATGTAAGGGGCCCTAGGAGTGCCTGGACCCAGAGGGGGCCTAGCCAGGCAGGACGGTGAGCAGCTATTCCTCCTGGCTGCCCCAGCGCCTCCTGGGCTCTCAGATCTCCCCAGGCAGTGTGTCATCCTGGCATGACTTGTGACAGTCTGAGGCCGAGGCTGCCTCCCCTGCCTCTGACTGCTCCCGGGCCAGCACGCTGAACTCCCGGTCGTGGGAGGGGCTAAGTCCCCATGACCTTCTCCCCACCATTGATGACACCCTCCCAACAAAGAGCCTGCACAGGGAACCTGGGCGAGGCTGGTGGAGCTGACAGCCACAGCCAGGAAGAGCCAGGCCTTCCTCTGGCTCAGTGAAGACCCATCATCCTGGCTGTGCCAAGGAACTTACTGAAGACTCTGAAGAAGAGCTTAGGGAGAGGGTCCCATGGGAGGGCCAGGGTCTTAGAAGAAGGAAAAGAGACAGGCTCTGAGCTGACAGCCCTCCCACTGGGACTACTGGGATTTCAGAAAGACAGGCCTCGACAGTGGCTAAGGACAGGCCTTGTAGAAGACAAGTGCCTGCAAACCCACCCCAGCACCTCTCTGGGGGCCCGGTGCAGGCTAAGGGCCCAAGGCAGGGGGCCTGGCCAGGGGCGTGCAGCAGTCTGCCAGGGTCCAGAGGGTGAGACCGCCCTGCCCACCTTGAGGGGACTCTGGGTCAGCACGGGGGGAACCACAGAGGCCTGAGCCGCGGGACCTTCCTTTCCCAGGAGGTCAGAAACCAGGGTGGACCCATCCAGAACTGGAGCCAGAGAAAGAGACAGTAAGGGGGCAGTGTGGCCAATAATCCAGGTGGCCTTTGGAGAGTAGAGAGGCCAATTCCTTTCTCATCTGAAGAACTGAGCTGGGGAAGCCCCCAGGCTTAGAAAAGAGGAAGCAGGTTCTAGAAAACAAGGGACCACCCCTTACCTGCGTCAGCACAAATATGTGAGGCCATCTCACAGCACAAGAACTTGGGAGACCGTCAGAGGTCAGCCCTGAGCCCCAGGCCTCCATGCTTTTGGAGGAGGCAGTGGAAGTGGTGGCAGGGAAAGACGCTGCCTGTGTGCAGTGTGTCTGGGCAGGGCAGAATCCAGTTCGGGGAGGGGAGGGCAGCTGCCCTGGAGAGATGACGGGGAGCTGGAGGTCTTCCAGGAAAGAAGGGAGGGGCCAGGGGCCTGGTGGCGGAAGGCTCAGGGTCTGGGGACACAAATTCATAGGAGCCCTTTGTGGTCCGCCATAGAACGTTTCCATCATTTGGGATGCTGGCTTCTGGCTTGCTCGACTGCAGACGCCCTGGGCACTGCAAAGTCTCTGTGTACACCAGTGGGTGAGGGCTTGGTGTGTTTGTGGGGCTACACAAGCCAGTTTGGACCAGTGCCTCTCAGGGGAGGGAGGGCACCCAAACAGTTGGGCCACTCTCTTGGTTTTCCCTCCCTGCCTTCCTACCCCAGCTCCACGGTGTGCCCCTCTCCACCCGTGTCCAGGTCCCGGGCAGGTCATCTGTGCAGATGGCATGCCTTGCTTCCTGGCCAAGGGGAGCTCTCTCCAGGCTCTGGTGACCCTGCTTCCTCCTCTTGCCCCTTCAGGCCTGGTGATGATGGCTTCCTGCTGGTGCTAGCTCCAGGTGTCTCTCCCTCCCTCCCCACCCCTCTGAAAGCAGTACCTTCATTAAACTCTCTCTTCTATTACCCCATTTGAGTGTGCCAACTGGTTCCCTGCTGGGATCCCGACTTGCATGGCTATAAAACCTCATATCAACACATTACATGAGAAAAGCAAATGCCCACCCCGGCCCCTGGCTCTGGTCCAGGATAATATGTACAGAAGGCGGGGCTGTGCTTCCACTTGACATCCCATGGGAAGATGCTCAGCTCCAACTGCGTGTGGACGCAGACCCCCGCCAACCCTCTCACCCTGAGACCTGGCCATCACTCCCAGAGGACTCACCTCCATCAACATAGAGTGACCAGAAGATGACCCGATAGCCTTTGAGGACGCCATTGAGGGTGCTGCGTGGGGGCTCCGACCAGGAGATGACAGCCACATCAGAAGTGATGGACAGGGCCCGGACATTCTCAGGGGGTTGGCTGGGCACTGCATGGGGTGAGGGGAGAACGGAAGAGCCCAGTCAGGGAGGTAAACAAAACATACGTGTCCCAGGCCACGCCCTGCTGCCCAGCCAGAGGACCTTTTGGTTAGACAAGTGGAAAGACTCCTGACACAGTCGCGAGAGTTTAGGCTGGGTGGCTGGGAAGTGAGGCAGGTCTCCTTTCCTGGAGATTTGGGTAAATAGAGACCTTTATGGACTTGGTCCCTTGCTCTCTGGGAGGCGCATGCCTGGTTCTGGGTAAATGCTGGGGGAAGAAGGTGATGAATCTGGGCATGTGCCCTTGGGTGTTCAACGGTGGGCACCACAGCCCAGGGTCTACCACTCCTGAATTAACAGAAACTGGAAGCTTCCAAGCTGGCCCTAGAGGTATCTGCAATTGGTGATCTCATCTGATGGCTGCCAGCCCTTCTGTCACCTGACCAGGGAGTCTGAGCCAAGGGCTGGCCCTAGGGACCCTTGTGTCCTTGTGCCAAGCTGAAGAGAAGGAGAAGAAGAGGAACCCAACTAACCCTGGGGAAGGGGAGGGGGTTCCACAGACACCTTTAGGGCTTCGGGGGCCATTACACCATTGTCCCTGCACACGAACATACCAAAATGCCTCGGATGATGGGCATTAAGCCAACTTAGGTGGTCCACCCCGCCTTCAACTCTCTCCATCCACAGCCACCTTTGAGCTTAACCTAAGTCCCACTCTCTGGGGTTGGCCCTGGGGCAGACACCCTTTCTGAGATGACTGACAGTGGGACACCAGGCCCAGGAGCCACTTTGGCTAGGGAGAACTTTGGTGGCACTTCCTGCTGGGTCCCGAGGAGCCGGGGGCAAGGGGAAAGTCTGCATGTCTCCGCTTTGCTCTGAGTGGGAGAAAGGAGGCCCGGGCTGGATGGAAGGTAATTAGATCCCATTGCCCCACAAGAGGCAACTCTAATTTTTATGAGCATTTAAATGATAATACATCATCCTAACGATCCTCTTTGAGAATGATTATTGTTTCATATTACTTAGGTGTAAAAATATAAGCACCATGTAATTAGGGACCCAGTATAATAAACTAATACAGATCGCCCGTTCGAATAAAATGAAGGTAATATAATTATGGAAAAGACACTATTGCTAAAGCAGGGGCCCTTGAATACCCCAGGAGGAGCGCTAATATTGCCAGGAAATGATCAGGATCTGACAGGCTAACGAGGGCCTTAATTAAGTATGAAAAACTGCTGAGCAAATGCTGCTGGAAACTTTCTACCCCCTCTCCTCCTTTGTTTTGAAAATGACTCCACGGCCCATGCTGATCTCTCCCTGTTGGAAATTATAGGCTCCCCCAAGCCCAAAATAAGGGAGGCGGTGCCCTGATGGAGGCCAAAGGTGTGCCTGGCCTGGCTGCTTCCTGGCTTGGCCCTAGGTGGATGAGAGCTGAGTGTTCAGTCGGGCATGCTGGTGTGGGCTCGGGACAGCTGTTCCCCCTGGATGTGCCTTTCCTGAACATCCGGAATCCACGTCACTTGGTCCTACATCCAGCCTTGCTCTCAAGAAAGAGGGTAACAATAGGGTGAAGAAGAAAGAGCGTGGGATTCAGGGTCAGACCTGGATTTTGATCTGGGCTCTGGTCTTTACTAGATAGGTGATTCTGGACAGGCTACTTAACCTCCGTGCGTCTTGGCTCCTTTTATGGGTAATGACCTAGCTCTTACTGCTGTGGTTCTCACAGGTGCTCCCTGCATCAGCAACATCAGCATCAGCATCACCTGGGAATTTATTAGAAATGCAAATTCTTGGCCTCCTCCCCAGACCTGCTGAAGCAGACACTCTGGGGGCCGGCCCGGCAATCTGTTACAGCTTTCCAGGAGATGCTGGGGTACGCTCAGGTTTGAGAACCACTGTGTCAGAGCACCGCTGGGTATTAGTGCTCCTGGTTTGAAGAGTTGACAGGCTGATCTTCCTCAACCTAGCCAGGCCTTTGGCCAGCATCATGGAGGGGAGGGGGCGAGTGGGGGATGGGCAGGGGGTGGGATGGGGGGATGTCCTCTTGGGCTTCTATGCAGCTCTCTACTTGCTACGTGCCCTTCCCTCTTTTTGCATTCTCACTTTTTCCCAGGGGCCCAGTGCCTGGGCCTACTGAAGTCTGCTCCTTCTCAAAGCCCAACTTGTGCCCCAGAGCAATTAAATGGGAATCTATGGGGACAGAGCCTGGGCATCAGGATTTTTAAAGCTCCCCAGATAACACCAATTTGTAGCCAAAGTTAAGAACCCTTGGTATGAGCTAATCTACTCTCAGGTGTTTCGGCCCTGATGCGTCCTCCCTCCCAAGAGTGTCTGCCTTTTCAGAAAGAAGGAGATGCGGAGAGGGCACTGTTTAACCTAAAGGAATGACTCTCTAATGGTGGAATGCTGGGTACTCTGATGGGCCATGGGGAGATGTCGTTATGCTCCCAGGACTCAGTCCCCTCCCTCTGCTGGGGGTAGGTTCAGACTCAGTGCCAGGTTTTAATCTCTGACCCTGGTTTTAGGCTGGGGCATCAAGAAGTAAGTGTGAGAGTGCTCTGTTTCTTCTTTATTCTGCTCGTTGGGGGACTGTGGCCGCCCGGCCCCATCTCGGGGGGCATCAAGGGCCACGCCTCCTCTCCCTTCCTGGCACAGGCTCAGGCACCAGCTGGTCTTCTCTGTGCCTGGAGAGCAGGCCCGCTCCTGCTCCTCCTAACCTCTCCCCTGAGAAACCGGGCCTCTTGCTCATCAGAGTAGGGAGTCCTCTCTAGCCCTCAAAGAATTAAGTTTTAAAAACCAGCCTTTAAATCCTCTGCCACATGGATCTTGGGATTTCCTAACTCCACAGTCTCATCTCTGGTCCCTAAAACAGACGGTGGACAGGTTCCAGCCCAGAAGTACAAAGGTAACTTAGCTTCTGCCCTTCTTCCAACCCGGAGGCTATAAGGGAGGAGAAACAGGACCCAGGCTCTAGAGGAAAGAGCTTGTGGAGAGAGATGGGTGAGGGGCCAGATCGAGGGAGGAGGAACAAGGAGAGGGAGAAGCATGGACAGAGAGTCAGATGGGTGACAGACAGGCGCTCAGACAGGCCCATAGATCAACAGACAGACTGACGGGCAGAGCAGCGGCAACCGGTGGCTAGACAGCCAGCCAATGGATGGAGAGGCCCGTGGTGCTGAATGGACCAAACATCCCTCGAGGAGCCAACGGGCAAGAAGAGAAGGAGGGATCCAGGCAGCCATTGCAGACTACAGGACCATGATGGGGCCCAGGAGCAGTGGAAGGGCCCCCAGCCATCCTTGGCAGACCTGGCTGTGCCCATGCCCAGGATCTACACCTCCTACCCTCTGCTGGTGCCCTCACCATCCTCCAGGGTGGTGGCGTTGATCTCACTGGATGAGGGCCCCGTGCCAGCCCGATTGAAGGCTTGGACCACCACTCCATATTGGGCGAACTTCTTGAGGTTGTCCAGGGTGTAGACCTCGCTGTCCCCGGTGGCCTTCATCTCCACGATGCTGTACTGCCCATTGCTGCCAGGGCTGTTCTCTCTGTAGCCGATCTGGTAGCCCCGGATGACGCCGTTCTGCAGTTCCTTCTTGGGCGCCTGTGGGTATGGGGTGGCGGTGGGGTGGGGAGACGAAGACACGGGACACTCTGAGATGATGCTCTTAAAACCAAAGTCAGATCATCTCACTCCTCTGCTCCCAGCGCTTCGAAGGCTCCCATCTCACTCAGAGTGAAAGGCAAGCCCTTACAATGGCTATAGCTACCCACTCTACGTGAGCTGGCCCCCACTCCCTCCCGGACCCATCTCCTCTCCCTGTGCTTCCCATGCTCCAGCCCACTGGCCTCTGTGCTGTTCGCAGCAGGCACGTTCCTGTCTCAGGGGGAGCCCTGTTTCCTTCGATATCTGCACGGCTTGCCTCCTCACCTCTGCAGTGTCTTTGCTGAAATGCCCTCTTTTTAATGGGGCCTTCCTTAAGCTCTTTATGTAAGAGTGCTCCCTGCCCTCTGTCCTGTCCTCCTTATATTGCTTCCTGGCTTAATTTTTCTCCACAGCACTAGCATCACCTGACACTCTATACATTTTACTTATGTGTCTATCTGTGCCCATTAGAATGTAAAGGCCACGAGGACAAGGAGTGCTGTCTGTTTTGTTTATAGCTGTACTCTCAGTGTCCAGATGGTGCGTGGCATGTATTGAGGGTGACAGGCCCTCAATACATATTTATTGAATAAATGAATGAATGAATGAATAGGGATGTCATTTGGCATGGGCTCAGGGGCCTGGAAGAAATGGAACAGCAGACAAAAGTAACTAGATGGGGAGGGAGGTGAACAATTAATTTGAATAAAAAGACAGAGTCCCAAGATACCACTTCACACCCACTAGGATGGCTATTATCAAAAAACGGAAAATAACAAGTGTTGGCGAGGATATGGAGGAATTGGAGCCCTTGTGCATTGCTGGTGGGAACGTACAATGGTGCAGCCAATGTGGAAAACAGTTTGGTGGTTGCTCAAAAAGTTAAACATAGAAGTACCTTTTGATCCAGCAATTCCACTCCTTGGTATATACCCAAAAGAATTGAAAAAGGTTCAAACAGATCTTTGCACACTCGTGTTCATAGCAGCATTATTCACAACAGCCAAAGGTGGAAACAACCCAAGTGTTTGTGGACAGATGAGTGGACAAACAAAATGTGGTCTATACATGCAATGGAATAATACTCAGCTTTAAAAACGAATGAAATTCTGACACATGTACAACATAGATGAACCCTGAAGATGTTATGCTAAGTGAAAGAAGCCAGACACAAAACAATGATACAACTTCTATGAGCTACCTAGAATAGGCAAATTCATAGAGACAAAGTAGAATAGAGGTTACGGGGGGCTGGGGATGGGTGTGGGGGGCTTATTGGTTAACAGGTACAGAGTTCCTGTTTGGGATGAAAGTTCTGGAGAGGATAGTGGTGATGGTTGCACAACATTGTGAATGGACTTAACGCCTGTGAACTGGACACACAAACACAGCTAAAATGGTAAATTTTATGTCCATAAAAAGGTACATATATTTTACTACAAGTTAAAAAAGAGTCCTGACTTTCGTAAGGGCCCGCCCCTCTTGGAACATGTGGCCGGACTGGCCCGGACGTCCTGGCCAAGGGCTGGGGTGTGTTGAGGGCTGAAGCCTGACGCTGGCTCCGTGGTGGAGGGACAGAGACGGGCAAGGCCGTGTGGTGAGAAGGGGGCATTTCAGGGCTCTGATTAGGCTGGCGGAAAGGAAGGGCCGATCCCAGTCAGCCAGGCGACTGGAGAAACTCCACTGGCGTCAGTCTCAGGTACTCTCACCCCAAGCTTGAACCCTGACACAAAACCAGACCCCACTCTCCCCGTGTTCCTGGTACATCTCCTCACATCCAGAACCAGGAACACACACATCCAGTCCCATCAAAGCCAACATCCTCATGCACACACCTACCCCGGCCAGATATATTTAGACCCACAAATAGAAACTGGCGCCTTTAACGAGCGGGCCAGCCCATCCATAAAGTGAGAGAGAGCCCTACCCCAGAGCATATAAAAACAGCTTGAATCAGGGTTTTAAAGACAATGAAGTTAATTTAAAAGCCCACCTTTTATTGTACTAAAAAATAGCGAGATCAAAAACAATTAAGTTAGTAAAACGGCCCCACTGTTTTTTTTTTTGTAATTCAATGAGTGTTTTAAATGAACTGCATTTTTAGCTCACTGTTAACTCAATAAAATGAAGTTTTTAATTTAACATAATTGTTTTGAACTCACTAAATAGGTGTGTGTGTGTATTTAATCGACCTGACTTTCTGTTAATGCCTGAATAATGTTTCTCTCTGCAGTTGGGCAGTCCTGTTTGCTAAGTTTGTAAGCAGGCGAATTTCTGAATTTGGGTCTCGTATCTGCACACATCTGTCTACTCACACTCGCACACACAGACATCTATGATAGAAACAAACACATCTTCAAGATACCCTTGTCTTCACACTGACATATACGCTCATATTACATATATACTTCCATATTGACACACGTTCTGATATGCACAACGACACACGCCTGCATACCCAGAGCCCCCATACCATGATGTACACTTGTACACAGCACCACACAACCTGCCTTCATAACAGCACATACTGGTAGACGCCTTGGATAGACATCCAGGAATGCCCTACACACACATAAATGCATTCACATATTTATACAAATCTTCCCTCCCTTCTCTCTCTCTCTTTCCTTTTCTGTCCCTCTCCCCCTCTCCCTTACACCCCACCCCCCATCAGGCACACTCAGGATTTAAATCAATCTTAACAATATTTCTCTGAAGCATTAAGAAATCAATAGGGCTGATTGCAAATTTATGTCATAAAGCAGTGGCGATCCATCTCGCGGAAAGAGTCTTAAAATGAAGTGACTTGTCTTTCGAGTGAATATTTATTTTTCATTAATCTGTTTCTTGGTGTTAAAAAAAAAAATCCCCTGAGAAGTCAGCCCCAAATTTATTGATGGGCTGGGTCATTCTGAAGTTCTAACTTTCTAATCAATTTTATTTTTCATTATGAGACTTTGGAGAAATAAATCTGATTCTAGATTTTTATCGACCTCCAGGTCGGAGCTTTGTAGCCAAACGTCTCCGTGTTTTACATAATTATTTGTTCCCCACCCGCACCTCCTGGCTTCCTCAGAGTATTCCTCGGAAATGGGTCCAGAGCCAAGATGCAGACAAGAATTAGAGATTGGACTCCTGGATTCATCCCCAGTTTCTGAGGAAAGCCCTGGAGCCCCGATCTGAATCTGGAGGGGAATTGTGGTTCTAGGCATCTGTAGGTCGGCTGGTCCCCAGGAACGACCAGTTGCCCGGCCCCAGTCCTGCTTTCATCCTGGTCATTTCTCTAGGGAGGGAAGGAAGAAGGCTCTGCCGTCTATCTCTGTGCGTGTGTGTGCATGCGTGCATAAGAGTACAATCTTTTCAGGGAAAATATCACTAGGCCCTTGTGAGTCTCTCCCATGCTTAAATGTATCTTGTTGCAGGGCCCAGAAGGAGGACTAAAGTACGTGGGCTTTTCCCATCAGGAGTCACAGTCAGAAAATGAGCTTGGACGTCCGATCCAGGAGGCAACTCGGCAAGCTGCTCGGTTGAGACGAGAAAGCTCCAAGAAGCAGAACATGGACAGGCCCTAAGAAAGCTCTCTGTTCCTGACCTCCATGCAGTGGGCTGTGGTGGGGACACTGGGCTGGGGCTCCAGACTTTGTATGTTTAAGTCCTGCTCCTGTCACTACTTGAATGGCCGTGGGCAAGTCACCCTGCATCTCTATACCATGGCCTCCTCTGATGGATGAGGATACAAATACATCTTCTGGCACGCTCAAAGGAACAGAGGGTCAGATAAGTTAGTCTAGGAAGATACCGGGAGACTGGACAATGCAGAGCAACAGGGAGCCATCAGCATTGTCAGCCCTTCCGCGCCCATGGCAGGGATGCGGCGATGAGGCCAGTTACCCAGGAAAGGGTCTCTTGGTCCTGCTCAAGGTTATTCTGCTCTGTTTCCCTGCCCAGCTATGGAATCTCCTCTAAGAGTTTCCTTAAGTGACAGATTCTTAGACACCCACTAGAATTTACAGGTCTCTGTCCCTTAGAAATGGCTGCAGCATATACTGGTCTGTTTTCTCTACAGGTCCTCCACCCCCAGAGGAAGAGAGGGCAGTTATTGTCATCCTGATTTTATAGAGAAGAAACTGAGACCTGAAAAGACCAAGGCTCCTGTCCAAGGCCTCACCTAGAGAAGACAGAGGATGGCATTGCCGTCCCTCCCAGGTCCAGTCACAGGGCCAAGATGAGGGTGAGACCCTGTCCTGTCATCTCCCATCATCCACAGGGCCCCCTTGAACTTTGTGCAAAGTCAAATTCAACTTCCAACCTACTACAACATGTGGGGTTTGTAGGACAGGCCAGTGTGGTGGAAAAACCATCTTCTCTTGTTGGCATTGCCAAGGTCTTCATCTCACCCCACACACAGGTCTCCATCAGAGAGCCAGGGAGAGGAGGAGAGTGGGGATTGGTGGCAGGACCTGCCCCGCTATCCTCCTCTCTTTCCTTCCCTCCACCTGCACTGGGTTTACCCAAAAAAACAGGCATAGGCATTACAGGAGACCAGAGACCAGCAAGCCTGCTGGGGCTTCATTCCTGGGTCGAGGAGGGAGGAGGCAAGGAGGCACCTCAGGGGAAATGCCTTTGATCTCACTTACCTTCCAAGTCACTTGGATGCTCTGTGAGGTCACCGGCTGCAAAGTGACATCCATGGGGGGCCCATCAGGAGCTGGTGGGGGAGGGAGGTGAGAAACAACATCACGAATAGAGTCTGGGAAGAAAAGAGTCCCGTGTTCTCACTCCCATCCCCCTGAGCTGGAGGACTGACAGGGAGAAAGGAAAAGCTCATATACAAAAGCAGAGGCCCTTTGTTTGAGTCCCCTTGAAATGATCACAGTGGCTAAATTTCCTCTTCATTCTCCATAATTTGCTGAAAATATAGCAAACAATGACAATGAGATACTACTCCACATCCAGCAGGCTGGCAAAATTTTTTAAAAAGTTTGATAGTATGAAGTGTAGGCAAGGGTGTATAGTGGCAGGAAGTCTTATACACTGATCATGGGAGAGAAAATTGGTACAACACTTTGGAAAACATTTTGGCATTTTTTTTGTGTGAAGTATCCTTCTACTTTTCTAGAAGTATGTCCGTCTGATGACTCTGTAATTCAACAACTGTTTATATCCCCTAGAGAAACTCAGGACCCTGTGTATAGCACACAAGTACAAGAATGTTCACAGCTCCAAACTCTAAACAACCAATTTCCATATAGTAGAATGGACAGGCTGTGGTATAATCACAAAATGGAATACCATACAGCACTGAAGACACACAAATGATAACAGCTGTACTAACAGCATGTAGCTCACAAAAATAATATTGATCAAAATAAGGAAGACACAAAAGAACATATGAACTATGATTTCATGAATCATTCTATTGAAAAATAGGCAAAACTAAATGATATGGTTTATGTGTATCTTGTGGTAACAGGATAAAAACAGAAAAGCAAGAAAGTTGAGATACTGGTTACTTCAGGGAGAGGGATGGGGTTATAGTTGTGAAGGGGCATCGGGAGAATCTGTGGCATGTTACCAATTGATAATGAGTATTGGCTATACTAGGTTTTACTTTACTATTATTCATATAATGGTACATATATGTTATACGTACTTTTTTGCATTATTTTATATTTTACAATAACAAGAGAAAACACAGCAAGAGAAATCTTGTTTAAACTTTCAGGAAAACTCCATGATAAAAGTTGCAGGAAATAATCCAGGGTACTATTAGCCCATCCTTTGCAGATCCAGCACATCTGTCCTTTCCAGACAGGCTGGGCCCAGGGGAGTGGGGCAGAACCACGGACAGCTCCCAAGAGACCAGCATTTAGAATCCCATCTGGAAAAGGTCAGCTAGAAGAGCCTGGAATGATCCAGAGGCAGACACAAACAAAAACCTTGAGATATCTCCTCCCCTTTTCTAACTGCAAGCCCCCTGCCAGTGGGCAGGGTGGGTGTGGCCCAGATGTCCCTGATCCCAGAGGCCATGGGCAGGGGTGGCAGGGCGAGGTGCTCACCTGCCTCCTCTGTGCTGATGGTGAGCTCCTTGCTCGGCTCGCTGCGGCCAATCTTGTTGAAGGAGTACATGCGAATGCTGTACACAGATGCTGGGTGCAAGTCCACGATGTTGGCCTGGTTGATGGTGGGGGAGATGTTGCGTGTGGACTGCTTGAAGTCCCAGGAATCTGGAGAGAGGACACCCATTTCAAACCATAGCCAGGTGAACTCCAGACCACTCCGCAGCCTCAAGCATCAGCACATCCAAATCTCAACTTTGATGCTCAGAAGGGTCCAGCTCACATTGACTGCATTGAGAGGCCACAGGCCTTTACAACTTCACAGAGAGTGCAAGGGGCCTGTTTCATGAAGCTCAAGGAAACCAAAGAGACCATGCCTGAGGATGTGAGCAGCAAATGCACTGGCTGGAGAGTCAGAAGCCTGATTCTCCTCTGTCTTGGGCCAGCTTGTGAGCTCAAACCTCAGATGGGGGTTGAACGAGATGTTTCCCAAGGTCCCTTCCAAGACCACCATTTGCTGGCTGTCCCTGAGGGTCTGACTGGCCAGTGCCCTTCATCCTGGTCTCTCACACCACATCAGTGACCTGCTGTAATCGTGAGCTACCCCATCCACCCAATGGTCCTAGTGCAAAGGGGGAAGCCAAGTCTTCTCCCCCGTTCTCCTCTCTGTGTGTGCTTCTGTATTTCCTTTCCTGTGCACTTGTGCAGTTGTGGTCTTGAGCATTTCTTGGTCTGTCAGGGGGACAGACCAAGTGCCAGAATCCCCAGCCCAGGCCCCACCCTCTTTCTCTCACCAGCAGGAGAATGGTCTCAGAGTCTTTAGGATCAAGAGCCAACAAAGGCATTAGCATGCTCGCGATGTATATGGGGGTGCTGGCAGCCCATTCCAGGGCTAACGTTTAGCAAAACTGTAGAATGTGAAAAATACGAGAGAAATGCCGCTCAGGATACTGTGACTGTAAACATCCCGCATCTCCAGAGGAATCTAGTCATTGATTCAACATGTTTTTGCTGTGCACCTACTGGGGGATTCCAGAGAAAGATGGGAGGGGTCTGCAATTACAGGAATGCCTCAGCTAGGACCTTCCAAACCCAGAATTCAAAACCAGATTAGTTTATCAGCACTTCACTTTGAAAAGAAAAAACGGCAAAGCACAAGGAAATGAGCTGATACTAGGGCTTAAAAATCTTCCCAGGCCATGTCCCGATGTCACTATTCAGTCTAATTTTCCATGCCTTTTAAATCCACAGTAGAGGACCCTGAAAATTCTCAGTAGAAAAGATTAAATTGTACTCACTATAGTTTAATCCCTGAATCAGGAAAGGAGGCTAGCACATTCTAGAAAGATTTCTTAGGAAGACTGGTTGTTTTTCCTTTTTAAGCTAATGCCTGATAAATCAGGAGAATGGGTTCACCAGAAGAGACGATCCCGCTCCCCCAGATTCTGGTTAACTGAGGTCTTGATGTCTTTCAAAACACCACTTTGAGCCGCGCAGGCTCAGCATCTGTGAAGGGCACTGGCCCAGCGCCCCATCTGCGGTTTTGCATTTAATTCTTTGGTTTCATGAGCCAAAGCCCAAATGGCAGGCTGTGGATGCTCAGAAACACATAATTTTCTCCTTGTCTTTTAAAATACCCCAACCACCCGGAGAGTCACTCGGTGGCAGGCAGGTTAAGCCAGAACTGCAAATACGAGGGTTCCTGCCTGCGGCGGGCACCTCTTTGGTTTGGGAGCGAATGGGCTACCAACACGCAGGCAGGTGTTCGCTTCTCTCTGTGGCATCCTGGGAGCTGGTGCCAGCTCACACGTCACCCTTGATTTGCCTGTGTTTACAGGAGAGGGACAGTGACCATGAGTCAGTACATTCATTTTTGATGAGCGCAGGCCGAGGGAGGGGACCCACATGATGCATCTGAACACAGAGGGGATAAGGAAAAGAGGCGCTAATATTTATGCCAAGCACCTGAGATGCGCCAGGTGTGGGGATGGACTGTTCACCATTTACTCCTCACACCCTCCTATGACATCAGCACATTTCCACAGGATAGGTGACCCTAAGGTCACCAAGCCTAATTTTTCACTGGGCCTGTCAGGTGTGTGCAACTTGGACCCCTCCCTTCTTCCTGAACCACTCTTCCCTTGGTTTCCCTGGTGAGACACTCTCTGGCTTTTCTTTTATCTTTTGGGCCATTTCTTTCCTGTCTGCTTTGCAGGTGCACCTTCCTAGCCTACCATTAATGGTTAGAGTTCTTCAAGGCTCCACCCTAGGCGCTCCTCTCCCCCATACACTTCTCCCACCCATGGCTTCTAGTCCCGCCTATACAGATAACTCACAGATTTGTATCCAGCCTAGACCTCTTCTCTGAACTCCAGACCCTTATAGCCAACTGGTTACTCAACATCTCCTCTTGGATGTTTCAAAGGCACCTCACTCTCAACATGTCCAAGACAGAAGTCTTGCCCACATACCCTGTAAACTCATTGCCTTCCTAGAGTCCCTGTCTCAGGAAATGGCACCACCATCCACCATGTTGTGCCAGAAACTTAGGTGTTTTCTTGACTCTTCTCTCTCTCTCTCCCTGCCTATCAAGTGCTATAGCTTTTGTGTCCTATGCATTTCTTGAATCTCTCCACTTCTCTCCCTCTCCATCCGTGCCCCAGGCCAAGCCACTGTCATCTCTCACTTGGACCAGGGGAAATAACATCCTAACTAGGTAGCCTCCTAGGACCCACTGTGTGCCCCCTTCCATCTGTTCTCCACACTGCCACCATCACTCACTCTACAAATATGATTGAGCACCTCTTTACAGGCCAAGCACTCTATCTTAGCATTGAGAGTGGTCTTCCCATAACACAGATCTGATACTGTCATCCTCTTGCCTAAAACTCTTCAATACTTTTTTCTTGCTCTTGGAGTAATGACAAACTCTCTTAACAAGACCCAGGCCGGGCAGCACCTGGCCTGTGCCACCCTTTCCAGCCCACCTTTCACCACTCTTCTCCTCTGCGCTCCTGCAGCATTAGAGCCCTCTTCCTCGTACAGGATCTTCCTTTGAGGGCTCATGTTTCAGTGGCAATTGCCCAAGGAGATGCTGAGCTCCCTGAAGACAGACGCCATGTCTCAAGCTTTGTCCGTCTCCCTGACTTGGCGTGTGTTGGGCACTTAAAACCCACTTTTGGCTTTTTTGTCCTTCACTTTGGGCTTGGGGTTCCTCTGCATTTTGTAGTCACAATAAATACCCTTTGCCTTCCCTTTCCTTGCCTTACTCAGCTGCCAATCACAGGAAGGTTGGGGGGATGTCCCAGAGACTAGCCTCTTTTTTTCCGCTTTTGCCCATCGTTTGCAGGTGGATTTGACCTTGCGTTCCCAAATCATCTTTGATGTTGGCACAAAACAGCTCTCTCTCCACAACCCTTCCGGGCTAATGCATCAGAGTCCAATCTGGAGGTCTCTAGCTGGTTTTCCAAACTTCATCACTGCCATCGCCCTGACCCTGAATAGCTGAAATCAGGAGCCGTATTTTCTTCCCTTTCCCTTTCAGGTCTCCCAGAGTATTGAGCTGGCTGTGGCGAATATTGTCTCTTTTAATATTCCCTTTCATATGAGCCTGGCTTACCCAGATTAACATATTTCATTAAGGGCTCTCTCTCCCTTTCTTCATCAAAGGGTTTATGATGCAAAATATTCTTCTTAAAAAAATAAGGAAGCGGCTAGGGAGATGTCAGTGCCTTCTACTCTGTGGGCTGCCTGCTGCGAGGGGACCTGGAGCCTTTGGATTTTCAGGGACACATTCGCCATAGCGGGGGACAGCTTGGACAAAAGCCACATCTGGAGCATTTAGCTGCCCGCGCTTGGGAAACAAACCCATTCTGCATCTCTGATTTTCTCCTTGCATCATGGCTCTGAGCCCCCCATGGCCATCTCTCCGCAGCACCGAGACGAGGTTCCCTGGGTCACAATGACCCCTCACAACATCCCAACACCAGTCCCTCTCACAGCCACACTCCAGCTCACACAGAACAACACGCCACACCAGGCTGGCTCGCCCCGTGGTGGCCGACAGCTCGCACCACAAAGCTGCCTTCTGGGCTTGGAGGGCCATCCGCAAAGAACGCTTGGGAAACAGGGGCGAAATGTGGTGTCTGCATTTTTAAATCTGCACAGCGCCATCTGATAGATTTGTGTGGACGGTGCTATTTATCATTCAGCATTCATGTATTATTACTCTGCTGCCTGGGGCCAGGAGAAGTCAGCGTGAGCGGGATGGCTTAGAAAGGCCAGACTTGGTAATTTCCCCTGGAAAATTAGCACAATGAGCAACATGGCAGAAAACGTGGCAAAGGCACATTGGGAGCAAAGAAGGGGGTCAGGAGCAGATGGTCCAGACCCAGGCCGGGTGCGGTCTGGGGCAGGAGGAAGAGGGGAAGGGAGAGTAGAGGCACAGGAGGGAGACCGCGGAGGGTTAGTATGTGCCAGGCTCTGTGCTGGGCACCTCCACAGAAGTCATCACACTCACTCCATCCTTGCATCCAGCCTGAGAATTACGTGTCATTGTCTCCATTTGATGGATAAAGAGATGCACAAAGATGTTAAGTAGCTTGCTGCAGATCACGCAGCTCTGACACTGGGCCAACCCAAGTCTTCCGCTTGGAGAACAGTTCTTGTCCCAGTCTTGCACATGCACGAGAAGGTCTACATAAAGACACACACGTGTGCACGCACACGCACACCCCCCTCCTTCCTTTGACTCACCCATCGGTTCCCTTGGATACCTTTTCCAGTTCTCACGTAACAGTTTGTGGTGTATTCCATGTGACTGGATAGTGCTTTGTAACAGTTCTGAAAGTGTAAGGACGCCCACATGCGTGTGTGTGCACGCGTGCACGTAGTGTGTGTTCTCACTCCAACTGCACTGTAAGCTCCAAGGGCAACACTCCGTCTCCTCTTTCTTCTTTCCCTACCACATGGCTGGTGCATGATTCTGCAAAAAAACCTACTGACGCCCAGTGCATGTTGCTGACTGACAGACATATATATTTCAGCCTGCAAGTCCCACAGGACGATAAACTGCCACATGAGGTGTTTGAGTTAGAACGGGGAGAGGAACTTACATTTACTAAAGGTTTACTACCACCTCTTGCTAGATGCTCTAAAATCCTGAAGACGATCCCACAAGGTAGGCACTGCCACTCCCACCGTACGGACGAGGAAGCTGTGCTGTGCTCACAGCCTCGGCCTCACTCTGATTTCTCACCGCAGTTCTCGGGGAACTCCTTTCCTAAATGCCATGCCAGAAGCCCGGCTGAGGGGGATGGTCTGGAGCAGTCCCAGTCAAAGGCAGAGGGAAGGACCAGCCGGCTTCTCCATGCTCTTGATTCTGTCATTTGTTTTTTTTTTTAATACCTTGTCGAAGGGGGAGACTGAGGTTGAGTTTTCATTTGCCCTCCTCCTACCCTGTCCATCCTTCCTGGCACCCCTGGCTCTGGGGTGGGTATGTCAGCTCCTCATCCTGCAGGGGGGACGGAGGGGGCTGGGGGAAGATGTGGACATGCTCTGAAAATAGCATCTTCCCTGCCCGCCTCTCCTTCTGCTGTGCTCTCCAGATGTGTGATGTTCTCAGCTCGCCCTGCTGAGCTGTGCCCCAGGAAAGGTTCCCACACATTAGAGAGTGGTCAGTGGAGGGGGAGCGGGCAACGGGGCAGCAAGGGGGAATAGGGTGGGGAGGCAGCTGCAAGGGGCAGTTGGGGAGGGGTGTGAGTGACAGCCCAGGCACCCACTCCCCACCCCCGACGTGAGCAGAGCCCTGCCACCCTGGCAGAGAGACGGAGCGTGCACCGCCATATGGAGATGTTGGTCTGCATACATAGGGACTTGTCGCTTCCTGTCTGGCTCCCGGGCACCAGCCTCAGGAAGTCCTGAGGTGTGAGATGGGTACACTCGGCTTCTCCTCTCTGTGCCCGTTGTCTCCACAGTGGCCCTGATGTTCATCACCTCACCCCAGTTACAGGGCTGCAGCAGCCTCCTTGCTCACCTCCTGGGTACCCCGCCTTCCCACAAATGTCAGATGAATCTTTCCAAGGTGCCATGTTACCCAAGTCTCTCTCTGGTGGCTCAGGCACTGTCAGTGTCTGTGGACCTCCCTAACAAAGTAAAAGCTCAGCCTGAAAGCTCCCTCCCCACCTGGCCCCAGAGCACTTTTAGGTCTTGTTGCCCAGGAACTGTATCTGTGCACCCTCTGCTAGGGGCCACTCCCTGGAGTGCCCTGTGCCTTGCTCGGGCTCTGCCTTCGCCCTTGCCCTGAATCTAGGCCCGTTACCTTTCCATCTTCAAGACCTATGTTAACGCAGCATCTACGGGGACCAGAGAGATGCTTACAGCCCTGTTGGTGGCTGCCCCTCCTTCTCTGCAGCCCTCCTCCTGCACGGAGGGTGAACTCCTGGGAGGCTGGCTGCAACCTGACTTTTCTCTCCAACTAGACTGTAAGCTGCTGAGGGCAGGACTCCTCCTTGTGGAAACCAGGATCAAAGATGACCGACCCAATGCCCTGGACAGGGCTGCTTCTCAAGAGGTGAATATACAGCTCAGAGATTTGCTTTCCTGTACCTCACTTCAACTCACTCAAAAACCATTTGCTGAGCATCTGCCACGTGACCGGGCACTGTGCCAGACGCTGGGAAACGGCAGGGACTAGACTCAGACAACCTAGAGGAAAGGACAGCCAGCCAGCCAGGGACCATGTGCTGTGCTAGGGAAGACAGGAAGAGTCTGGAAGGCTTTGGGGGACAACAAACCTTGGATTTATGCTAAGACGAGATGAGATGTTGAGAGACGAGAGTTGGTGGGGAAGGGGAGTTGGGGAGGGTTGAATTCTCCAGAGTCTTTTTTGTGTTTCATTTTAAAATTATTTTGAAAAGCTTATACAGGCCTATGGTATCGAATTCAAAAGATACAAAGGGATCCAGAACAAGAAGTGTGTTTTCCTCTCGCTCCCACGGTGGAGCTACCCAGGTGCCATCTCAGAGGCACCCCTCCGGTGCCAGTTTGTCACGTACCTTCCAGAGACAGTCATGCAGATACAAACATGAACTCCTATAGCTCTTTATTGGCTTGGTTCCCTCCAGGCCTCTTGTCCCCTCTGAGGCCCCCTCCTTGCCATTCCTGCCACCTGACTGTGGGTCTCCTATGTCCCCAGAGACCCGGGGATGCATTGTTCACTCTGCCGCACGGGACTTCACAGTGACAGGCAGCCTGACAGAAGCTAGTTTGGGTCCAAGAGGAGGGCTCTGGGAGAAATTCTAGGAGGAGGAAACTTAGTTCTAAGCTTTTCCAGGGACTTCCATGTCCCAAGGACCCATTCTTGGCAAGGACCAGCTCTCTGACCCCCAGTCATCCTCAACATCCCAAACCAGGAGCGGCCAGATGACCCAGCCAAACCCATGATGTCTCTGACCCCACAGACAGCCCCCAGCCCCTGGGCTTGGGGCCTTTAAATTGCTTTAAATCAGACCACCCTGTAGACCTTGGTCCAGGGAGTCCTGGAAAGAAGGGGGTGACACACCCTCCCCATCAGCTGGGGGTCCCTCTGTCTTCCCCCAGGTTCCTAGCCTGACTAGTATCCTTCCCTTTGGAAGCCACAGGGGCTTGTGCACTGGTGGGGGCTGGCGTGTCTGCTTTAGATGGGCAGCCCTGAGGCCCAGGGGCTGTTCCACGAGAGGGGCACAGGCAGAGAACGTGGCCCAAGTGGCCGTGGTGGGCCCAGCCCACAGCCCACCTGATTTATTCTTGTACTCAATGTCGAAGCCCGTGATGATGCTGTTCCCGTCGAACCGCTGAGTCCAGCGCAGGTTCATGCTCCGGGCCTTCACCTCCCGGATCTCCAGCTCTGGGGGGTCGGGGGGCTCTGGGGTGTGGCAGGGGGAGGGGGTAGAAGTGAGGATGGCAGGGGAGAGCTTGGCCTCCTGCCTGACCCCAGAGTGGACCCAGGTCCTGCTGTACCCCTGGGAGTTAGTGTCACCTGTGGTCTACCCAAGGGCCCTGGAACCCCGGGGTTTGGACAAGGTGGCACGGGGCGGGGCTGGCAGCAGGGCTCAGAGGCAGAGAAGGGCCCGCTTGGTCTCCTGCTCTGTTCCCCTCCCTTCCTCGGCTGGGGAGAGGGCAGGCCCTTCCGGAGGGATTCCTCAGAGCTGGTGGCCTGAAAGTGGCAGAGCTTTCAACTTCTCCCAGCTTGCCTTTCCCTTCCCACCCTCCTCCAGGGTCTGGGCCCACAAACCCAGGCCCCCACTTCTGGAAGCAGCAATGTGCCCTCTAGGGACTGCAGCCATTGCCAACCTCGCTGCCTGAGGTCTGCGTGAAGGTGCCCTCCTCGCCTGCTCTGGGCAGGGCGTGGGCAGACTCTTCCTCAGAGGCCATTGCTGTTGTCCTCCACCACGGTGTGGGTGATGTCCCTGCTCTTTAGGTGGAGTTAATGTCGGGTCCCTGGGTCCCTCGGGGAGGGGTTGGGAGTTGGGGGCAGGTGAGGGTACCTTGCACAGTGAGTTGGATCAAGCCCCGGTCCTCCCCATATGAGTTGATGGCGTGGCAGCTGAAGAACACAGAGTCCCCACGGTCAGCTGGCTTGAGCTAGGAGGTGGCCAGCAGGGGCAGGAGGATGGGGAGAGAGGGAGGAAATGGGGAGACTCTTTTAGAGCTGGTCTGCTGAAGGGAGCCCACTCTAGTGGGGATCAACCAGGCCATCTTCTTCAGGGAGAGGGACCCACCAGGGGCCTTGTCAAGAGCTCCTCTTCCTAGAAACTTCCAAGGATGGAAGCATGGAAGAGTCCATGCAGGGAAGGGCTGAAGGGTCCCAGGAGGGAGGAAGGGAGGGGTTGATGAGTCCAAGATGAAGGGAGGGGCTGAGGGGTCCCAGAAAAGAGAATGGAGACGAGGGGTTTTGGAAAAGAGGGAAGAGCTGAGGGTTCCACACATTTAATGGCTCTGGGGTTGTCAGAGAGGAGATATGGTGAGGTTCTAAGGCAGAGGTTCCTGGATGGAGAAGGGAAATAGCTAGCAAACGGGAGGTACTTTTTGGGGTGTGGGGAGGGGCTCCCAGACTCCCCATTTATTTCCACTGGCTAAAGATGTAGTAGCTGTGGGCTCCCCACCTTCTGCGAGTCGGGGTCCCCTTGAGACTGGGACGTGGGTGCTCACCTTCAGTGTGGAGACAACCTCGTCTCCGTTGTCCTTGGTGGTGATGGCATACCGCATGACACGGTCAGGATCGATGACCGTGTCCCCCTTCTCCCAGCGGATGATGATGGGCCGCTCCCCCCGCGCAGTGCAGTTGAGCTCTTTGGCGTGGCCCTTGATGGCGATGGTGGTGTTGGGGTGGGAGGTGATCATGGCCGGGACTGTGGGGAGAGGAGGTGCAGGAGGCCCCAGTGAGGGGCGAGGCCAGGCTGGGGGACCACGTGCTGTGCAGAGGTCCCACCTCTGGCTCCCCCTCCCCACAGAGGGCCTCAGCCCGAGGAAAGGCTTAATAAAGGTTAAGGGGGCTATGGGAAACCCCACATGCCTGCCCCCTTTCTCCTCCCACCCACGATGGGGCAGCCTCTCTCTTCACCAGGGTTCTGACATTGCATGGCCCCTTCTGGTGAAGCCAATGGACCCCATTTCAGAATGCTTTAAAATGTATAACATACATAGAATTACAAAGGAAAGCAGATATATCGAAGTATGGTTAGACCAATACGAAAAACCTTCAAAAGCAAACTTTTGATATAGTCTATCACATATCAATCTATGTTCCTTCTCACTCTTCATCAATAAGAACTAGTGCGGGGTTATATTAGCACAATTCTGTAACAGTGTGAGCACGAGGACACGGTGAGGTATCTGCAACAGCTGTGACATGAAAATATCTGTGGATTCTATCCATGATAGTCACAGGAACTGTTACTGCCGGGGTTTGTTGCTTATGTTAAAATGGAAGAAATATTGAATTTCAGTTAGAAGTTAGCGTAGAAGAGATGTGATTTTTATAGAGCCCCTGAATCGAATCCACAGACGTCCTGCTCCGTCTCTGGACCCCAGGCTAGAAGTCCTCCACTGGGCCTTTGCTTTGTGTCTCTGCACAGCAGTCAGCTGGTTTACCCCTTCCCACAGCTGAGAAACTCCTCTGTTCTTCCAGAAAAAGTGCAACAGAAAACGTGGATCGCAGGGCCATCATTAAGATCTCACCCCCTCAGCCCCCCACCCACTGCCGACCTGAGAAAATCATCACAAAACAACCAAGGCCCTGGCTGGCATCAGAGACCCCTCTCACTGCCCCGACAAGAAGCGTTTCCAGCCTGACCCTCCTCTGGGCCTGAGCAATCCAGCCGACAGCAGGAGGAGGGTAGGGGCGGAGGGGAAGATGGTGCCGGCTGCCAGTGAAATCCTGTCCCCTTTCTCCTCCATCCAACTCAACAAACACGCATCCCGCACCTATACCATGACACGGCACTGCGCCAGGCTTGGGGGATACTCCTGACACGAGATGGGGGAGGGGAGGCGTGAGCCACATGAAAATGAGGAAAATCCGATGAGCGTTTCACCAAGGTATTGGGAGAAATTAATTTTGACTGAGGTGTGTCTGGGAAGGCACCGTCTATCCATCCAACAAGCATTCCCTGAGCACCGACTCCGGGCCAGGGCTCATGCTGGGTTCTGGAGCTCACAGTGAACAAGGCAAACCTGATCTTGGGGGCTTTCACTGTGGTGGTGAGAACAGACAAGAAGACCAGCAAGTCCAGGAAAGAGTGGTAAGTACCATGCTAGGAGGAACACACAGCACCTGACATGGCATCACCTAAATGGGGGTCAGAGAAAAGGGCACCCCAGGCAGTGGAACCTGCTGGAGCAAAGGCTCAGAGGGAGCAACATGCAGGGCAGGCCCGGAGAGGTAAGTGCTCTGACGCACCTGGAGGACTGTCCTTGTCCTGCCTCTTCCTTACCACTGCCCTGGGGAAACGTGCCTCTCGGAGTACAGGCCCCCAGTGGCTCTCGTCTTGGGAGGAGAGCCCATTAGCCATCCTGGAGACTGGGGGCGCTGTGGTGGACTGCAAGAATCAGACACCATCCCCCATCTCCCTCCTCACATTGAGTTCTGCAGAGCAGAGACCCTGCTCCCCACACCCCATCACCGGCCTGCTTGGGTGATGGTGCAAGAGGGAGCTCTGTCTTCTCTCTTCTCATGACCTCCCTGCCCCCGGGCTCCCCTCGGGGCACCGCGTCCCTGCTCCGCTTCAGTGGCTGGCCCTTTCTCTCCCTCCCAGAGTCCTCAGGATTTCTCTCCCCTCCAGTTTTTTTTTTTTTTTTTTTAAAGATTTTATTTTTCCTTTTTCTCCCCAAAGCTCCCCAGTACATAGTTGTATATTCTTCGTTGTGGGTCCTTCTAGTTGTGGCATGTGGGACGCTGCCTCAGCGTGGTTTGATGAGCAGTGCCATGTCCGCGCCCAGGATTCGAACCAACGAAACACTGGGCCACCTGCAGCGGAGCGCGCGAACTTAACCACTCAGCCACGGGGCCAGCCCCTCTCCCCTCCAGTTTTAAAGACCTACCAAGACAACGTTCTCCCCAGCAGACTCTCCAGGGTCATCTGACTTCTAAGGCCAAATAAGCCTTCAGTGAAAGTAAGGAAGGCATGGAGCTGTGACAGTGCCACCGGAGATGTCAGTCAGAGGGTGAGGAGACTTTTGGAACAGGTGTGGGTGATGAAGGGTGGCTTCCGGTGTCCCTGAAGTCACATCGTGAAGCCAGCCACTTCCTCCGCCTTCTGTCATGCGGGACTGGATACCGAGGGCAGCCCTGGCCCCAGCCCCTGAGCCAGCATCTCAGAACATCCCCAGCCCCAGCTCATCAAATAATGAAGCAGATAAATTTTATAATGCACGGCATTACACCAGGATATACAATAAAATCCAAAAGACAAATAACGAGGTGCAAGTTATAATGAAGAAAAAGCCTGCAGTCAGAGACATCTGAGTATGAATTATTGACTAAGGTTTTACACGCTCAAGGATGTGCGGAGGAATATTTTTCCATCAAAGATTTGCATAATTCACTCGTATAAACCTGGGTGGAATATAGAGTAAGATTTTACATCAACAAGTCGGGCCTTGCATTGCAGATGCCTCCATTTTTCCTGGAGGATTGAAATGCGGGGGTGTGGGGCGAGAGGCCGGTGGGCTGTTTCTGCTCTCCCAGCAATGACTGGGCAGAGACTGGGGCCGGGCACCGCTGGGCTGGCTGAGCCCTGAGGCCCTGCTCCTGGAGGCTACTGCTGAAGCCACAGGGGTGGGGGCGGGGGGATGTTCGTGCAGGGTTGTGTGTGTGTGTGTGTGTGTGTGTGTGTGTGTTTGTGTGTGAATAGGGGGCGGGAGCAGGGTCAAGCCCCAGCCTAGGTCAGAGGTTTGAGGAAGGGAGGGGAAAGGAAAAGTCTTTGGTAGAGGAACTTCAAGGCTCTGCACTAGAGTGAAAAATTTGCAGCATATCCCTGTTCTGTTCTCCAGCAGGGCTGTACTAACCTGTCCGGGGCCTGTGTGTCAACTATAAAGGCACTCCTCTGGCTGGATAAAAACTGATGCTAGGAGCCACAGCGTGGCCAGTGGAACAGGGACTGGGTTGCAGACTCTACTTGCCCCTTAGGCCATGTACCTTTGAGCAGTGCACAACCTGCACTTCCATATATGCCAGTCTCACCTCAGGGAGCTTGTCTTCCCAATCAAGTTTGTTCGAAGAGACAGACACAGGGGTAACCAGAGATCCTGGATGGGTCTCAGAGCCCACTTGGTCCTTCAGCTCTGAGTAGAGTAACAACCACGTCCAGGGCCTATAGTGGGCTCACTTCATTTCCTACCAGCTGGCTGCTTGTTATGGCAATGAGCCCCACACAGCACAACCCACCACTCTCCTCACAGCCCCACACCTCAGGGCAGGTTCGGGGGACCCATCCATGAAGAAGAGGAGATTGCTTCTGCGGCCCGGGCAGATATGGGTTCTACTGTGTCTCTACCAGCTCTGCGGCTTTCAACACAGCTTGCTTAACTTCCCTGAGCCTCAGGTTCATCACCTGTGACATGGCCGTCTACCCCGCAGAGTTGTTACAGGGGCAGAGTCCACATATGTAAAGTGTCTGCCATGTAGCAGCTGCTCAAAAACATGGGTACTTGGGGCTGGCCCGGTGGCGCAGCGGTTAGGTTTGCATGTTCCACTTCGGTGGCCCGGGGTTCGCCGGTTTGGATCCCAGGTGCGGACATGGCACCACTTGTCAAGCCATGCTGTAGTAGGCGTCCTACATAGAAAGTAGAGGAAGATGGGCACAGATGTTAGCTCAGTGCCAGTCTTCCTCAGCAAAAAGAGGAGGATTGGCAGCAGTTAGATCAGGGCTAATCCTCCTCAAAAACAAAAAAACCAAACATGGGTACTGACTGGCCCCACCCCAAGGCTCTCATATTCCTCTGCTATTCCAAGGAAAGTATCAGATAAATGCACCCACACCTTAAGAAGTTCCTTGCCAGGCTATTCCACAGAATCACAGAGCCCTAGAGTTGCAGAGCCCAGATAATGTTCCATATGGTAGCCACTAGTCACCTGCGGCCACTGGACACTTGAAACGCGGTCAGTGTAAACTGAGATGCACTATGGCGGTACGACACACACTGGATTTCAAAAATACAGGAAGAGGGAAAAGAAGGGAAAACATCTCATTAATAACTTTCATATCAATTACATGTTAATATTTTAGATGAATTAAGTTAAATAAAACATACTATTACAACTAATCTCACATGTTTCTTTTTATTTTTTTGAGCTTGTGACGACTAGAAGATTTTGGTTACATATGTGGCTCATGTTTCGTTTCTGTCCAATGGCACAGGCACAGATCATCTACATGGACCCTTCCCTTTACAAACGAAGAAACTGAGGCCACAAGGGGATGCAATTTGCCTGCAGTCTCACTGCTGGGAAGCACAGTGCATCTTCAAGGTGGACAGGTGTGGCAATGCTTGCCACATAAAGCTCTAACACCGATGGTGGGAGGTAAGGCGACACTGGGAGAACTAGTTCCCAGCTTTTTAGGACTTCCAGTTACACGCTCCAGACAACTCATGAAACATGACATCTTGTTCTGGGCACTCTGCTTGATGGCAGGCATGACCAAGCTGGGGTGTGACCAGGAAGCTGGGCAGACTTCAGACCGTGCCATGTCAAGAGTGGGTGAAAAGTGGGAATGCACGACCTTCAGGGAGTGGGTGGGGGGCCATGGCACAACAGCTCTTTGCAAAGGGGGAAGCACAGACCTTCTATTCGGCCTAAGAAGGAATTTTCCAGTGTTTTTTGCTGGTTAGGGAAAGAACTGCAGTGGGAGGCAGAGAGTGTCTGCACTAGAGCTGGATAGCTAGGGTCATGAAAAAAACACTCAAAGGGATCGGAGGCTTTCGGCCCCGGGGGCGTCTGGGTCTCTGGAGAGAGGAAAAGACGGTCTGAGAAGCCAGCTCACTGTTTTGGGAGGCGACTCTGTGACTCAGCATACTCTCCTCGCATATGGGGGTCTTTAGCCCCCTGTCCCGGGCAAGAAGCAGAGAACTCACATCCTCTCTTCTCCCCGCCCTTCAGTCTTCCTGTCAACAACGGCACAGAGAACTCTGCCACCGTGCCGCTCCCCCAGGCCAGGCCCCGGTGCCCTCCTGCGCCCACACACTGGGGGCCTCAGCCCTCCTGGCTGCTGTACAGATGGGCTCAGTGAGGCAGCACCCCACCAGAGGGGACCCCAGGACGGCGGTATCCCGCCCCATCTGCTCTCCTCTTCCCTCCACCTCCCTCTTGCTTCTTGCCCTGGACCACAAGGTCTGTCCGCTCTACTGAATCTCAGCAATAACACAACTGAACCTTCACCGCACCGAGACCTGGCTGTGCCCCAGAGGGCTTCCGGGGTTGAAGGCAGACCCCAAGAATTCCTTGGAGACATGTCCGTGTGCAGTCACCTGCAGGAGCACAGATACACACACACACACACACACACACACGCACTCTTGTGGTTACTTTTTACTGGAACTTACCATGGACCACGAGCTGGCAGTATTCCATTCCTTTACACGAATTAACTCCAGGGAGGCAGGCATTGTTATTATTCCCCGGTCCAAAGCCCAGGTCCCAGTGTATTTCTTGATTAACCTCCACGGCCTCGCTGTGCCCTGACACCCATGATGGAGCAGGCAATAAGGATGCTTTCGCCTCTTGGCTCATTGCTCTGTGATCTCCCCCGACCACAAACATGAGAAGTCAGTCTTATTATCCCTATTTTTCAAATAAGGGGACCAAGGCTTCCAGAAGGCAGTTCCTCCCTCTACTTTAAGCCTGTGCTACTGTGGCGGCAGGGGCTGGCAACCTCTCGCTGTCTGTCTGTCTGCTCCGCATGCACGCAGTGTCTGGCTTTGGGAAATGGAATTTGGCCGTCACCAAAAAGCTGTGGCTTCTCTGTTCGGGCAGCCTCAGCGGGCCACTCCTAGGGCAGGCGTCAGGGACTGCAGCTTTAGGGGTGCAGGCAGGAGAGCAGGGGAGGGGCGGGGATCGTACGCACAGGGCTGAGTTCTCCGTGGCAAGCGCTAACAGCAGCCACAAAGGCAACACGACGCTCCAATAGGCTTTCCCGAGCTGCAACTTCTCTGCTTTCCCGCAGTGTAATTCAATTAACAGCCAGGAAAACCTAATTTCTTTGTACCAAGTGGGGGGGGGGGGGGGGGGGGAGATTCACTGGGACTTGGGAACAGGAGGGGCTGGGCCCAGGGGCATCAAGGAGACCCATGTGGGTGAGCCACTCTGAAGTACACAGCTTCATCCAATCCAGCGCCTTTAGGTGGGGAGGGTGGGGCTTTTGCCTGAGGTCCTGTGGCCGGTCCTGTTCATGGCTTTACAGCCCCAGCGCCTGCTGCGGTGCGTGGCACTGCGCATGGCCAAATGGGGGCAGACCCTGGTAGAGGCCAAAGGGGCTTCGTGACGACTTCCAGGATCCTTCCCTGATAGCCCATGTCACCTGTCTCTCCTCTGGGTCTCGAGCATCCCTGACATGGCGCATGTCATGCTGCAGTGTCTCTGTCAGCGAGACTCCAGGGTACAGTATCTCGGTTTCAGATTTAGCACGGATTTATGGGAAGAGGGAAGGCTCCTAAGCGCTGGGCGCCTCTCCTGCTCACCCCGGCGTCCCGGGTCAGCCTGCCTTGGTCCACAGTTAGATTCACTCCAGGTCAGGAAGGAGCCCCCCAGGGTTTTGGTGCTCAGACCACTGCCTTAGAGCTGTGCAGAAACCCCTGATCTCCTCCTCCGGGTTGTGATGGGGCCTTATTGGCAGGTGCCACGGAGTGGAGAAAGGCCCCGGTCACAGCGGAGCCACCCTCGCCCCTCGCTCCCGGGCCCTCTGGGGGCAGCAAGCCGAGGGGAGAGGAAATCAATTTCAGAAACAAGACAGTTGTCAGAATCTGATGTAACCGGTTCCCGTCTGTGAAATTACTCGCAGGCCGGCTCCTGTCACCCCCGAGGTCCTGCCCGCACCAGCTGCTATTTACATTTTAATTTGACGTGAGAGGCTGATAGATTTTTAAAACACCACAAGACAGCTCTGCTTCCTCGCTCTCTCCCAGCATCCACAGACTTTCTGGCCAGCCCCCAGGCTTGGAGATGGACTTCTAGGGCCCCTAGATTCTGCCATGGGAATCATAAATTCCTCACCTACTTGGCCCCTTCTTTGCTCCTTCAGCTCTCCCCTTCTCTGGGGTCCCACCTCCTAAGCTGGAGTGGGCCTGATCCTTGCAGTTTGCACAGCACCAAAGCATCTTTTTCAAGGAGCTTCATTTTTGTTAAGAAGATAGTGTGGGGTCTATTAGCCCCTACAATACCAGTGAGGAAATGGAGGCTCAGAGAGGCTGAGGGGTTTGTTTAAGGTCACACAGCCCGTGAGTGGCAGAAAGGAGACGAAGCCCCCAGTCTCCTGACAATTCACCAGCACCCTTTCCTCTGGTTTCAGTCCAGCCTTCTCCTTCTGCCTGGTTCATTTTTCTCCCATCCTGGGCTTCGTCCCAGGAGTGGGAAGCTGGGTGGGAAGGATGTAATGTGGATGAATCCCAGGGGGAGTGCAGAAGGAGGCTGAAGACTGGGAGAGAGCTGGACTGACAGGGCCAGGAGGCCAGTCCAGCGCAGGCTGGGGCTGGGGTGGGAGTTACAGGGGCTGTGAGTCGGGCTTTGTCTCTGTCTTCCTCCCTCTCTTTTGCCTGGTGATTGGAGCTCAGCTGGTGTTTCTGACAAGTCCCCAAGTCACCAGGGAGGGAAGATTCAGTTATGAATACCCAGAGGAGAGGAGCAGTGTGTGTGGGAAGGAGAAAGCGGAAGAAATAGGATGGGAATGCCACTGGCTGTTGGGAGAGGCCTGATAAAATGCAAAAGAGCCATGGAATGTTCCAGGGCTCTTCCAGAAGGAAGCCTGGGGCACATCTTTACCCCATTCACAGGCATGAGTACTGAATAATCATCGCAGTTCACATTAGGGAAGGCTTGCTATGTGCTGGGCTCTGTTCTGCATTCTTTTACACGCATTTAACTCACTTAACACCCTTACTTTTCTTCCCACTTTACAGATGGGGAGACTGAAGCTTAGAGAATTGCCGAAGGTCACACAGCTAGTAAGTGGCAGAGACAGAACTCGATCCAGGGCGCCTGTGGTTTTATCCACGATGTGACACTGGTCAGAGAAGGGCCGTAGACAGGGGAGCGGGGAGCCAGGAATGAGTGCAAAGAGCGGAGCTTCTCCGGAGAGAAATGTGCCAAATTTGGGGGGAAGAAGCTTGATCCGGGAATCAGGAGACCAAGGGATGAGGGTATTCTCTTCGTCTAGGCGGGTGGCCTGGGGGAGGGGGCTGACGAGGTTCTCAGGCTTGGCGACACAGAATTACCAGGGAAGCTTTAAAAACATCTTATTGCACAGACCCCACCCCCAGAAGCTCTGATTTAATTGGGCCAGGGTGGGGCCTGGGCATCAGGGTTCCTGAAGAATCTCCCAGCCCAGGTGATTCTCACACATAGTCTGGAGCAGGAACCACAGGGCTGGGTGACCCTCCTCTTCCACATCCCACTCAAGTAGGTGCCCTCTGGTCCTTCCTGTGCTCAGGCAGGACGACCTCAAAGCCAATATGATTGGAAGAAGGGCAGCAAAGTTATGGTGTTCCATCCCCAAGGAAGGAACTTTTTCAGGAAGTCCTTCTGAGAGTCTAACTAAGATCTCTCTAGGAGTCTCAAAGAGCTTTTCGCTAAACAGGATGCTCTCTCTAGGCATGTTAAAATGCTTTTCTGGATGTCCTCCTCCTTGCCTTCTGGAGGAGGCTTTTCCAGGGCACAGCCGACGCCCTGAAGGCTCTTGAGAGCTCTGCAGACCCACCTTCTCAGGGGAGAAGGGAGCCTCCCAGCTGGCTCCGAGGCCTCATCTCCTTTTGTTTCTGAAAGGATTACACGCACCCATTGGAGGTGAGTGGGCCCCTACCTCCTCCCACTGCAGCCCACTCTCCTCTCACCCCCAAAGGCTTGTGTCTCTGCTCCTTGTTAACAAGATCCTGACAAGAACTGTGGCCCTGTTTGGCCGTGTGAGATAAGCCACCACAAAGGGGCATTGTTGGCATGTTGGGTGGTGGGCCTGGGGCGGGCCGGGCAGCTGGCAGCAGCTCCAGACTTCCCCCGGGAAGGGCGGGTTGGGGCGGTGTCTTCTGGTGCTGGCTTTGTTTTCCCTTCTTAAAGAGCCAGGGCTGTGGCGTTGTTAATTTGATTGCGCCCACTTCGGCTTCTTGTCTCCCCTGATTAGCCAAGCTCCACCTGAAGCATGAGATTAATTCAAATTGCATGGAAGCAATCAGCCTCGGCTCTGAGGGGGGTGGGTGGTGCCTGGGGAGCTGGGGGCCCAAGGGACCCTAGCTGTCTACTGCCTGCGTACGTGGGGAGCAGAGTGGGCAAGAACAGTGGGTGTGTGAAGGAGGGGTGGCATGGGCCACAGAGAATGGTGAGGACCTTTGAGACTCAGACTGCACACCTGTTTCTGCTGCATGGTGGTCCCAGCTGAGACCCTCAAACTCAGCAGGCCTTGCTTTCTCCAGCTATAAAGTGGGATCAGTCTGTGAGTGGGAGGGGACAGTATTTCCACCTGAAGCTTCTCCCCCTGCCTCTGGTCTTCTACTCTCCGCAGAATGTTGGAAAAATGATAGTAACAATGAAAATAGCTAAGGTTCATTGAATGCTTATTAGTGGCATGCACCCTGGTTAATGCTTTCCATGAATTATCTCATTACATCCCCCTCCGCCCTCCACAGCTCTGGGAGGTGGGAAGCATTTTTATTCCCCTTTTAGAGATCAGAGAACACTCGACTCTGAGCTGACCTGGAACATCAGAATCCTTTCAGAAACAAAAGGAGACAATGCCATCTTTCTTTAATTACTTGGAAAATGCTTCTGGGTCATCGCTGTGAATACCCCAGAGCTGGGGTCGGCAAACTTTTTCTGTAAAGGGCTGGATAGTAAGCATTTTAGGCTTTGCGGGTCATAGGTCTCTGCTGCTATGACTCAGCTCTGCCGCTGCGGCTCGAAAGCAGCCATGGACAATAGGATCTGAAGATCGGGCGTGGCTGGGTTCCAGCAAAACAGGTGTCTGGCCACATTTGGGCCCAGGCTTGGTTTGCTGACCCTTGTCCTAGAGTTCAGTGCACAGGAGAGGTTGGGCTCGTCGACTCTTAACCAAGAAGGAGTATCTGGTCAGGAGACTGGAGGCATTCAGACAAGGGCAGTTGTGGGATGCTGGAAAGGAGAGCATTTCAGCTTCCAGAGTTCTAGAAAGCATGAAGATAGCGGTAAGAAATCACTAGGCCTGGGGACTGCTGTGGGTTGAGTTGTATCCCTCCCAAAATTATGTCAAGTCCTAACCCCTGGTACCAGTGAATGGGACCTTATTGGGAAATAGGGTCTTTGCAGTTGTAATTAAGATAAGCTGAGGTTTTATGGGAGTAGGATGGGCCCTTAACCCAATATGATTGGTGTCCTTATAAAAAGAGAAGAGACACACACAGAGGGAAGATGGTGCCACGTGATGATGGAGGCAGAGACTGGAGTGACACATCTACAATCCAAGGAGCCCCGAGGACTCCTGGTCCCGGAATAGGAAAGGAGGTGCTCTTCCCTGGAGCCGTCAGAGCGCGCACAGACCTGCGGACACCTTGAGTTTGCATTTCTACCTCCCAGAACTGTGAGAGAATACATTTCTGTTCTTTTAGTCCACCCAGCTTGTGGTACTTTGTTCCAGTGGCCCCAGGAAAGACTACAAGGTTCCAGTGAGTGACACAGGCTCTCTGCGCAGACTGCCCAGGAGAACAGGCCACAGCCGCTCAGCCACGGGCTGGAGGGGGCTTCCTAAGATGGGAAGTTGTGTGGGCTTCCCTCTCCCTCCTCCTTGGGGAGATTCACCTTCTGTTACACTCCCAGCCCCATGGACAGGCTGGCAGTAGGCAAGCAGGTGCAGGAGTGTGCAAGGGCCACACTCCCCTACCCCCAGCACCTTCCGCCCCAGCACCTGGTCCAGGGATGGGCACTCAGCGGGTACTCAACAGCTATTGAATAGTGAATGAACAGTGGCAGGCCTGGACGTGAGCAACGTGAACAGATTTCCTTCAGAATCTCAAATTTGCCATGTCCCAAGTCTCCGCAGAACTGAGAGGGCCAGATAGAAGCCTGGTGTCCTGGGCTGGTGGCCCTGAGGACCGCACAGGGATTGGGGTGGGGGGGGGCCTGGGCTTCTGGGAGAGTCTCCACTCAGCCCACCAGTCTTATCCTTTCTGGCCCAGGACCGGACAGCTGCCAGTCACACAAGGAACCCTGAGTCACCTTAGGGCTGTGGGAACTGTAGGGTCATCTGGCCTAGTACACTGCTCTAGGCAGAAAGTCTGGCAGATGTCAGCAGTGTCCAGCTGCCTCAGGGCACCTCCGTCACCCCCACCTTGACATGGCCAAAGCACACATGCCACCTCTGCACTCTATTTCTATTGGTAACCATCATACTCCTCATCTCTCAGCCTTGAGTCCTTGACTTTCCTGGCTCCTTGGTCCAACTCCTCATCAAGGCTGGTACTTTTACTTTTTTTTTCTTGGTGAGGAAGATTGTCGCTGAGCTAACATCTGTGCCAATCTTCCTCTATTTTGTATGTGGGACACCTGCCACAGCATGGCTTGATGAACAGTGTGTAGGTCCGTGCCCAGGATCCGAACCCATGAACCCCGGGCTGCAAAAGGAGAGTGCACAAACTCAACCACTACACCACTGGGCCGGCCCAGGGCTGGTACATTTTCTTTCACAATGCCTCTTAGATTCCCGCTTTCTCTCCATTCCCTGCTCAAGATCCTAGTACCACGTCCAGGCTTCGGTGCCACTGTTTCCACCCAACCTCACCCCTAATCGCCGGCTGCGACCCTCCCATCAGGCATTCTCCTCTGCCTCCCACACAGCCTGCCGACCCCAGGGTCTTTGCTCATGCTGCTCCTTCCACCTGAATGCCCTCCTTTCTTCCCTTTGCTTGTCCACACACTACCTGTTCTTCAAGGCTCAACCTGAGTCCCACTCCTCTGGAGAGCTCAGTCTGACCAGGTCTGCCCAAACTCGGGTTTGCCTTCTCTGCCAGACCTTTTAGGACATGAGCAAGCCTTGTTTCTTGAAGGTTGGTTCCCCTTCCTAACTAGTCTGTAAGTTCGTTGAGGGCAAGGGCGATCATTTAATCTTCCCGTTCTCTCTCTCAGACCTTGACGCCATGCTGGACACGTGGGGGCTACTCAGGAAGTACCGGTCTATTGCTTGACTGATCCAACAATTTATCTGTCCCTGCTGTTCAGAGGGGCTTTGATCATAATTGGGGGAGTGGTTCCGGGCTCCCCACTTGGGGCAGGCTCTGGAGGCACTGCTGTAGCTCTTTGCCCGCATTTCCTTATCTAGGGAACTGAGGCACCCAATGATGCCCCTGACTCCTTTGTGTCTTGAAATGTTTACTGGTACCTTTTCCTCAATTGCCGTGTATGATGCATGTAATTTTGGTTTCCATCAGATCTGCTGGGGCTGAATGCAGGGAAAGCCCTGAATGACGTCTTAGAGCTCAGATCCTGCTGGGAGTTCTTCTGTGCTCACGGTCATGGGGACTGCCTGAAGGGGTGGTGGGGAAGTGGTGGGGATGCTCTTTATGCCATCACTGCCCCCAGCCTCTAAGAAGGAGATAAGGGCCCAGATAAGCCCCTCGGGACAGGCACTCTTTTTTTTTTTGAGGAAGATTAGCCCTGAGCTAACATCTGCTGCCAATCCTCCTTTTTTTGCTGAGGAAGTCTGGCCCTGAGCTAACATCCGTGCCCATCTTCCTCTACTTTATATGGGGGACACCTGCCACAGCATGCCTTGCCAAGCGGGGCCATGTCCGCACCTGGGATCTGAACCAGTGAACCCCGGGCCGCCAAAGTGGAACGTGCGCACTTAACTGCTGTGCCACCGGGTCAGCCCCAGGACAGACACTCTTAACTTGGGAGTGGAGGTTGCATGGGCAGGTGCATTCTTCCTATCCCTTCAATAAAGTCTTCCCGCTGGTCAGGGGGCCTGGCTTGTTACGGTGCTGGGAGGGAGTGGGGCTGGGGTGGGTGACTGGTCCACACGGAGACTGTTTTATTCTACCTGAGAACCTTTGCACAAAGGTCCCTTTTGGGGCTGGGTTTGGGATGGGATGTGACTTGCTTCAATGATACTGTTGGCCTCTTGAGGTCAGAAAGATCTCCTACGTTTCTCTGGTTCAGACTCGTCTTTATCTTTTCTATAAAATCCTGAAACACCAAGGGCTCCAGCTCCTGAAAGGGAGGTCCTGGAACGGAGGACACAGACCCTGCTGGGTCTCCAATGGCCCCACTTGTTAAGCTCTGTTAACGCCGTAAGGGCTGAGGGAAAGGGAGAAGACTGTGGTTTCTCTCTCACAGGAGCAAACGAAGCCCCAGGGAGAGGGAGTGACCGACCCCAGGTGACCCAGGGTGTAACAGGGGACACTGGACAAGAAATCAGGACTCCCATCTCCCTGGCCAGGGCCTTCCTGTCCCCTAAGCCATCTACTCATTTCGGCCACTCTGGGTCCTGCAGAGGGTGGGTCAGCCTGGGCTGGCCCGTGGCTGCAGCCCTCGTGGTGGGGGTTCAGTGGGGGCCACAGGAGGGGGTCTGGCCTGGTGAGAGGATGTGTCCAGCCTCTCTGCTCACATGTGTTTGATGAAGCAGGAGACAAAGTGTCACTCCTTACTCTATGAAGTCTGAAAATCAATAAGGCCAAAGGCCAGCTGGATAATCGTCACCATGGAAATCATGGCAGTGCCTCATTCCCCCCTCTCTCCCTCCCGCCCTTCTCCACCAGAGGCTGGGGGACAGCTCCCAGGCCTGCAGAGGAGGCCCCAGCTTGGCACAGGCCAGGATGGGGCTCTCTGAGCCGCTTTGAGGCTGAGCAGGTGAGGCTGATCGATGACTACCACGTGGGTGGAGAGAGTGATTAACTTGCTCCACAGGTGTGGCAGGGCCAGCGTCAGCCCCAGGCTGGTGTGGCTCAGAGGCCAGGCCTCAACCCTGCTCTGCTGCCCGTCACTCTGCCTTGCTGCCTCCTTTCTTCATTATTTGCAGATCCAGCAGCGTCTCTCCCACCCACCCCTCACCCCATCAGGGGGACTCATAAGGGCAGAAGGGAGTGCCAGGGGGGTGACCTGCGACCCCATGTATGATGAGACTGGACCTGTGGACTGGGGGTCAGTCAGCCTGTCAGTCCCTGGCAAGGTAGGCCAAGGTGGGCAGAGACCTGTGCTGAGCTGGATGCCAGAGCTGGGAATTCCCGGAGAGGGAAGGGAAGACCAGCCCAGCCTGCAAGGAGCTTCAGTCTGTTGAGGAGACAGGTCCTACCACCAGGGAACACACAGGAAAACCTTGGGCCAGGTGCTGGCCTCTCTGTGCCTCAGTTTCTTCTTGCATGCTGAGAGGGGCCTTACGAATACGTGTGTGGACATCTCGGTGCGCACATCTAGGCTCCATCTGCACATCTTACAAACAACCATCCCTCAGGTCTAGAGGTAACGCCAGTGGCAGGGCCCATCCTTGGGAAGACATATTGGAGAAGAGGCCTTGGAAGGTCCTGGAAGTCGGCTCGGGGCATTCAGGCAGGGAATTCCCTGGGTACCAGAAACGTGGTCTAGAAGGGGAGCTGTGGGCTGGGCAGCCACTTCCTTTGGCCATAGACTCCTCGCACTGTGGGAGCAGTAGGGGCTGGGGCAGGAGCCCTGGTCACCCAGGTCTAATGGAGGTGCTACTTCTGCCTGACAAGGCGTTTCCTTTGGGCAAATCTGAAATTAGGACCATCTCTGGTCACTGGATCCACAGCTGTCTTTCCAAGGTTTTGCATTCTGACCTCTGCACCAATGGTCAAATGCTGGCAGGTGACCTGGTCTACCCAGGCCTGGGGCTTCCTTCTGCTAGGGTGGGCTCCGCCACTCCCCAGTCCCCTTGGCTCTGTTCTCTGCCCTCCTGCCTTCCTGTGACTATGCGGCTGGGTGTGTGCTCGTGGAGGGCTCTTGGATCTGGCTTTAATTGGTCTGACATTTTGCTAAACAAACAAATCAAAACTCAGAGCAAACAAAGAGCCCTTATGGGTTTAATTGCTGTGGGCTCTGCCTTGGCCCACTCACCGGAGCCTTCACGAAGTGGAGGGGAGTCTGGAGGATGTAAAAGGACCTGTCTAATCAGGTAATCTGCTGCACAAGGGGGCTGCCAAGTCCCGGGAGGCATGGCCGTGCGGTGGCAACATCAAAACACAGCCAGCCCCTTGCACCCCAGACTAAGCCGCCCGGCTTTGTACCGCCCTCTCAGTGAAGCATTCTCTTTGAAGATGCTTTATTTTTTTCCCCCGTGTGTCAGTTGGAGGAGGAATTGCCTCCTCTCCTCTTGGTCATTATCTCTTTTTTTACATTTTAAAAGGGAGATAAAAGGAAGCTCTGTAGATGTGGTATTTTTTCCTGTTAATTACATTTATTTTCAACCAAGTTCTGGGAGGCAGTCTGTGCCCTGAAAGGACCACGCACACCACTAAAATCATAGATTGTCTGAGCTGGAAGGGACCTTGGGATCAGCTAGTGACTAGATTCTAGTCCAGGCCTCTTAGTGTACAGATGAGGAAACTGAGGCCCAGAGAGGGGAAAGGACGGCTCCTGGGTATGCAGCCAGTGAGTCACAGAGCCAGGCCCAGCATCAAGCCTTCTAACTCTTGGTCTGTGCTCTTTCTATCTAACCATGAGTCCACAGAGGCAACTTCCGGTCTCAGCTGGGACCATATCGCCCAACGACCCTGATCCAGTGCCTCACCTTCTCTGAGAAGGAGCTATAGCTGGCTGACCTCAAGGCAGGGTATGGAAAGAGCTTTGTAAACTGTCAAGTGCTGTACTCGTGATGGTGGCTAGGCTGGGCTGTATGCTCAGACACTCATGGGCTCAGCTCACACCAACCTCGTGGGCATCAGGGAGGCCTGGGGGCCCGTCGCGTCTGGTTGGTTACCAGCAAGGATGTCCAGGAACTTCGAAAATCACTTGCCCACCAGAACACACTCTTAGCAACCTGGGGCCTCGAGGAAAGTTTCTACAGGGCAATTCTCCAAGAACCCGCTCTGGAATCCCAACTCCACCAGACCCTGGGCTCCTGGCCCTCTGGTTCCAGAGTCAAGTCAACATGGAAAACAGTTTTGAAAGCCCACAAGCACCTCACAGTCCATCCTCCCTTCAGTCTCCACCAGAGACCCTGAGTCCCCACCTCCCCAGATGACATGCATGGACTTTCCTGCCTCTATGCCCTTGCTATGCTTTTTGCTCATGCTGGAATGGAACGACCTTTGCCCCATGGGTTCCCGTCAGAATCCTCAGCCTGCAAGTCCTACTTACAGACTACTGCTTTTGTGGAGCTTTTCTTGACATTCTCTTATTCATCCCCAAAGTTAAATTTGATTCCTCCATCCCTGATTGTCTTTGTATCACCTTGTCTGTGGCTTTTTAAGGCACTTATCGTTTTGTGCAGTTTAGTTGTTTTGGCTATGTCTGTCTCACCTTCAGGATTCTAAATTCCCTGAGGACAGCAACTCTGTCTTGCTCATCAATAGATTTGCAGCACCTTAACTACTGATTGATGGCTAACGATTCGAAACTGTGTATTTTGTGCCAAGTACTGTGTTAATTGCTCTAAGTGTGTCTCATTTAAACCTTACCAATGAGTAAAAAGCATCATAATTCCAAACTTACAGATGAAGAAATTGGGACTTACAGAGATCATTGTCCAAGATCCCACAGCTACCAAGTGGCAGAGCTGGGATTTGAACCCAGGTCTATCTGGTTCTAAAGGCTGTGCTCTTAGCCACGGAGTTTTACTGACCTATTTAGTGAGTGCTCAGCGAGCACGTGTTGAGTTATCATTGGAAACCATCAGGGTCAATGGTGTAGACACTCCCAAGCAGAGGCCAACCACAAATGTCCAATTGGACACTTGCATGCTTTCTATGAGGTATGTCCCTTTGATATATTTACTTTCTGACTTCTACTTGGCCAAAGAGGGGATTAAGATCAGTTTGCGTTCTGAGTGATCACAAAAGGGTGAGGTCTGACAAGGTGGAGCTGTATTGGGTGAACATTTCCCTGAGTGTGTTAGGGACACTGAGGCAAGACTTGAAGTTGACCTTGCAAATGGTGGTCTTTCTGTGGCCAGTTCTGTAAGGGGGTGCGGGGGACGTTGGCAGTGTGGGTGTTGGAGACAGATCAAGCGATGACTAGGAATGGCTCTGCCCCGTAATCCCATTGGTGACCCATGTGCCCAGGTCCTGAAGGTCCTTCCCACTTTCCTGTGCCCTTTCAGCTGAAGTCAGAGTGGGTTGGAGGGGGGAGGTTGAGGGAGAGTGGCGGAGGGGAAGGGCAGAGCAGGCACAGGGTGGACGTGCAGGGGAGCAGCTGAGGGCCGGTTGCCGGGAGCAGTACGCCTGTGTGAAAGCAGCAGGAGGCAGAATGAAAGCTCCCAACCATGTCCCGCCCTCTCAACATTGTCACATTGTCACAGGAGTATCTTCCGGCAGCCAGATACCGAGGAGCATTATTCAGGCTGCTACAGAAGAGCAGTCAGACCCTCCAACCCTAGAGAGAGGGCCTGGCTGTCCTCAGCCCTCACACACTGCCCTCTGGACTCAAATGCCCCTGGCCCTGCTCCTCTTCTCCTGCTGGCATTTGGGGTGGCATAGGGGCCTCTAGCAGGGCTGGGCAGGTCACTGGGGAGAGCGGGGTGGAATGGAAGGGAGTGTTTATGAAAGAGAAAGGGTGTGAGGAAAAGGCCATCTGAGGTAGCACACGTGTGTGAGGGTCTGGAGACCCCGAGTGTGCTGAGAGGGTGTGAGAGCACAGCTGGAAGGCTGGAGGGCAGCCTGTGGGCTGAGGGTTGTATGAGGGAGGGGGCAGGGAGCGTGGAGCGGGTGGTGCAGACAGGCTGTGTGAGGAAGTGCTGAGAGACACTGTGTAGACGGTGCGTGAGGGAGGTGTGGTGAGTGGGAAAATATGACCCGGAGGTGTTTGCGAGACGGAGCAGATGTATGAAAGGAGCGTGCATGTGCCTGACTGTGGAAAAGCAGAGGAAAACGGAAAGGCAGCTGAAATTAGGACAAGGGGAGGAAAGGAAGGAACAAGGTCTAGATTCTGCCCACAAGTATGAACCCCCCTCATTCCCTTGGGAAGAGGGGGGCCAGAAGTTGACACCACTGCGATTGTGTGTGGGTCTGCGTGTGATTTTGTCACATGTGTTCACAAGGCTGCCCTGGATTTACAAATGCACTTTCTACAAATACCTCAGAGTGTCTCACAGCGGCTGCCCCGGCTGCGAAGCGAGGACGGCACAGAAAAATGCAGGCCCAGAGAGGTGAAGTGACTGGCCCTGGGCCCCCCAGGACATCAGCGACAGCCTGACATGAACTGGGTTTCCTCACACACAGCCCACCCCCTGACCACTGTGTTGCCCGTCACCGATGTCCCCTTCATCTCCACAGAGAAACCACATGCCACCAAGCCACAGCCATGCTGTTTCAGTGGAATGCCCTAACTTAGAGAAAAAGAGCAAAGACCAAAAAAAAAGAAAAGTCTTTGAGTTTGGGCTTCTCTCTCCTGCTGACAGTGGGAAGATAAGGATCAGATTCCAAGGATGGCTCCACAAGGGCCCGCTCTTCCTCTCGCCTCACACAGGCAGAATTACGGAAGTCCTCCCTGGCTGAGGGATGTAGATTGATTGCCTGGCTTTATTAAGGACAAAGTGCTTTTTGATAGTGTGAGAGAAGTAGCTCCCCAGGGTGGGGATTCCGGCTCGGAGCTCCCTGAGCATCGATCGCCGGGGCTTCCCCGTCTTGTGCTGAGCTGAACACGGGCTTGGCAAGCGATAAAGGAGCTACGATCTTCCAGGAGGGAGCTCCGGGGAGGGGCTGGGCAGACCGCACACCGGGCGCTGCTCTCAGCAGCCTTTCCTATACCTGACCCTGGAGGGACTACCGGTAAGAGGAACAATTCTAGTGGCTAAATCTTTGATGGACTACTGGGTGCCAGTTACCATAGTGGGGGCTTGACACATATCATCTGACTTCCTCTGATAAACATAACGGGTCAGGCACTATTATAACTCTCATTTTGTACATCAGGAAAATGAGGCCCACCAAGGCCAAGTAAACTCATCAAGGTCACAGTAATTACAACATGGCAGCCAGATTCACACTTGGCTTGGTCAGATGCTAAAACTCAAGCTCTTACGGCTGTCCTCCATGGCGTGTGGTCCATTTCTTGACATAGGACCAGACAGACACTCTCCCGATGTGATTCCTGGGAGGCCCATTATACAGACCCCAAATAGCGTAAACGGATAGGCTCCCCCAGCAGGAATGTCTGCATGTGATTAACAAAATTCAGGGATGTTCTGGGCTTTCAAGACTGTCAAGGCTGACTCTGTGTCTGGGGATTTAGAAGCCACAGATATAGCACCAAGTTATAATGAGTTTTACTGCTCTTTCGGCTTTTCTGAAGCATCTTCCCCTTTCTGTGATCAGTTTCTGTGTTACTCATGACAGTTTTGTTGGGTGGGGAGGCTGAGAATGATCCTCTAGCACAGGGGAGGAAAGTGGAGCCTGGAGAGGTGAGGTGATTACCCAAAGTCACAAACTCATCGGGTAGATCTGGAATTGGAACCCGGGTTTTCTGCCCATGGGCCTTTCTCTTACATTGTGTATAAGGTATCCTCCTTTCTAAGCCACAGACAGGTTATACACAAGTAGGTGTAAATTAAGTGACAGAAATAAATTGTTTGATCTGACTATGAAGTTCGAATTGCCAACCTACAGAGCAAAGGAAATGGGGTGTCACATGATACTCCAGTAGAGCAAATCACGAGCTTATCAGGACTGGAGTGGGGTGAGTGCAGGCCGCTCAGGGCGAGGCCATTGTTTTAGATGAGAGTGCTTTTGAATTCCCCATCCAAGGGTCCCAGGTCCACTCTGACTGGGAATCCTTCCTGCCTCCCCTTCAGAGACGGAACAATGGAAATCAAGCAAGTAGGCAGGCTGAGTGCAGAGACGGGCCTCGGCCTGTGTCAGGGGCTGCTGGGGGGCCGCACAGGGGCAGGACTCACTCTTGACAGTGAGGAACATGGACTTGCTGATGTCGGTGCCCACACCGTTGCTGGCCTGGCAGAGGTAGTAGCCGATGTCCTCTTCCAGGACGTGGCGGATCAGCAGAGAGCTGTTGGGCAGGATCTGGATGCGGCCGGTGAGGGGCACTGGGTGGTACTGCTGGGGGTTCCCGCTCCCTGGAAGGAGGCAGCGGTTAGGAGGCTGGTGTCTAGACTAGGAAGTGAGCTGGGATGGACTGGAGTGCCCCAAAGAATGGCCCTGATATCTTTCTCTTGCCAATCTAGGGCCATTTTGTAGCATCCCCACAGTGCTGGGAGCCCACACACCACCTGCTGGGCAACAGGAAAGACCCTCCCTGAGGTCTGGCCCTGCCCCAGCTCCGAGGTAGGGAGATGGGGGCCTCAGCTCAATGCCCACCTGGCACTGAGCTTCTTTGGGGTAAATTCCTTGGAGAGGAAGAAAGAGTTGTCTTTGGGCCACTTGGCAACAGGCAAAAGGAAGATTGAGCCATCAAATGGCAGTTTCCTGGTCTCGGGCAGCCAGGCCTGGGAAAGAGGCCAACCATCCTCCAAGAGGGGGCTTTGCAGTATCCCCTCCCATTCCCCCAGTGTCAGCAATGGACATGGTCTGTGAGAAGAGGTTGGCAAGGGGCTGAGTCAGATATCAAATGCGTCCTTAGGATGAAGCGGGGCTCTAAGAAGGACCACGATGCCTGGATATGTTGACTGGTGAGAAGCAGGGGCCAATGAGGCTCTGAGACCTCAGGGTGGAGTGGGGAGGGGTGGAGAGAGATGGGGAAAGTGGATATACACTGAATTCTAGGGCTGGAGTAGGGACGGGAGAGGCCAATCTGTGAGGACAAGAGGAAATTTGGAGTCAGCATGACAGCTATTCCTGGTCCACAGATCCCTAGGGGTGGCTGAGGATGACATTCAGATCTGGGGTCCCCTTAAAGCTCAGAACCCACGGCTCCCACCCAGGGCTAGGAGTTGTGTGTAGAGAATAGGCCCTAAGTCCCATCAACACCCTCCCCTCCCCCTCCCTGGTCCTGCTCGGAGATGCTGGCTAGCCAGGGGCTTACCCTTGGCATGCTTCCACATGACCTTGGGTGGGGGGTAGCCGTCCACTGAGCAGTTAAGCACACCAGCTTTGCCATAGATGCCATCCTGGTTGTTGGGCTGGACCACGAATCGAGGGGGCACTGCAGAAAGAGGGGAGTTAGGGAAAAACAGATCATCTCAGTCTCTGATACGTCTTCTGGGGCTTTGGGCACCTTCCATTCAATGTCAGCTATGCCTGGACCATTATAAAGTTGGGAGCAGGCAGTTTTGAAACCCAAGATGCTGAGAGCTTTTGCGGAGTATGGGGTTGGGAGTTGCGAGTTGAGTTCCAATTCTGACTTTGCCAGTAACTAACTGAGCAAGTGCCTTCCCTCTCAGGGCCTCAGTTTCCTGGCCTGGAAAGTAAGAGGTTTATACCTCTTTATCTTTAAGCTCCCTGCCAGAGCCAACCTTCCATCAGCCCGTGATTCAAACCCCAAATCTAGAAAGACCGGACCCTCCTTCCCCTGCTGCTGGCCTGTCTGCTCACCGCGCACGATGAGCTGGCGCTCCCTGCTCACGGTGGCCGCTGCGTTGCTGGCGATGCACGTGTAGTTGCCGTTGTGCTTGAGGGAAACACTGGAGATCTGCAGGGAGCTCATGAATTCCTTGCTCTCGATGGTGACACCTGAGCCTGAGATGATCACCTGTCCGTCCTTCCTCCAGGTGATGCGGATGGGCATGTCCCCCGAGGACACTACGCAGGGGATGTAGAGCAGCTGGCCGATGGAGGCCGGTGGGAACTCGAAGGGCTGGATTAGAGGGGGCACTGGGAAGGCAAGGGGATGCTGCTGTCAGGTCCCCCTGCTCGCCCAAGCCTGGCCAGCAGCACTGCCTCACCTTAGGGCTCCTCCTGACCCTGGGCTGGGCTCTCAGTAGAGTTACCCCAGGCACTGGTGCTTTGTTCTAAACATGCAGAATCTTTTGGGGTGCCCCACCATTGTCCCCCTGTTCTCGTCTCCCTGCCCACCAAGGCCTGGACCCACCATCTCTGTTCAGGGCCTTGGCTGGCCTGCATTAATCTTGACCTTCGGATGTGTCCTGGAACTTGAATAGTGATGACCCACGTGCTTTGACCCCCATCTGCCCACTGACATACTGCTCAGCTTTGACCCCGACTTCCCTGCCACTCCTCGGCAGCCCTGTGCCCACTTTCTCATCCCAGAGATGCACATCACAGGGGTCTGGGACAGATAGAGATGACGTGCCCAGATGCCGGGGAGGAAGGCCGGCACTGAGACTGTCCCCCATGGATGCCCCAGAGCTGCTCATCTAAAACCAGGGTGCTGTTCTCCATCTCCTCCTGCAGAGGTCCCATCACCCCCTCCAGCCCTTTCCATCGTCATCAAGTGTTAGGACAGGCGAGTGGAAGCTCCCATCGCTGGTCATTTCAGTCCTTTACACACACCAGCTCACTGAATCCTCCCACCACTAACGTGATGTGAGCTTAGCTGTCTCTGTATTGTGGATGAGAAAACTGAGGTTCAAAGTGGAGAAGTAATTTGCCCTTGGTCGCCTGGCTCATAAGAGGTGACAGTGGGATTTGAGACCTGATCTGTCTGCCTCTCTCCCTTATGCTGCCTGGTTGCCTCTCTGGAAAGCCCCAAACGTGCCCAGACCAGCGATCCATTTGTCACATAAGTGAGCTCCCCTAGGGTGACAGGAAAGAGCAGAGAGAAAGCCCTGTCCTTTGCACAATGCCCAGCTGGTTAGACTCATCGGGCTAAGCAGCATCCACACAGCCTCCCCCCTCACCCGGCCCACATCTCCGCCCCTGGGCGGCCTGTCTGCGGCTTGAGCTACTGTAAGAGGGATGCTCCTTTCTCAGCTCTGGCTAGAGCATTAGCCATTATCTTTATGATAACTCAATTAGGCCACAGCGACTTCCCCAGCAAGTGGGGGGAGAAGAGAGAAGGAGACAGACAATTAGCTTAACAAGGACGAGCACCCAGTAGATGAGATCTCCTTTCTGCAGTCAAATAATTAAATTACCAGGCCGTCCACAGGCCCCTGGCCTTCTCCTAGGCACCAGCCCTGCCCCTCCTGGGAAGCCTGCTACTCTCCACCCCCGGCCCACCCAGAAGGGCCACAGCGGGGCACAGCCCCGACGGGGAAAGGATGGGTGGCAGTCTATGCATGTCCAAGGCTCTCCCTGCACCCCAAGGATTCTCAGGGCTGAGTAGGAGCAGCCACTGGGAAGTGGCCGGGTGTGGACATGGAAGAAGCCGTGGTAGCCCTGTGGAATCCTGAGGAGTGCTAGGTCCAGAGGAAGTGACATTTAGGAGGGATGTTACCTCCATGACCCATGAGATGAGAGCCACACCCCTCAGCAGGGCCCCTAACTGACCTTCCCAGTGTCATCTCCCACCTTACCCTCACTCGGGTCACAGGGTACCAGGAACGCCCACAGCTCCAAGCCTCAGCCCATGCCTGGCGAACACAGCTGGGCATTTGTGCTTCTTATCTCCCACCAGCTGTGCTCCTGGCCCAAAGGCTGGCTTTTGACCCATCTTATTCCCAATCCACCTGGACCCAATCCAGGTCCTAAGTCCAGCCAGGTTTTCTGGGGCTCTGGTTGTTGTCTGGATCTCCCCATCCCACTCTCCAGCTGCCTCTGCTCCCTGGGTTGAGTCCTTGCCCCCAGTATTCTGAGTGGCTTGCTGGGCCTTGGAGATCTCCAGGTAGATTTTTGCAGAACCCTGGCTCTAGCATTGGCCCAATGCACACTACTGAGAGACTTCCCGAAGATTCCTCTGTGGGGCTCTGCTGATCTCCACTCCCCCCTTTTTTGGCGCCTAGATCAGATCGAGGCCTCTGGCCTCCTTGGACTTTCTGATGGGATTGTTGCAGAGACCCAGATCTGCCACTCAGTTGGTCTCCTGAAGCTTAGCAGAAGCAATTCTGGTCCAGTCCTCCTTCCCACAAAGGCCCAAAGCTAGAGCCCGGCAGGATTCTTGGGAAACTCCTGCTCATCTTTTCCGACCCTGCTCCAATGCCACCTCTTCTGTGAGGCCTGCCCTCCTCCTGCACAGCCCTGCAGCTCCTGTACCGTAACCAGGCAAACTGCAGGAGCCCAATAAGTGCTTGTGGGATGAGTAAATGAATGAACACATGTCTGGATATCATTTCCTGGTTGACCTTAGAAGGTTACCTGTGAGGTGGGCAAGGGGTGAGGAGAGCACAGGATTGGGGTTCATCCAGGAGGAGGAAGCTCTACGCTGTCCTCAAGATGCTGTATTCGTGCTATGGAATTTTGGATCCGGAGGCTTCTCCTTTGGTCCTCGCTAGGGGTCAGGCACTTGCTGTCCTAGCACCCGAACTGGCTCCTTTGATATGAGTCCTGTGGACATTTGAATGTGACCAAGGGGAGAGTCTCGGCAATGCTGAGGGCAATGCCGAGGAGGACATGTGGCCAAAGCAAGGACCTGGGGGGTTCTGCCTAGGGAGGAGAGGGCTGAGGGCTTGTCGAGTCTGGAGGGCCACGGCCTGGGGATGGATGGTCAGGCACCACACTTCCATTGAGGACAGGGCAAGTGGGAGTGACAGACTGAAATTAGGCAGGAAGATTTAATTCAGGCAAGGGAAAGACTGCCTCTCTGAGTAAGAAGGGATTTAGATAATGGAACAAGTTACTAAGGCAGGTTAATTCATTAATTAACTAATTCATCTAATATTTATGAAATGCCTGCTCTGTGAAGGCATTATGCTCCGTGTGGGCTGGGAAAGTAGAAACATGCTTAAAATACAGAGAGAACCTCCAGGAGCTTATCATTTGCCAGGGAAGCTGAGCGATTTCCCTCAGTGATTACTGGACAAGCACCACCTGAATATACAGATGCTGAACTCAGAGCAGAGAGGTGTCATCTCGTTGGGGGCCACAGCCTCATGGAGGAGGTAGCGTTTGGACTGAGAGTTAAAGGACACGCATGCTTTAAAAAACAGATGGAGTGAGAGAGTGGGAAAGGCTGAGCTAAGAGGCAAAGGCTATCTGGGGGCTGTCGTTCCCTTCTGGTCTTCAGCAATAATATTGGTGGCTATTTGAGAGGCCACTGAAGGAGAGAGTAGCCAACATCCATCTTGGGGGGTAGACATTCACCTGGGCTGGCCAGAGCTCTCTAGAGTGCTGACCTGTGGGAGGCAGATGACCAGACAACTGCCCAGAGGTCCAAGACAGATGCTGGCTCCCCTCCACCCTCAACTCCTGCTACGGGCTGACAGGCCCGGTGTGATGCTGTGGTTGATAATCGTCCCCTGATGAACTCTTTGGTGGGAGATGAAGGGGCCAGAACTGCTCACAGGATTCCTCAGGTCCAGGCCAGCATTCTGACTACCCCATAACTCCAGGCACATGAGACAGCCTGGAAGGAAAAGAAAGCCTCAAGATGTTGGCTCCTTGGCAGGGTCGCTGAATACGAGGAGGAGCGCAGTGAGCGGCAGGCTCGGAGATGCAAGATGTGGAGGCTCTGCAAGGTGTATGTGGGCAGCTGCCCAGCTGTGGGGCTGCTTTCTGACCCATGAGCCAGTGGTGTCTTCCCCAGTGCTCAGAGGCAGATATGGGCTGGCTGAATGTGTGTGTCCATTTCCAACTCCTTAGGAGCTGGGGGCTCTGACTACCTCCATCACGGTGATGACCAGGGACCTCTTCAGTGTTGATCGCAGCCCACCAGGGCTCCCCTCCAGCCCCTGAGTCCCTGTATTTCCCCAGAACACAGCCTGAATGTAGGGGGCCGAATGCCACATAATGCGGGGGCTTCTCTCTGAAGCCCTGCTCTGGCCACAGTCATCTTTAGTGACAAGGCAACTCAGCCAGATTTGAGGGAGGGAGGATTGGAACGAGGTGCTGCAATGGTGAAGGGGCCAGAGGATGGAGGAACCGAGAAGATCCAGCGGTTGTGGCAGTCCAGGAGGTGTCTGGCCACCATAAAGCCATTATGGCCACTTGTTTGGGAGCGTTGCGTGAGGGGGCGTGCTGACCACCAGCCCAGCCCATAAACTCTTTGTGGTGTCTCTCATCATCTGTCTTTGAGACGGAGCCTTTTTATTTACTGCACCTGTTCAGCAGAGAACGGGCCCTGGGGGAAGCTGGAGCCTCTGCTGGAGAGAGAGCCATGCCCGGGAGGCCGGACACCTGGGTTCCAGGCTCTGCTATCCATGCCAGTGACTGCGGGCAAGTTGCCTCCTCACCACCACCCGCCTCTGCCTCTGAGCCTGTTTCCTCATCTGAAAAACGGAGGAGTTGGACCAAGCAACTCTAAAGCAAGATGCTGATTTTCCAGCTATAACAAGTCTAATATTTTAGGAATAATAATCACTTATTAGGAATTTTAGGAATTTTTAGGAAATTTTAGGAATAATAATAACTTACTTCATTTTTTTTTTTTTTTACACAACCCTCTCTTGTCAGGAAGTCCTTCCCTGACCATCCTATATAAAACTGCAAGCCATTCTCCCCTGCCCTTGGCTCTCTCATCCCCACTCCCTATCTGACATGGGACATCTTTTATGCATTACCCATTTCCCCCCCCGGAGTGGCAGATCCCTGAGGGCAGGGATTTTTGTCTGTCTAGAGCATAGCTATATTCATAGAACTGCCTGGAACATAGCGGGTGCACAGGAGATGCCACTAAATAATACAAGGATGCTGCTGCTGCTTCATCATCCATCAACATCATGACCACCGCCATCGTCTTGCACCCTGTCCGATAAGGAGGATGCATGCTCCTATGTTCCCGGTTCCCTCTGCTGAGGAACAGGGCTGTTGGCAGCAGCTTCCTTGGTGCCCCCCGCCCCCAACACAATTGGGCAATCTGCCCCTAGAACCTGGTGTGCCTCCTTCCTGTGGATTCCGGCGGGTCCCTTCCAAACCTCTCCTCTGCCAACAGCAGGCATTTGGCCAGGGGGCTGGCTCTTTCTTAAGCCCCATGATCACAGAAGCCCCCCACCATTCACTAGGGTGGAAGGGGGCCCCCTCCAGAGGCTCCAAGCACACGGCGGGGCTGGTTTGAGCAGTGAGAGAGGAAGGAGTATGGGTGGGGAATATGGGCATTTGGGAGTGAGAGTGTTTGTGTGAGCGTGTGTGCGTGCCCTCTTCCGTTTGCTCTCCACAGGGACCTGGCACCACCTTCTGGTCCTGGCCTTGCTGAGCATGGGCAGAAAGCCCTTCATGCCCTTGTTTTGGCTCCAGAGGCCCTCAGAGGCTCAGATGTGGGGATGGAGATGTTTCCTCACTGAGCCAACGCCAAGGAGCCCCAGTTGCAGCCCTGCCTTTCTTAGTTAAACATTCAGCCTGCGTGCCCAGAGATGCTTTTATGCTACGTTATTTTTCAGCTACAGGGGGCCCTAAAGCCACCAAATCTAGGTTAGATCTATGTGCCCTCCCCTTAGCATCTTGCCAACGATCTCTCTGGGTGCCCTGAGATGAGCATTTGCCTTCCCTGCAGCCTGGCTCTCCCCTGCCAGTCAGTGTCACCCGCAGTGAAGCCCAGACAGCCCTCAAAGCATCCTCACCTTCTCTCGCCTCGGCCCCTCCCACCTCGCCAGGCCACTGCAGGCTCATTTGGGCAATAATTCATATGGCACCACCTGCAGCCACCTTTTGTGGCTCAGGAATATTGCCTTATAGGAGGATACAGACAGAGGAAACATTTGCTTATATGTAACTGCCAGGATGCATGGATGTTAACGTGTGCAAGAGTGCACAGGTTGATGTGTGTACATTTGTTGCATGTACATGCATACAGTGTGCACCAATGTGTACGTGCATGCATACTCATGCACAGGTCTCTGCACATGTGTGTGCCTGCACGTGCATGTGTGTCTGGTGTGTTCTGCTCTTAGCTCTGTGTTTGAAAAATTCATCAGTAGACACGCAGTCCCAGAAGGAATGGAGTCAGCAGTTGTTTTTCCAGCTCATGGAGCAGCATGGATTTTTGCCCCACCCAGTCCACGAAGCCTTGGCCCCACAGAGAGATGGTGGGGGGACTTCCAGTTGGTCTCCAGCTTCTAGTGCCCTGCTCCACCCCCACCTCGCCCTTTCTACACTCCAGGTCTCTGCTCTGCCTCTCCAGGTGGGACACCCGTCCCAGCCAGGTGGTAGGAGTGGGCTCTAGGATGCTACCCCTGGGCCCGTGCCTTCCTCCCCCACAGTCAGGGCCCCTTTCCACGCCCAGGGGCACACTCCCACCCTCCTCCTTGAGTAGCTCTTGGAACAGCACATCAGCTAATCAAGCAGCGTGCCCATAATCAGCTCTGATGGGTTCTTCTGCAAAAGTGCACTCTAATGAGGTGGGGAAGGTGGGGAGAGGGAGTCGGGGAAAGAGCAAGGATGAAGGACCTGAGCTTTCAGAGTGGGAGGGGTCCCAGAGCTCCTCATGCAAATACTGTTTCTTGGTCTGGAGAGAAAACAGGCAATAATACCCCTTCTAGGGCTGGATTTTCAGACTCTGAGGATGAGGAAGGGCGGATGTGTACACTATACCCCCTCCTTCCCCTCCCCCCGCTTTATGAAGGCCAAGCTTATGCTGGGTGCTGGGAGAAACACGTGCCTGGTGCATGGGCTCTGCCCTCTAGGATCACACACGCACACACGCACACTCCTCCTTCCCTCCCCCTGGGCTGGGGGACACACTGTCGCTCAGCACAATCACAACAGGCCCAGCGAGTCGCTCAGACGGAATGCATCAGATTCAATTCATTAGGACTGATCGCTCCCTGAATGGGGCTGAATAATTGATGTGCAGAGGCAGCTTTCAGGATGTTCTGCGTACTCTGAGGCTCGCTGGAGCCCTGTTATTTTTTTTTTAAGCCAACAAACCCGGCCAAATGCTCGCTGGTGCGGGCAGGCAGAAGGAGTAGAGCAAAGGTTAGATGTTTTAATATGTGATGTTTACACTGTAAACTCTCGGTCCGCTGCTTATAACAGAAATGGATACAGGCGGCCCACGATGCCAGGAGGGGTGAGGCAGGCTGCTCTGTATTCCAGGGCCACCAAGCTGAGAATATGGCCTGAGGGTTGTGAGGTTCCTGCCGGCACAAGGCCCCTGGGCTGGGCAGAGGCATTAGGCTGAGAAGGTGGCCAGGATGCCCCTCGGCCTGGCTGGGGTGCAACCGCCCTGAGGCAGGAGGCAGATATTGTAAGGGTCTCCTCTCTCCTCCCCAGGGCTGAGAGGGCCACATAACCCCCAATTCTCAGGGCTCAAAGCCAGGCTTCCCAGTAAGTCACTCCAACCCAGATCACGGTCTCAGTTTCAGTCCAAGAAACACTCACTGTGGGGCACTGTGACAGGTGTTGGGTGCACAGGATGCATGTGACATGGCCCCCGTGCGCCGACGAGGGTGAGCCCGGGTGACAAGGAGCTCGGGAGAGAAATGCTGACCTGCCTTTCGCTGCTGCCGTTCAGTTTTTCCAGCTGTTCTGTGGACACGTCCACCTGGATGCCCCATCATGTCTGCATACTTGATGGGGCCAAACCAAAGGCAGCAGGTGACTCCCCAAACTCTTCCTTCTCTCACACTTCTCTGGTCCTGTCCACAGGGCCTCCATTCAATCCTGCTTTCATTCTTGGCGCAAAAGAAACCAGGGGTCTGGGACCCTCTGGGGCCTTCCCATGGGCCAGGGCCCCTTCGCAGGCCCAGACTCCTCTGCTTTGCTTCATTCCCGTGGGCCCCAGGGCCTGGGCTAGCCTTCTCCTCCTGGTTCCTGACTCCCTATCAGGTGCTCCCAGAAGCTCTCTTCCTTTACTCCTGGGCACGAGCATAGGAACCTGCCTCTTCCCAGCCTGCCCTTCCCCTGCTCTGGGTCACTCTGGGTTAGAGTCCAGGGTCTGGAGTTAGACAGACCCGGGAAAACTTCTGATTCCAGAGGACATCTGAGTTAACTCTTCTGTGCCTCAGTTTTCTGCCCTGGAAACTGGGGATGAAATGGTAGCTGCCTTAGATGAGTGGGCAGCGTCGGGTGAAATGAAACAGTGCATGGAGAGCATCTAGCACGTGACTGGCGTGTGGTGGGCCCTCCACAATTACATCTGTCATATTATTATAATAATTGCATTCTGGTGCTGGAGACCAGGACGGTGGCTGGAGACCACAGGGCCCCCTCCTTCCACGTGGAGCCCCAGGCTGCCATCTTCACCCTTCCAGAGCCTCAGGCTGCACAGGTCAGCCCTTTGCATATCCTCCCATGCTTGAGCCCATCCTGGCTCTTCAGAATGGACGTAAGCCCTTTCCCCATCACGGCCATCACTGACTTAGTGACTTCACATTCCAGCTGCCTGGCTTTCAGTAACCTGCCCTCAGCCGGGCCCGGCAGGTCCTCCCTCCCTGTCCTGCCCCCAGAGCCACCAGGCTACCTCACTTTCACCCACTGCCCACACAGTCTCCAGGCCTGCCAGTTCCAAAGAATGTATTTGGGAAGGATCTTCACACACCTGCACAGCCCCAGAACCAAGGGCACAGCCGGCTTTACTCCCACACTCATTCATTTGCTCGTTTATATCCACTCACTCATTTAACCCACAGACGTTTACTGAATGGCAGCTGTGTACCAGGCCCTGTGCTGAGTGCCCTGACACAGAACACAGACCTGCCCCGCAGTGAGCGTGAAGCACCTGGGAGGGAGGAGGTTCTCAAGCACCAAGAGGTGCTTTCCAGGCCTCAAGCAGCATCAGCAGCTGAAAGGTCCTTGCCAATCCGGTGAGCGTGGCCTGAGCCGGCCAGTCTGTGCCCCAGCGGGGAGTCGGGGCCCCTATGTGAGCTCCCTCCACCAGCCTCCTGCTCCTGCCCCTCACCTCCTCTTGTTGGTCTCTGGGGGCCCCTGCTGAGTTCTTGGTTGCTCCATGCTGACATCAGGAGACTGATACAGCCTGCCAGCTCTGACCTAGGCCTCTGGCCCAGAAGGTGACCTGGCTCCTCTTTTTGTGTCACTGGCCCCTCCTGCCCCTGTGGTCAGAGCTGCCTCGTCCTGCAGCCCACAGAGGGGACGTGGGTACAGATGTCCTCATGGCCTTCTTGTGTCACCCCAGGCTTCTACCCCGCCTGCTTTCTCCCAAACACCAGGCCTAGGCCTTCTCTTCCTCGGCCTTCTACTCACTCAGGATTGCCTGCTGCTCCCTGAGCGGCTGGCCGGAGAGGGACCCACAGTCCTGGGGAGCAGGTGGGCTGCGGTCTGGGGGAGGCCTACCTTTGACAGCCACGTGGACACTCTGGCTGATGGAGAGCTGTGGCTGGATGAGGACACTACACAGGTACTCCCCTTCGTCCATGCCCTTCTGCACGTCGGTCAGCTTGAGGGTCCCATTCTCGAACACCACCTGGCGGTGGTTGTCCGGCAACAGCAGGGCGTCCTTGTACCACTTGATGGAGTAGTAGGGGTAGCCGATGACCCTGCAGTTGATAAGGGTGTCCCGCCCGGCGACCGCTGTGATGTTCCTCATCGCGCGGATGCTGGGAGGGCCTGGGTAGAAGTCAGGAGGGAGGAGGAGGAAGAGAGGAGGAGCAAGTGGTGTGGTTAGCCAGAGACAGTGAGGCGCCACCCTGGGATGCTCTTCTCAGTTGCTTGGCCTCTGAAACTGTCATGGAAATTCGGCGGGGGGAGGGAGAGAACTTCATTACAAGGCTGAAGGCAGAGGCTGGAACTGGGGACACCCGTGGTCTCTCCAGGACTCTGTAACTAGCTTCAAATAGCGGCAAACAGACACGTTCCATTCATGCCTGGGGCAAGAATCCATTCCCCTAACGGGATGGGGTGTGGGAGCAAACCGAAGCCTCACCAAGAAATGACTGGGGTTTGGGAAGGCGAGTCCTCATTTACAAGGAGATTAAAATTTTGGGGTTAAAATGGACATGTGGAGATTTTGTTATCTTCATTTGACTTGCTCATAATGGTCTGTACCAAACAGGATATTATGTACATTAAATATTTAAAGACAATAGGAAGGTCCTCACTGGGTGAGTTGGTGATTTTCTTTCAACACGTAAATGTGTTTTGTGGGTCCCTGAGAAGGGACTATAAACGGGTGGCTCTGATCACAGTGGCTGTGGGGAGGGAGCGTCGTCGCTGGGTCACTGGGCAGATGGCAATGTGGGAGCTGTACAGGGGCTCAGAGGCCAGCAGGCAGGGACAGCGCTGCAGTGGGGACCAGAAACTCTGGGCTTCAGGTCCCACCCCCTCCAGCAGATGCAGGGCTGGACCAGGGATCTCCCGGGACCCTGCAGCTCTGCTCGCTTCCAACTCAGAGGAGAGGGCAGGAGGGTGGCCGAATGGGAGGCCACGTTCCTCAGGTGGGGCTGGAGATGCAGCACAGGTGAATTTAACATGCACTCCCCGCGCCCCTGCCCTACCCCCATGGCAGCCAGCAGTGCCCCGGACCAGCACCTCTTCCCTCCTCCTCCCCTGCTCCTCCTCTGCCTGGGGGTCAGGGGTCACTGGTAGGGTCAGATGAGGACCAGTCTGACCCCACAGGGCTGCAGAGAGCTTTGGAGGAGACTCTGTTCTCACCGCAGTGACTTGGAGAAGTGATATGGGGAGGATCACCTTGAGGACTCCTTCCCCCGCTTGGAGGTACCTGCCTTAGGGTGACCCCACCCAGCCTGGGCCTCCTACTCTTTTTTTTTTTTTTTGAGGAAGATTAGCCCTGAGCTAACATCTGCAGCCAATCCTCCTCTTTTTGCTGAGGAAGACTGGCCCTGAGCTAGCATCCATGCCCATCTTCCTCTACTTTATATGTGGGACGCCTATCGCAGCATGGCTTGTCAAGCGGTGCCATGTCCACACCCGGGATCTGAACTGGTGAACCCCGGGCCGCCAAAGCGGAACATGCAAACTTAACCGCTGCACCACCAGGCCGGCCCCTGAGCCTCCTGCTCTTGATGGCTTGGGCCTTGGGGGGCAGGAGGGGGATGGCAGTTTGGGAGAAGATGACGCCTGGCTCCTGGCTGCTTACATCTCCTGGAGCGTTTGGGGGACGGCTCAGTGGGAGGACACTGGGAACACAGGTTTGGCGGACACCCCATCAAAGGTCAAGCCTGGCCCCACTGCCCCTTCTGTCCTTGTCCTTGCAAGGCTCTAGTGGGGCTGGTGGATGCTGGTGGGGCGCTCAGGGTACCTGGGGCCAGAGAGATTTGATGGGGAGGAATGGGGTGGGGGGGCAGGTCAGGTTGCGGGAGAGAAGAGGGAGGAAGGTGGTGGGAATATAATGGGGGGTGAACTGTACCAGACACACACACACACAAGAATGGACGCTGGGACCTCCAGAGGACAGGGAAGAGGGGGAGAAAGAGAGAGAGACCACTACTAAAATCAAAATGACGACCAATAATAAGTACTAATCACCACAAGAATAATGGTCACCACAAAGATGGCAAAGGAACTCAAAAGCCTATTCTGATATTTAAATGTAGACAGGCACCTCTTACGTTTATTCGCGCCTGATATTCAGCACTGCCCACCGAGTTCCGCGCCGTGCACCGGTACACACCCCCGTCGCGGATCTGGGGGCCCGTGACGTTCATGTGGCTGATGGTGGTGCCGTCGGACATGGTGTACTGGTTGGTGCGGTGGCTTCCGTCCCGCAGGATGGGCTCGTCGTCCAGGGCCCAGGTGACAGTGGGGGGCGGGGCGCCCTTGGCCGCACACATCAGCGAGAACTGCTCCCCGGGGTTGACCACCTTCTCGCTGAAGGACGAGACGATTCGGGGCGTGCCATCTGCAGGGAGCGAGGAGCCCCCCTCAGGGTCACTGAGCCATGGAGAGACTGTCCCACCAGGCCACCCCACCCCAGCAGGAGGAGGAGGGGGAGCAGCAGCCATAATAATAATATAATAATAGATTTTCCTGTACATCAATTCATGCGCTATCCAAAAAACCCTGTGAGGTACCAACTACGATTGCACTTGTATTAACACTCCTGATTTGAATCTTCCCTCAGCAACCTGTTACCTCCGTGTCTTTGGGCAAGTTACTTCACCTCTCTGAGTCTTTCCATCTCTTATCTGCGGAGGATGGAGATAACGGGGATAACGAGTGTACATTCCACATGCTGACGCAGTGAGGGATTAAATGAGTTAATGCAGTAAAGGTGCTCAGCACAGTGCTTTGCAGGTGCTTAATAAATGTTAGCTGCCCTCCACTTTTTCTTTGTCGCCTCTTTCTCCTCCCTTTATTAATACTGATGCAGCGGCTCAGAGGTTAACAGTGTTGTGGAACCAGGACTGACCCGGCCGGACCTGCAGAGTCCGACTCCAGCTTTCATTCCAGCAGGAGGGGGTGGTAGCCCTGTTAGCAAAAGCCCTCAAGGTGGAGGCTTAAAATGCAAGCTGCCCAGGGCAGGGGCGGTGGGGGGTCTGCGGCCGTGACCGAATAACCTTGAACAAGACAATTAACCCCCGTGCCCCAATGTCCTCACATGGCACAGGAGGGATGTAATTATTAACCCTGGCCATCCTTCCACGGAGGACTCTTGTAAAGGATTAAAACTGGCATTAAATACTTAAAAAAGCAAAAGAGCAAAACAAGCATAGGAAAGAAAGCAAGTGTAACATGGCATCCTACATCCGACCCACACTTCACACCCACATGCTGATGCCAACAGAGGCTCGGCCAGTCTGCCAGCCCCTGCCCCCGTTTCTGGTGGAGACCCGTATCTAAAAACTGGGGAGAGCCTGGTGCCTGGCAGAGCCTGGGACTGCCCACCAGGGACCACTGCCTACGGCCCCTCCTCTCTCTTTCCCTGTGCCCTCCATTTCTGGCTGTCCCCGCCCCCCCCCCCATACACTCTCCCCCTCCCACCAGCCTCATTTTCCACGTCTCTGCTCCAAACTGGCCATCAATGGCTGTCTTCTCAGAGAGAAAATGCGCTGGGCAGGGGGTGGTCTGCTCCCAGGTGGGGAGTGGTTCAGACAGGGGGGCCCCTGAGATGAAAGGCACCCATTTGAAGCTAGGCTGTGCCCGGCTGGTGTGCCTCCTCATTGGGAAGAGAGACCAGGGATCTGGCAGGACAGGAGGCGGCGAGGGCCGCAGGGGGAAGTTGTTGGGCACTGTCTTCAGGGTGGGGGATGAGGGCTTAGGTTCCAGGGATGCCCAGCTCCCACGTCCCACCCCCAAGGAATGAGGACCCATAGGTCTACCTGTCACATGGACCCATGTGGGAGCCTGATGCCCGTGGGGCTTGCCTGGGTTTGGTGTCTCTGTTACTACAGTGAAAAATCATCAGAGGCAATAGGATTGTTTTGTTTTGTTTCCGTAGCAACAAAGGAGCTGGGGAACCACTAAATTTGTTGGTAAGGATGGGGCCTCTGCTAAGCCTCACTGTATCTTTGTGCAAAGAAGAAAAAGGTGCCTCCTCTGTGGGGTCACAGCCCGGTGCCAGGCCTCATGGCACGGCAAGTGGAGGGCAAGCTGGATGTCAGTCCTTATTCACCCTCTTTGTTGGGCACTTTGTGCAGTGAACAACCTGAATCACCATACACAGCTGTGCTGAGTGAGGAACCCTGGGTGACCGCAGCTTTAGGGGGAGAGAAGCAGGCAGAAACCTGAGTCCCTGGTAAGAAACAGGGCCTACGGTGAAGAAGCCTCAAGCAGGGAGAGGATTTAAAAGTCCAGAGGCTCCTGGCACTCTTCTAGGAAGGGAAGGGCCTCTGGGATGGAAAGCCTTTGAGATTCTAAAGAAGATCCTTTAATAGTGAAGTCCTAGTAATTTTGGAGGGCAGAGGCAACACAGTATGATAGTTAAGAGACCCAAGCTCAAATCTGTGTGACCTCGGGCAAGTGACCGAAGCCTCAGTATCCTCAACTGCAAAATAAGTAACATTAAAAAAAATGATCTGCACACGGGGCTCCTCGGAGGATGAAGTAAGATAGTGCGTCTGCCTGGTGCGTAGAAAGCGCTAGGTAAACGCCTCCTATCAGGAGCAGAGGTAGGGAGCCCGCGGCGGGCGCCTCCGGCAGGGGCTTTGGGAGCCCTGAGCCCACCCCTCTCTCCCCGCGGCTGCAGCTCACCCTCAAGCACGATGATGGCGAAGTCCTGGGCGGTCTGGGCCTTGCGCGTGGCGAAGCACTGGTAGGCGCCGGAGTGGCTCTTTTGCGCGGAGGTGATGAGCAGGGTCTCGTTGCTGAGCCCGCGGATGGAGATGGCCTCGTCGGGCAGCACCAGCTCGGTGTTGCGGTACCAGCGGATGGTGAACTCCGTGGAGCCCATCAGGGCGCAGGAGAGGATGACGGTGCTGCCGATGCCCGTCTTCAGCTTCTTTGGTGTCAGGGTCACGTGAAGGGGGTCTGGGCCGGGCCGGGGAGAGGTGAGGGGAACCGCGAGGAGGAAAAGAAAAGAAAAAGGGCTTACTGTAGGTGGAGTGTGGCTGGGGGTGGGCCGTGGTCACAAAAGGCCCTGGGAATCAGGAGGCCCTGGTTGTGGGGGGACTGGGAGTAGTGCATGCCCCTCTCTAGGCCTCAGTTTACTCATCTGTTAAATGGCAGAGTCAGGCCAGAAGCTCTCTCTGCATTTCTTATGATGCCCTGTGCTTTCTTGATGTGCATCCCTTACCCCGGGGTCGGGGGTGGGGGGGGGGGGCGGTTCTCTGAACTCCCTTCAACTCGTAAGGAGGATGGAGCTTGACAGCTCGTCATCTTCCCTGTCACTCACCCCAGAAAACAGGGAGGCACCCTTGGCCCAGCCGCCTGTCTCCCAGACCCATATGGATAACCAGTCGCTACCTTCTGCTGGTCTGACTTTCTCTCTGTGCACCAGTTGGTCCCTGCTTTTCGTCTGACCGCCCCTGCTGTGCTGCAGGCTGCAGCTCCTGGCCTGGACCCACGCGGTACCCTCCTTCTTGCCTCCCTTCTCCCGGTGTCCATCTATCCCTCCTCCACGCTGCAGCCGGCCACTGCCCTGCTCAGAACTTCCACGGCGCTCAAAGACTCAGCATGGCATTCAGGGCCGTCGAGGCCCTTGGGGACCTGACCCCTCCTTCTGTTGTCACCTCTGCTGCACAGCAACCTGCCTGTGGTTCCTGCACATCCTGGGCTACTTCTTGCCCCAAGGCCTCTGCATAGAGCTCTGTTTTCTTTGCCTAACTCCCACTCATCCTTCACACTAAGCTCAAGTCATCTCCAGGAAGCCTTCCTGGACATCACTTCCCTCCCAGGCTGGGTTAAGGACCCCTCTTCTGGGCCTTTCTGTATGTAACTGACACTGCTCTAAGCACGTGGTCTTTTAAGCCCCTTTGTGCCTGTCTCTCCCTCTGGACTGTGAGCCACTTGAAAGCAGGGTAGCGTCTCTCATCTTTCCATCCCTACGGCTGCCTGAGTCACGTTTACTGATTATCTGCCTGGCTGGCTGGTGACCCCCCCCAAGCTGGCCTCTCTCCCCTGATCTCCATGGGCTTGGTGTTCTATGCAAGAGGCTGAGGGCTGCAGGAGCCTGGGACCCCCAGTGAGGCAGCCTGCAGGATGGGGGGATGGCAGGCCCGGGTAGGTGGGGTACAGTCACATCACACACGAGTCGACTCATGCGCGGCTGTCCCTGCTGGCTCCCAGGGCTGCTGCTGCTCAGGAAACGTCAGAGCACCAGAAGGCGAGTGGCGTCCTGCTTGTCCCAGTCACCAGCCAGGGCTCCAGGGCTCTGCCAGCCAGCCGCTCTGAACTCGCTGCCCCTGCACTGGTTTGGTGGCAGGATGCGCCTGGGGAGGGGGGGGGTGGCTAGGAAAAACATTGCTTTCCTGTCCATGAACTTGGCAGAGAGGGGCAGTCAGAGAGGATGGAAGACAGAGAAAGGCTATGTCACTTCCCATTGAACCTGGTTGTCCAGCCAAGCCCAGTGTGAGGGACGGTGGGAGCTGAGCATCAGAGGAGGATCAGGGCTACCTATGCATACGGGGCAGTGGGGTGTGCACATAGCTGGAGGCAGTTACTTATTGTAGAGCTGTGAGCGTGTGCTAGGATGTGAGCATGTTAGGGTGGAGAAAAGTGCGTGTCTGTGTATGTGCACAGGCACTATTACACGTGTGCATGTGTGTACGGGGAAGTGGGCGTGTCAACTTTTAACACATCTGCCTGTGTGCATTTAAGTACCTGCTGGCCTGTGTGTGCTGGGGCAGGAGCTGTGAACACCAAAGTACCCAGTCAGTTGCTATTCCCCAAGGATTGGGGGGTATGTTGCCCTCCTCACCTGTTCCCTGGGACAGTGTGTGTGTGTGTGTATGCAGGTGTGAGCATGAGTGTGTGTGTGTGGTGTGTGTATAGCAGGAGGGTGGGGGAGGGGGTGAAGGTAATATTAGACCAAACCATTTTGGACAGTGCTTAGGGCGAAAAGGGGTGGGTACCAACTCCTGTCCTTCTGTCTGCCTGCTCCGAGCTTTAGGGCTTGTCTGTGCGTGAGGAAGCCCTAGGCCCTGAAGTGGGCCGGTGGCATTTTAACCCAAGCATTTGTATCATGCACTGTCACTCCCAGAGCGCTTCCTGGGGCTCTTTCTGCTCCTCCAGCTTCCGGTGAATTCGCTTGGGAGGGCTTCCTCCCAGCCCTGCGGATAAACGCACTCCACCCATCCAGACCTCTTCACTGTGGGGAGGACACTGGGCACACATCTGGGCTGAGGGTGACAGGACACCAGGCCCAGGAGGCCAGCCCAGGAGGGGGCAGGCTCTGTGGTTCTCTGGTCCACCCAAGGGTCCGCAGTTCGGCAGCTCTCTGCTCATGAGACAGGTGGTGAGGTGGGAGGAGAGCTTCCTGGGTCAATCTCTGTGGCAGAGGGAACCTTCTGTAGGATGGGGGTGGGACCACCTCTGGACAGCCTCCTTCACTGCCCGGAGGAAACGACCCTCAAGATGCCATCAGGTACCACCTTCAGGGCCTCACAGGAGTGAAATTCCCTGAAGCTCTCTGAATCCTAGCCCCCCTGCTGCCAGCACCTTCCCTGCAGCCTAGAGAGCAGGGAGCTCAGAGAGTCACACTCTGGATGCCTGAGCTGGAAGGGCCTCTTCATTTTACAGATGGGGCAACTGAGGCAGGGTCACATAAGGGAGGGGCAGGAGTCGGGGGTAAAGGAAGCCCCTAACTTTCAAGAATCTTCCTTCAGGGCTCTTTTCTGGCATCAGCCCCATTGCCTCAACTTCTCTGCCCGCCCGGGGGCTCAGCAGCAGTAGCAGCAGGGGTCTGCTAAGGCCCCCTGCTCTCCCTCGGGGCTCCCTGGACCCCTGGGGCTCTGGGATGGGGGAGGAACAGGAAGGACCAGAGCTGCTATCCAGCTGGCAGGTCCTGGAAAGGGTGGCTTGGTTGTTTACACCCAGTGCTTGATCTGACAGATCAGTGCCCCTATCAATTATTCTAAATATTCTGAATGTCGCCTCGGATGGGGTACATATGTCCTCTCTAATTGATTAACATCAGCATTGTTTTCTTTAATACAGACACCGCCTCCTCCCAACAAGCCAGGAAGCCCTGTTAACCTCTCTCCATCACCCTCATCATCCCTTCTGACCCACGTGACCTCTGGGAGGTCGGAAGGCCAGGATCCTTACCCTATTTTTCAGAAAAGGACATGGAGGCAATGATCATGGTTAGGTGATTTGCTCAAAGTCAGTCTGATAATGCCAGAACCAAAAGGCAAGTCTTCTGATTTCAAACCCAGAGGTTTTCCCAGGGCACCAAACTGCCTTCCTCAACCAGGGGATTATCCCCTGGAGCCAGCCAGAGGCAGGGGCAGCTGCCCCCATGCCCCTCTCTGTCACATTGTGGTGCTCTCAAAGGTTACTGGGGCTAGAAGAGGGGCATCCTGCGCTCACCGATGACCGTGAGGGTGCCTGTGGCCTCTGCTGAGCCGAAGGTGTTGGTGACCTCACAAATGTAGGTGCCGCTGTCCTCGGTCCGCAGGTCACTGATGGTCAGCCCCGTGATGCGCTTGGTCCAGCGGCTGTCAGCTGGGAGAGGCCGGCCGTCCTTAAGCCAGCGGATGGCAGGGATGGGGTAGCCAGAGGCGGTGCAGGGCAGCTCCACAGTGTGGCCAGCCCACACTTCCTGGGAGTGGAAGCCGTCCAGGATGGTGGGAATCGACTCGGCAGGGTCTGGAAGGCAGACAGCATCAGCAGCCCCAGCCAGCCCTGGGTGGGGCGCAGGGGGTGAGGGAGGGAAGGCAAGTACCCAGAACAGGAACCTGCTGCCCACTGCCCAGAGTGAGCCAGACCCAGCGAGGGGGCTCACGTGTCTCCCTGAGCCTCAGATTCTGGCCCAAACTCTCCTACTCAGGCCCGATGGAGGCCCTGAGAGCTGTGATTGGGAGCAGGGGCTCAGGGGAGGAGAGGATAAGGCGGGCAGACTAGGCTAGAATGACAGACAGATAGACAGATGGAAAGAGGGAAAGAGGGCAAGAGGAGCAGAGAGGAAGGGAGTGTGCGTGAGAGCTCGTTTCATACCAACAGTCCCCGGAGTCTGGCCCAGACTCGGGAGCAGGGACCCCCTGGACAGGAGAATCATGGCATCTCGAGTTTGCACTTCTTGGTAAGTCTCGGTCTGGGCCTCAGACCAGACTGGGGGTGCCTCTCAGGATGGGGGAACAATCCGCCTGCCCTGTCCTGTCTTCTCCCACCTGCGATCTGGGCAGACCCCCAGAAGGCCAGTGCATTTCCTCTGGAGCCCAGGATTCCAAAGGGAAGCCTTCTGGGAACCACCTCCCTCCCCCCCAACAATTCTCCTCGTTTGGCTCTTCTTCTCAAACCAAGAGAAACCAGTGACTGGGGGACCTGTGCCCTAACCTGCAGAAGATTAAGGCCCCAGTTCTCCCTGAAAGGCCTCCCTGGGTTTTCTGCCCACTGGGGGCCTCCCCCTGCTGTAAAACCTCCTTCGGCCCCCTTTACTTACATGATACAGCCCACACTTCTTACCCTGAACCCCCAGGCCTTCTCTGCCCAGTCCCAACCACGTCCTGCCTAGCCTGCCTCCACTGCTCCCCTCCCCTCTCATCTCAGCAGTTGTCCACTGTGGCGTGCTGTGCCATCGCCCTGTCGCCCACCTGGTTGCCCAGCCAGCTCGCTCTGCTAAGCCACCTCCTAGTCATCATCCACAGACCAGCTTCAATGTCGCCCCTCTGGATGTCTCCCCCAGGCCAGTCTCGCTGGACTCCCATAGCATTTTCTTTTTCTTTCATTTTATTTTCAAACAACCCTTTCTTTTTAAAGAAAAATTTAAAAAGTGTAATATATGCACATGGCAGAAGTTCAGAAAGTATAGAAGAGTATAGCGTGAAGGGATTCTCGCTCACCCCTGCCCCTGCCACCCACCCATTTCGCTTCCCAGAGGCCACCACTGTCGCTGCTTCCTCCACGGCCTTCCACCACCAGTCAGCACAGGCCCTGGGAGACCGCAAACAGGTTGAGACTGTACTGATCCACTGCTGTGTCTCCCGTGCCTGGCACAGAGCAGGGGCCATGGAGCCATTACTGTCTGGGGGAGGATGAATGGGGCCCTCAGGCGCAGGGTGGGCCAGTGCTCTGATTTCTCCACCCTGCACAACTTGATAGGCTCACAGACTAGTAGAGCTGGCTTAGGGACCTTGGGGAGCACAGAGGCGAACTCTGAGACCAGAGAGGTGCAGTGACCTGCTCAGGATCACACTGCAGAGCCAAGATCAGAAATCAGGTCTCTCCGCACCCTTGTTCTGTCAATGGGACCTGAGATGGAATAATCTAATACTGAATTTTGCCCAAGAGTGAATAGTGGGCGCGGCTGACCCCCGTCTGTGTCCTCCTTGACTAATGGGAAATTTCCTCTGTCCTCAGCTCGTCTGCCTTGGAGAGGGCTGGGCTAGGAATTCTCCTCTCTGGGGAAAGACCTTCCAGAAGACTCTGCTCCCTTCCCACCTTCCACTGCTTTTCAGAAGGAGCCGGGCGGGGCATCATGAGACCTACGTGCAGGTCCTGCCCGGGTCAATGAGAAGCTGTGTGACCTTGGGTGAGTCGGATGATCTCTCAGAGCCTGAGTTTCCTCGCCTGCACGGTGGAGGTGACAGTGCCGCCTCCAGATCTCGGAAGGTTGTTGTCGGCAGCAACGGCAAATGTGTGTCACGGAGCTTGACGGATGCTATATCACTATGCAGATGTGCCGGGCAATTACTATTCTTCACCCGCCCTCCCTGCCTGCCAGCTTCTGTGGCCTCTTCCCCCCCACAACCCCGTGGGAATGGTCGGGATAAACAAACCCGGTGCCAGGGAAGAATTACTCAATGTGACACTTAATTGATGCAAAATACACAAATTCCGTGGCACACTGCAGAATTTACAAGCGGAGGGGCCGACAGGGCGGTGGAGGAAGGGGAGGGGGGAGAGAATTAATCACCGAGTCTCAGGCGTGAAATTAAATTCTGAGGGAAAGAAACCTCTTTCATTACTCCGGAGCAGAAGTAAAATGCTGCGGTGTGTACTGGCGGCAGCCCGGGGGGCTCAGGCGCTGCTGAGGGGCTGGGGCAGGGCTCCAGGAGACAGATGGCCCAGCCCTGAGAAGCCTCTGGGGGGCGTGTTGGAGCTGGGGATGGGCTGGGTGGGGGTCGGGGCACCCCGAGGAGGCTGCTGTACCTGGCATTGCCCTCCGCGAGCTTGGGAGCATGGCCCAGTCGCTCAGCCTCTCTGGTCACTGGTTTTTCCCTCCTTTATAAATGTGGATGATAATGCCTATTCCACATGAAAGCACTTGGTAAGCTCTAAAAAGCACGTAGGTGCACAGAATGGTTGTTATTAGGTTGTATTTTTGGTGGCCCAGACTATTCTTGCAACTGCCTCCTCTTATCTTGGACAATACAGAAAAACGAAAGTTGCTTCTCCAACGCACACACACTTTGGAAATGCAGTAGGAATAATAAGGGAGCAACGACAGAAGGATGATAAGCGCCACCATCAAAACAGCAGCTCCTCGCCACTGGGTGCTTCCTGTGAGTTAGACACCACACTAAGCTTTTTGCCCACGGTACCCTATTTAACTCTCATGACAACCCTGTGGAGGACCTTTTGTCACTCCCGTTTTATAGATGAGGAAGCCGAGGTTTGGAAACACGATTTATTTTGTGGCAGGTTGCACAGCTAGTGAGGAGGGGAGGCTAGGACGGGGACTTGGGCCTGATTCACGAGCCCTTTTTCCAATATACTTCACCATGGCCCATCCCCTTCCTTCCCTCCTCCTTTATCAAACACTTTGTGAGGACTGAAGAGCCACAGGTATGGTTGCTGCCCTCAGCAAATGACCAACGACAAGGCGCTGCCACGTGTATCCTCTCACCCCTTCCTCTTGCCTCTATGCCTGGGGAGAGGGTGGGGTGGCCGTCCCTTGGGGGTGTGCCGGGCTCAGACCCCCTGAGCCACTGGGTGCCTTGGCAGGACGCAGCTCTCAGGACTCCCCAGCTGCATGTCTCCATGCCTAGATTCCAGCTGTTGGCCCAGAGCTTCCTGCCAGGGAGGGACCACACCCTTCTGGGACACCAGCCTCAGAAGCTCAAGGGGCTCCAGTCTCTAAAGACTGATACATTTCAGCTGAAACCCACGCCCAGCCTTTCCCATGACTGATCCCCACCTGCCATCCTGGGAGTGGTCCTGAAATGTGAGGCTGGAGGCTGAGGCCTGAGCTCCCTGACACCCATGCCCCCCTGCACGGCCTCCTTCCAGGATCTGTTGCATTTTTGCCGAGACAAGCAGCTTGCAGATCGCCTTGTCATATCACATCACATCAGGGCCTGTGTCACTCCACGGGGCCCTTCCCCTTGGCTCCCCTCCGTTCCCTCCTCCTTCCTTTAACTCTCTTTCACGCTGTTGCTGTCGTCTCCTGTCTTTGTCTCTCTGTGTAGTTTCTCGGTTCTGTTTCTCCCCCGAGTCTCTGCGTGGCATTCTCATCCTCTTCCTCCCCTCCCTTCTTCTCACAGCAGGTGGGGAATGAAGAGCCGAAGGAGAAGGGCTGACATATCCTCCAGTTGAAAGAGTATCTTTTTTGAGGAATGCCTGCTTATTCCCCCCAAAAGCTGGAGGTGAGATTAGTAAGATGAAGGGGCTAACTACTCGTGTAAGAGAAAGAGGCAGCCCTGCAGGAGGGGTTTCTGTGCCTCTCCCGCATCATAGGAGAAGCATGCAAATGAGATGCAAAACACCATACAGACAAGTCCCTGTAATTTGGAAGGGAACCACTCCGACACATTTGGGAACAGGGCTGCAGATTCCAAAGTCTAGCCACAAAGATGGGGCCACACAGTGCAGCCCTCTCTGCTCCCCACATGACAGCACTGATTCCCTTGGCATCAGTTAATTCCACAGATATTTATCTAGCACCTACTATGAGCTAGGCAGAGGGCCAGGCACTGGAGAGGCACGGGGGAATCAGCCCCATGTTTGCCCCCCTGGCTCCTGCTCCCCTGGTCTTGCCTGCAAATGCTTCTGGCAAATGAGACGGGGTCCTGGATAAAGTCATCTGCTGGTCAGGCTAGTCCTCACCAAGCCACAGAATGTCAGAGGCGCACGCAGTCAGAGCGGTCACATGCTCAAGCTCCTTTCCAGGGGCCCAGAGGGGTTGCGTGGTTTGGTGAGTCTGGTCCCCAAACCCAGGCGTTCTGACTATCATTTCATCCTCCTTCCAAAAGCCACTCCAACCCCACCCCCTCAAGAGCAGAGATTTTCAAATCGCAGGTCACAAACTGTTAGGAAGTTGTGAAATCCATTTGGTGAGCTGCAACCAGATTTAGATAAATCAAAATAGGAGAGAATAGAATAGAGAACATGAGAGTGCATTGCAATGCGTGTCGTAGGAGATGCCAGCGCGCACGGCATAGGTTAGGATAAAATCGTCTGTCTGTGGGCCACTGTCAAGAGAATTTGACGATCACTGCTCCAGAAGGCCCTCCTGGGGCGGCATCATGTGCCCTTCCTTACTCTCTGTGACGGCGGCACATACGTTGTGTTTCAATTGGCCCCTTCCGTGGGGGTCTGCAGCTGGAGGATGCTGGGGGCAGGGGGCTTGGAGTGAGAATCCTGGCTGTGCCTCCGACTGGTTAAACAGTTTGGGCGAGTTACTCGGCTTCCCTAAGATCTGGTTTTCTCGCCTGCAAAAGTAGGGAGGGCAGCGCACACCTCACAAGGCTTTGTGGTGCCCAACAGGCCGCAAATGAATGAAATCTCAGGCACACGGGGGGATGCAGTAAATATTAGCTTCCATCCCTTCTAAGAAGCTATAACGAATCCAGAATCAGAATCCTCTATTTAACGAAGAAATTATATTCTGTTTATGAATTATATTTTTGTTTATGAATTATATTCTGAATTATATTCTGCCTACTTTCAAATGTTGTGAGATGGGCTACAACCAGAGATACACAGGTGCTCATAAATAGATAAAATAGAATCTTAAAAAACACTTAGAGACGTGAAGAGATACAAGAACCTCCCTAATCTAATCTATTCCAATCCAATCCAATCTATGTTACTATGTTTGAGCATCAGATTCCTACCTATGAGCTTCCTGGCAGCAAAGGCAAAAAGAGGAAAAGAGGATGGGTCCCATAACCCTTACTGTTTGACAAGTGGTAGCATATCAGTTCTTTAGGAGAGTTAAGCTTCTTCAGGTACAGACTCCTCAAAAGAATTCACCTGCGGAGTCTTTATATGAAGGACACCCAAAACCAAACTGGACAAGGTCTGCCCCAAGCGGCTTCTGTACCCATGTTCCTTAATCTCCGTCTCCGAGTCCCCTGTGTACACAGTGGACTCCCCAGCCCGTGGTGTGGACGTGCCCAGTCCCAGGGCTGGGTGGCACCCTCACCCCGGCCCTCGCCTACCTGTCACGGAGAGACGGGCCCCGTTGCTCTGCCGGGTCTCCCCACTGTACTTGTGCTTGGTGATGCAGCGGTAGGTGGAGAGGGCATCCTCCTTCTGCACGTCGGAGATGTACAGCCCGCCGTGGGAAGTAATAAAAAACCTGTTTTCTGGAGACACAATCACAACATAGTCCGTTACTCCCCCAGCTGGGCACGCCATCAGAAGCAACCTGGGCCAGCAGCTGGCCTGCTCCCAGGCCAGAACTATTGCCCAGGGAGGGGAGGCACCGGGGAAAACGAGAGAGTGACGTTGTTGCAGCCTTGAAGGCAGGGGAGCATCTCCAATAGATGAAGATATTCTACGTGTAAACAAATAGGAATTAAGGTAATTATTCTTTTAGATGTGGATGCTTCAGAGTTTTACAGAAAGACATTGGGCTTTAGAGTCAGACTGATATCTGGGTTCAAGTCTGACTTGTCCACTTATTAGCTGTGTGGTGTTGGGAAAGTTACTTAACCTTTCTGAGCCTTGTCTGTATAATGTGGTGCAAATAACACTTCGTAGAGTGGATGTAAGGATTGAAAAAATAATAAAGTGTCTGGTACACAGTAAGGGCTCACTTAGTGAATATTAGTCCTCATCTTTCCTAACTCTTTGCAAGAGTTTGCAGAGCTCTTTTGCATTCATTGCCTATTTGTTTTTACAGCTGCTTGAGGCGTGGCCTCCATTTTCAGGTCACACAGCCAGTACGTGGACTGGACCACAGGCCTTCCGGCTCCCAGCTCTCCCTCTGCACTGAGCCCAACACAAGCCTAAGTCATTTTTCTCAATTTTAATCATTTATTCACTCAAACCACTATTGAAGCTAAGCAACACTAGGAGTGGGGACATGGAGATGCAGATACATGATAATAATTCAACAAAGGCTTCTCGAACACCCGTCTTGTGCACGGCAAAGCTGCAGACGCCGCACTGTACTTTCCCGCCCCCTCCACAGTCCTACTGCCAGGACTCGGCAGGGAAGCCGGGACGACAGGTCGCAGGCCCCCTGTTTTGCTGAGTCTGACATATGACTCCACCCAGAGGTGGACTGGATCTCCTTGTCCAAGGCCCTAAGGCAAACCCTGAACTTGAGCTAGTCAGAGCTGAGTGAAAAAGGGGAGAGGTGGACTCGAGCGCTGGGGAGGGGCCGGCATGGGCCCCTGGGCTCCCTGAGCTCACGGTGGTGTCCTCGCACCCACGACCCAGCCGGACTGAGGCTGAGAAGCGACCTGTGGATCCCTCTGTGCTCCGGGCCTTCGCTGCTTCCCTGAGGCACAGAAGACCCCGGGCGGCCGTTTCCCCCGGGCACAGCCCTAGGCATCGGCACGGTGACGTGACTTCGAAGGAAGCTGCCGAGGAGAGGGTAACGCTGACCCCGCAGTAAGGACCGCTAACCCTGGAATGTCGGGCCGTCAGAGGGAAACGGTGTGGGCAGCCCCATGCCCTTCAAATCCTGTCATTTAGACGTCCGATTCCTCCCCCCCGGGGGCTGAGTGACCCCCTCAACCAACGACAAGAGCTCTGATACTGGTTCACTCTTCCATCAGGAGTATTCTGTGATCTCCCACCCCTCCGAGCACAAGTCCAGGATCTCAGCCACCAGGCGACAGGGACCTCACCAAAGGAGACTTTCTGACAATGAATGCTATAGAAGTATAGGGTTGAGAAGCTGAATGTGCTTGACCACATCTTTGACAATGGATCTCCAACCTTCGTTTGAATATCTCCAGGGCTGGGGAACTCACTACCTGGCTCAGCGGCCCATTCCAAAGTTAACAGCTCTGACGTTTAGAAAGATCTTCCTCGGTCACACTTGGTCTCCTCATAGCTCCCTCCACGGGTCGTGGTTCCACTCGCTGGGGCCCTACAGAACCAGCCTAAACCCGTGCCACTGACAGCCGCCCTTACACAGCGGAAGGCAGCTAGTTGCCCTTTGACTTCTCCTCAGGCTTGGCAGTCTTAGGATTTTATTTTATTGATTTTTTATTTTATTTTTTGAGGAAGATTAGCCCTGAGCTAACATCTGCTGCCAATCCTCCTCTTTTTGCTGAGGAAGACTGGCCCTGAGCTAACATCCATGCCCATCTTCCTCTACTTTATATGTGGGACATCTACCACAGCATGGCGTGCCAAGCGGTGCCATGTCCACACCCGGGATTCGAACCAGCAAACCCCAGGCTGCCAAAGTGGAACGTGCACACTTAACCTCTGAGCCACCGGGCTGGCCCCAGGATTTTCTTTTTCAGTATTTATTTAATATGGTTTCAAATGACTTCATCAATCTGGTTAGTCTCTGGCTGGTTAATAAACTGGTTTATCCACAGCTCTCCTAATTCTCCCTCCCATACCCCTCATGTAGGACTAGGACCTATGTGGCAGGTGCTTTGCCAAGTGGTGGGGATCTGACAACCGGCCTTCGCTGACCAGGACAGGATGGAGGGGGGCTACCACCCCCACACTAAGCCCGCATTCATTTTTGGGGGGATGGAGGGGAGACGGGAGGCAGCCCCATTACACCACTGCCTTATGCTCTGCTTGCACACAGCTAAAGCCCTGGTCTCGTGTCTGCGAGCCACTGCCAGGCCACTTTCCCTCTCTCTACTCTTGGACATCCAGCTATGTGGGCCCAGGTCTGGGACTTCACACGGGTCCCTACTGAGCAGCATCTTGTTGGGATCCGCCCATGAACACCCAGCCGTCTGGCACCCTGCCAGGCCTCTGGAACACGGTGTGCAGACCCCCCCCCCCCCCGGACCCCCTGCAACACACAGACCACACCGTGCAGACCCCCGCTCAGTGCTGTGGGTAAAAGATGAAAAGGAGGTGGGAGGGAGCCAAGCCTCACTGCCAGCGGTTGGAGACGACCCGGAGAAGCACAGAGAAGGCCCGGATCCCACCAGACTCTGAATGTGCCGTTTTGGCTCCATGTTGTGACATCCCAAAGCCAAATGCAGAAGCTCTCCCGTCATTTATTATGTAACTGGGACTGGAATGCACAGCTACTGGAGGGTGTTTCTGCCAGTCAGAAGCCCCAGGGTCAGAGGCGGTGGGGCGGAGGGAGGAAAAACAGAAGAGACCCCAAAATCAACCCTGGCAGCCCACAGGTGTTCCAGCCTGGACGGCTTGGACCGTGCCCCCCCGCAGCTCCAGCACCCCAGGCCCGCAGTGCCCTTGGCCCTCCTGGAATTGTAAGCTGGGGAGGGGTGCTGGCAGCGATGGTGGTGGGGAGCTGGGGTTTCTATGGCAACAAGCAGCTGCTGCATCTATGTTTCACATCCTTCATTGTCCTCATTTTCCCCCTCCCTGTCCCCCTCCTTGTGCATATTTAATTGCAGTAACATTTCCAGATACAGTGTATGGCTCCTGAAACAAAGGCGGGCCGCGGCCAGGGGGCTGCACAGCCCGAGAGAGGGGAAGGAGGAATCAGGGGTATTATGTTAATCCCCTCTGGGGGGGACTTGTGCAACATCAGTTCTGCATGTTTGATGAGAATCAGATGATGGGCCCTGCTGGGGACCGAAGGAGCAAGAGGCCTGTGGAGCCAGCAGTTTGCGATGTTGAGGGGGGAGGCACAGCCAGCTGGTGGGGGGGTTCAGAGAGGCCCGGACTCCACAGCAGGCTGGCCTCCAAGGCTGGCTGTGGCGGGAAGCCCTGGTGGTCTGGCAGCCCACACTCCGCACCCCAGTGGGACGAGCTGTATCTGGACCGGGTAGAGGCAGCGACTCCACATCCTTGGCTCCTCCTCTTGGGCCAGGCTGGGTCCAGTCGGAGCAAGGACAGAGCGGCGGCCAGGACCTCTGCGTCTAGCTCCCATCCTAAGGCCATTTGGAAGTGAGTCTCTGGGATCATTTTTGGTTGACACCATAATAGGGGGTTACTAAGGGCCCACAGTGGCTCAGGGGCCAGGGGTGCTGGACATCGTAAGAAAGAACCGTTCCACCCCAATGCCAACAGTGTCCCCATGGGTCTACAGTGCAGGTCACTTTCCCTGAGGCTCTAGGACTAGAAATAGAGCCGTGTTTAAATGTGGACTCTGCCATTGGCACTGCTTGACTGTCACGTCTCAAAGGCTGTGGTATCATCTGTGAACACGTGCACGACAGAAGGTGCTGTGTGTGGTTAACGAATCCTTCTCTGCCTTTTATTACTACTACGAATACTCTGGCCTGCTTCACCGCCCTCTTTCCTGGTGATCTGGAGCAGGCCTCTCCTTTTTTTTTAAAGCTAAATCTTTATTGAGCACCTATTACATGTTAGGCCAAGGACTTTATAAACATTATCTCATTTAATCCTCACAACCTTTTGAAATGGATACTATTATTATCACTAATCAAAGCACAGAGAGGTGAAATAACCCACCCAAGGTCACACAGCTATAAGTGGGAGAGCTCGGACCATTAGTCCTCCTCCTATGCTCTTCCAAAGCTCTGTGTTGGACGACTCTCCTGGGAGAACAGCACCTCTCATAGGGACAAAGGTCAGCTGGCCTCTGCTTGGTTGCTTCAGTCAGTGGGGTGCTCACGACTTCATGAAGGAGGACTCATCCATCCAATTTAGTTTGGCTCAATTTGTCAAGTCTTGATGGAGCATCCCTAGGTCCCTGACTGGGCTCCATGGAGAAGGCTGGGATTGGTCTCTGCCCCCCGGGATTCCACAGTTAGAAGACAACATCCTTCCGCCAGGAAAGGTGCGGCTGTCTGTGCTGGGGGCTGGGGAAGGGTGGGAGAGGGCTCCATGGAAGCCATTAGTGAGAAGAGGGGGATGAAGAGGGCCCAGCCACCAGGTGTGGTGGGGCGAGCCCAGACTGGGCCTTAGGAGACCAGGTTGGAATCCTGGCCGTGCCACTGAGGATGGGGTGCGTACTGGGTTGAATAGTGTCCCCCCCAAATTAATGTCCACCGAGAGCCTGTGAATGTGACCTCATTGGAAATAAGATCTTTGCAAATGTAATCAAGTAAAGATGAGGTCACACTGAATTAGGGTGGGCCCTAAATCCACTGTGACTCCAATAAGAAGAGGGAAATTTGGACCCAGGCACACACACAGGGCAAAGGCCACGTGAAGATGGAGCCAGAGATCGGAGTGATGCCTCTACAAGCTGAGAAACACCGAGGACTGCTGGCAACCCCAGGTGCTGAAGAGGCAAGGCAGGGGCCTCCCCTGGAGGCTGCAGAGGGAACGGGCCCTGCCCGCACATTGGTTTTGGACTTCTGGCCTCCAGAACTGACACAACACATCCCAGTTGCTTCAAGCCACCCAGGCCGTGATGATTTGTTACTGTGGCCCTGGGACACCATCCGGGGTGATGTTAGGAGGGTCCAGTCTTCTCTCAGGCCCTCCATCTTCCCATCCACAAAAAGAGGGAGGAGCTGGAGTAGGCATGTGTTTTTAAGCATGTTTATACATTAGAATTATCTAAGGAGATTTCGAAATTAAACTCAGAATCTCTGGGGCTGTAGCCTGGAAATTGGTATTCTTAAAAGGCTTTCTGGGTGATGTAATGTGAGGCCAGAGCAGAGCACCGCTGGATTAGACAGACTCGTAAGGCCCCTTTCGTCTGACAGCTGATGACTCTATGATCGTACTGAACTTGTCTGAGTCCCATTTTTCGTTCAGGAAAATGGAGATCATAAATAGGACTGAAGTCACAGGGCTGTTGGGAGAATGAGAGGAAATACTGCAGGTGAAAGTCCCCAGCACGTGGGCCGCTCTGTCTCAGGTACAAGAAGGGCTGGGGGCTGCCGCGGCTCTCGGCCCCTCCCCGGTTGGGCTTCCTGCAAATTCTCCCCCTTCCTCCTCGGGAGCTTGGAAATAAAGCAAGCCCTCCTTGGCGATTCGGAGGCCCTGCACACAGGTGCCAAGTGAGCCGACAGCATCTTGTCTGTCTTTTTCTAAAAGGTCAGAGAGCTGGGCCTCGGAGACTCCCCAGAGCTGCAGGAGTCACGGAGACGTAATTGATAGAAACCTCGGGGCTCCTGGCAGCCCCAGAGGGCGGGATGGAGAAACGCTGCCCTCCGCAAAGGCGGGCCCTATCTCTGCCCTCAGGGAGGCGTGAGGGTGTTTGGTGGGGAGACGGTGCCGGTGGAGAAGGAGCGGGGAGCTGAGGGTTTTCGGGAGGGTGTGAATTGGACAGCTCCCACTCCAGCCTCTAGTGAGGGAAGGGAGTTACCGAATGAAGCAGGGACAGTGGCTTCCTAGCTGGCCTCCTGCTTTAGCCCTGCGCTGCCTCCATCCGTTCCCAACACGCAGCCAGAGAGATGCTTTAAAACCCACGTCATATCGAGAGGATCCTTTGCTCGTGACCCGCTGATGGTGACCACACTAACTCAGTGTGAAAGCAGTGCTAGTTACATAATAGGTGCTCCATAAATATTTCCAGAATGAACGAATGAATGAAACTTCCCAACCCTCTAAGGTAGTTTTATCCCCATTTCACTCATGAGGAAACTGCAGCTCAGAAAAGTCAGATCCCAGCTCTAAACTTACCTCCTCCAGGAAGCCTTCCCAGATTAACCCACTCCATTTCTGCATGTTTTTAGATCTGGCAAACCTCTTGTCACTGCTCCTCACTGTTTCTACTATATCCGTATTAGTCTTTTTAAAATAATTATTTTTAAGCATTCAAAGGCAAGATTAAACAATAGGACGGTTCCTCAAAAAATTAAAAACAGAATTACCATATAATCCAGCAATTCCACTGCTGGGTACAGACCCCAAAGAATTGACAGTTGGGTCTCGAAGAGTTATTTGTTCACCTGTGTTCACAGCAGCATCATTCACAATGGCCAAGAGATGGAAGCCACCCAAGTGTCCACCGATAGAAGAACAGCTAAGCAAAATATGGTCTATACCTACAATGGAATATTACTCAGCCTTGAAAAGGAAGGACCTTCTGACACCTGCTACCACATGGATGAAACTTGAGGACATTATGCTAAGTGAAAGAAGCCAGTCACAAAAAGACAAATGCTATGTGGTCCCCCTTATGTGAGTTACCTAGTGTAGTCACAGTCACAGAAACAGAAAGTAGCATGGTGGTTGCCAGGGGGTGGGGGAGGGGGAAAGGGAAGGTTGTTGTGTAATGGGTATAAGGTTTCAATTTTACAAGATGAAACTGAACTTAAACGTTACTGAACTTGAAACTTAACACTTAAAAAGGTTAATATGGTAAATTTTATGTTATGTGTATTTCCCCACAATTAAAATTTAAAAAAACTTTAAGCCAAGATTATAAAGAATTAGAATGAGTGTCTTTGTGAGGTAATGAGTTTCCTGTCACCAGGGGTATTTAAGTAGAGGCTGAAGAAACACTTGGCTGAAATATTGAATAGAGGATTTAACATTGAGTGAGAGAACTAAACTGGGTCATCTTTAAGTTTCCTTCCCATGCAGTAATTGATAAATTCTTAGCTTAAAGAATGGCAGAGCTGCGAGAGCCCTCGGAGATCATCTACTACAGTGGTTTTAAAATCCACGTGTGTGTGCTCATTTCCGCCCCAGGGCCTTTGCTGTGACTACTCCTTCGGTGCCTGAAATGCTCTTTCCTTGACTCACTCCCACCCTCGTTCAGGTCTCTGCTCAAATCCCAGCTCCTGAGGGAGGCCTTGCCTGACCCCTCCATCAAAACTGGATGGTGCCCCACACCCTGCCCAATTCCTCACCCTGCCTCTTTGTCTTCAGAGCAGGTGGTGTTTCTCTTTGAGAGCACAGACCTGTTTTAGTCCACGCCTCTACCCTAGCTCCAGAACATGCTGGTACGTGGTGGGTGCTCTGTAAACGTGGGCAGAAGGAATGAATCCTGGCCGTGGAGGAGGCTGGGACAGCTGGGTCTCAGCCCTGGAGTACTGTCCCGAGGTCACCTGTCCCCTGCGGTCTCTCCCCCTCTAATCACTGCTGCCACACTGCAGCGGTTCAGGCCACTGCCCTCCCTTTGGGCCACTTTGAACCTCATCTTGGTTCCCCAGCTGAGTGGAGTCCAGGCTGGGCCATGAATGCAAGACTGATGGTTTGGAGCTAACAAAAGGGAAGTAAACACAATGATGGGAGCCGGCACTTGAGTGTCAGCTATGGCTGACTTCTCCTCTGAAGGAGGGCCCCGCAGGGAGTGACCTCTCACCTCCCAGGAGCTCCTCAGACACATGGGACCAGGGGAGCCGGCCCAGGGAGGAGAGGCAAGCAGACACCCCCTCTCCAGCCTGCCTGAGTCTTCCCTTCCACTGTCCTTCCTTGACCAGGTGATTGGAGCAGAAATGCTGCCCTCGCCCGGAGGAGGGACCACTGGCCACAGAGGTCACTGGTTCCAGGAGGGAACCACGTCGGAGCCTCAGGGGCCAGGATTCAGACCAGAGGTATGCAATACCACGGTGGCGGCAGAGTGGCGCCCTGCCCTTCTGTGGGCAGAAGAGTCCCAGAACCGAGCTGCTTGGGTGGTTCCATCTCTGCCTGCCCTCAGGACGCCCAATCCCTTAGACGTGCGAGGTTCCCATAGCTGGGGCCTTTGAGGAAGAAGACCTGTGTCCAGGGGCCTGTGGCCGTAAACTTCCCCTCTGCAGCCCTTCTGGGCAGCCCGTGTGGATAGAGTCTGCCTTGGTTTGGGAGAGGGATCCAGGCTTAGGCAGTGAAGCGTCTGAAATCATGTCATAAACTCAGGAGAAAAGAACCCAGAGTGCGTGAGTCAGTGCACACCCCTGCGCTGGGCGCCGTGCTGGGCACGTTCACGGGTGTTCCCTCTCTTAAGCGCCATCGCCAGCCCAGGAGGCGCAGGCTGCTCCTCTTGCTCCACAGATGAGGAAACTGAGGCTCGGGCGGAGACGTGTCCAAGTGACCCATCCAGCGGGTGGAGGAGCCGGGATTCCCAGCAGGGTCTCCTGAGCACAAACCTAGAGCCGTTTTCCCCAAACCCAGCTGCCAGGAGAGGGCGGGTTGCATTTCAGAGGGGTTTCAGCCAACCCCTTCTGTGGGAGGTGGGCTTTCCCACCCCTCTCGGCAGTGGCCGGGCCCCTGGCCCCATGCTGCTCCTGGAGGCGCTCTCCCTCTCGCTAGCCGGGCCAGAGAGGCTGGTGAGCAGACGGGTGGCGGTGAGCTGAGACCAGCTTCCGAAGCCATTACAGCTACTGAGGAAAGAATGGACGGCTATGTCCCTTTGAGGTTGGTGTGCAGGGAAGTGAGAGGTCAGGGGTACGAGACAGTCATCTGTTTGGGGAGGACTCAGATTTAGGGAGCAAAGAAACCTTGCCCTGACTGGTGCCATGTGTGAGGAAGGCGCGCTCATGGGCAGGTGGCTGCATGCGTCTGTGAGGGCACCAAGTGCAGGGGCTGCCACCTCTCCCGCTGGGTGCACTTGCAGGGGCCTGTGGGGCATTGCAGGGGACAGAGTAGGGGTTGGCAGCTTGGGGAAGCGGATGCTTCAATGGGTGCTATAGGGAGCACTGTTTTTGGAGTCAGAAATGGGAGATTTGAGATCCACCACCTACCAACTGTGTGACTTTAGGAAAATCCCTTAACCCCTCTGGGCTTCTGTTCTCTCATCCCAACATTGGGGACACTAACCCCTGGTGAGCTCGGCTTATAGGCTTCTTTCATAATGTCCATGGAACGATGACTATGAAAGGGTGTTGTGACATATACCGTACCGTAGATGTGTAAGGAGGGGTTAGTGCCATAATACGAAGTGTGGAAAAGCACAGGGCATACGTGTCCATAACACATGCACGGAGCGCAGGGATGTGTTGATATTGTGTTGAATGATTGAATCCTGGCAGTAGAGATGCTTCTTGGCTCCTGGAGTCACATGCCTTCTTACAGCAGGAAAACCAGAGGCTGAGGGAGGGGTTTCCTGCTCTGCCCGCCTGCCTCACCCCTACAAGGAAGGTCCCAGTGACAGGAGGTATGGAGTGGGGGCAGGAGAGGTGGGAAGGCATGGGGGGAGCTTCGCATGGAGACCAGGCTTTGGCCAGGGTCAGAAAAACCATTCAGTCCGTCTTGGAAGAGAAGAGATATTGGCCTGTCACAGGCCAAGTTTCCCGAGACGGCCTCAGGATGCCAGGGCCTCCAAGTGCCTCGAGTGGCCCCCAGGGGCCTCCCAATTCCAAAAGAGACATCGCAATCCATACAGGTTGCCAGTTGCTGCTCCATCCCATAGAGATTTATAAAAACAGCGTGGTCCGCCCACACCTCGGAGCCTGTGGGTCGTTCACAGGACTAAGGAGCTAACGCACCCCACCAGCAGGGCCCCTCTTTCCTCCCGGCTCTTTGCTCCGCGGGGCAGGCTGGGTGGGGGTGATCAATACTTCGTGGCTGGTAGGAATTAGCCCTGTCTGGGGGCCCAGCACCAGGGCAGACTACAGGGAGCTATTTAGGGCCAACTCTGCAGAGCACCTTTCTTTCATTTCTTTCTGGTGCTCCTGCTGACGGGGAGGGCCCCGGGGTACCTGGCAGCCTGGGTTTGAACAGCCCAAGGGAAGCCAAGGCCCGTCCTGCCTCGTCTTCTCCCCGGATGCTGGACTCCCAGGTCTGTAAGCCCTCCACCCAGGAACCCGGAGAGATTCACAGCGCGAGGGAGGGCACACGGCACGTGAGTCAGGAACTTGGCCTCAAGGCCCAGCTCTGGCGCTGGCTGGCTTTAAGTCCCAGATCCTCCTGGTTATGGACTGATTTGTGGCCCCGCAAAATTGCTGTGTTGAAGCCTTAACCCCCAATATGACTGTATTGGAAGATAGGGCCTTTAAAGAGGTAATTAAGGTCAAATGAGGCCATAAAGGTGGGGCCCTAATCCAAGAGAACGGGTGTCCTTATAAGAAGAGGAGGAGACACAGAGGAGAGACTGTGTGGGGAGACAGTGAGAGAGGGGCCGTCCGCCAGGCAAGGAGAGAGGGCTCAGAAGAAACCAAACCTGCTGACAGCTTGATCTCGGACTTCCAGCCTCTGAAACGATGAGAAATAAATTTCTGTCGTTTAAGCCACCCAGTCTGGTGTTTTCTTATGAAAGCCCTAGAAAATGAATACACTCCTCATCTGGACATGCTGTTCCCTGAGGACCCTTCCAGCGCTAAGATTCTCGAGTTGGGCCTGTGCTGTGAAGACACTGGGTGGGGACTTTAGGGTAGGGATGGGGAAGCAGACAGAGGCAAGCCACTCCTCAGGGTCACCAGGTGTACTGCACAGGCTGGGTTCAGAAAGTGAAAGCGTGAGGGGGTGGGGAGAGACGGAGCTGAGACCCCTCGGTGGGCATCAGGTGCCAGGAACAGTGGGAGGCATTGCTCAGGGACTAGGTGGGCAGGGAACCGGCCCTGGGCATGGGCCTGTGATCCAAGGTAGGGCCTCATCTGCACGCGCTATCAAACACTCAAACCTGATCCATCACATGTGACACTTGAGGAAACTGAGGCACAGAGGGTCACACAGCTCATCTGGGTTAGAGTGTAGATGTCAAGAGAAGCCTCCTGTCTCTGGGCCCACTGCTCTTTCCCCATGGAGTTGACACCAGGCAGGGTGGACATATGTGGGGCCCGAGGAGATTAGATGGATGGGAGGTGGGACCTCTGCCACGCAAGATTGTCTGGGGCATATGTGGAGCCAGGAACGCACCCCCGCTCCTGGCCAGCTGGCAGAGTGAGGGTGACGCTGAAGCTGGGGCTTAAGCAGGGAGCCAAGCTGGAGGGGGGTTTCACAACTGAGTAATCTCCCTGTGGCAGGTGATGGGTCTACCTGCCTGCTTTCCGGCATGGGGGCTCCCAGGTGCTTGGGAAGACACCAGGGTCTCACATTCATCTTCAAGGCGTGACTCCAGGCTGGGCTGGGGCTTGGTGTGCCAGGCTCCTGATGGGTGGCACAACACACCACATGTGTCCCCAGGAGGCCTTGGGAGTGGCCTCTGTCCTTCCTCCTCCACCGCTACCTTGGCAGGTGAGAGGGCAAGCGGTCAAAGAGGAAGGCCTGGAACTATGGGGTGATGCCCATCAGAGGGATTAGCCCAGTCCCTCCATCTTTATCTCTGCCTTTTGGGCTCCACAGGAGATGGAGTTACTGGATGGGTGGGTGTCTGAGGTCTCAGGAGGACGCAGCCAGTTGATAGCATGGTGGAGCAGAAAAAGCTGGGCTCTGGAGTCAGGAGGGCTTGGGTTTGAGCTGTGATCTCCTTTCTAGCTGGATGATGCTGGGCGAGCCACTGAACCTCTCTGAACCTGTTTCCTATGAGAATTAAATGAGTTAATGAATGAATCCAACACAGTGCCTGGCATACACTAGGTGGTCAGTTAGTAGCTGTTGAATGAACGAATGAATGAATGAACAAATGAATGTATAACTCTCGAAAGGGGGGGAGGCAGAACTTGACCTGGGTCTCAGCCTCCAAGTGCAGGGGTCTGCTGACCACTCTCCACCACCTCCCAACGGCCCACAAACTGGCCTCTTAAGTAGGTGGGAGGCTGTGGATTTCCCAGGAGGGACCAAGCTCGGCTCCCCTGGGGCCCTGGCAGACTTTGGGCAGCCGAGATCTAGAAGGGCGTCAGCACTGCCTCTGGAGCGGCCCCAGGGAGCTGGGATGCACAGGGCGTGTGAGGATGGAGCAGCTCAGGGAGGGGAACAGCGGGAGAGTCTTGGTGGAGGGGGACGGAGGATGGTGGCTAGTTTTCTCTCTCCCTGAGTCCTTTTCTCTAAATACAGCTCTATCTTCCTCCACCACAGGATTAGCACACATCTCTCATTCTCCTCTTGCAACAAGATTTTATTTCTAATTATGCTGTAATAAAACTGGAGCGCTCCCAGGCTTCCTTTCAAATGACTTGTACACACACTGCCTATCGGATCCTCCTCAGCCCCATTGTAATAGCATTTCCCTGACATTCATTAGACATGCATGAGAGGGGCGCTTTAAGAATAGAATTGCATTTAAATGGATTTGCTGAGAGAGGAAGATGAAAAAAAGAGAGGCAAGTGGGGGGAGAGGCAAGGGGAGAGAGGTTTGTTGAACAAACTAGGAAAACAAGATGCCATAATAACAGGGTGCTGAAATAAGGCTCTTTCTTCCCCGTCCTCCTCCCGCTACACATGGCGGAGTGCAGCCCCAGCCACAGCCTCCAGCCCTTCCCCAGAGCCCCCACCTCCACTTTTATGGGACCCGCTGGGGGGCTTCATAGCTCCTCGCTCTGTGTGTCAGATGCTCATGGTGTAATAGAAATAACTGTTATTACAATTCGGAAAGGCTGCCCTGCTTGACAGAACCCCACTAGCCAGGCGGCCGGTGGGGAGGGGGACCCTGTGTCCTTGGGCCCGAGGGAGGTGGATGGTGACTGCCCACCCAGCACTCACCTCTAAGGTGTGGCCCCCACCTTTCTGCTGCTCCCCTGGAATGACCGCCCCCATAGGCCACCGAGTAGCTGGGATTTTTCTTTTATCCTGGGCGGCTCTGCTGTGACAGGCAGAGTAGGAGATCCATTCTGATCCCAGGGCCTGGGGTGGAGCCTTCACTCCCTGCTCTAGCTCCCTCCCCAGTGAGCAGACTCTCCCCATAGCACCCTGTGGGTACCATAAAGGGCCTACTATGTATCAAGGGCCTACCTACTATGTGTCCATCCCTACTTGTAGTCTCATCTAACTCATTCCCCTCACTATAGCCAGATCCTCTTAAAATGGACATCTGATCACACTGAAAATCATCCCAAGGCTTCCTACTTTTCTTAGGATAAAGACCAAAATCCTTAAGAGAGCAGCCAAAGCCTGCCATCCTGCCTCAGCCCCGTTTGGCCCCAGCTCTGGTCCTTGGGGATTCCAGCCACCCTGGCCCTCCTCCAGAGCGCCAGCTCCTTCCTCCTCCCCCCGCAAGCCCTGCTGCTACTTGGGACGCTATCCACCTCCTTCCCAAAGTTCAGTCTGACTGCCCCTTAGAGCCCGGCTCACACTCCCTTCCTCAAGAAAAACCTGCCCAAGATCTCTCTGTCTCGTGCCCTCTTTCCACGCACACTTGTCACAGCAGTGATGAAGTGGGTACAGAGTCCCCAAAGACCTGGCACCACCCTAGATGGTAAGCCCTTTGAGGGCAGGGAGGGCTGGGTCCAGGCCCGTTGCAGGCCTTGCCCCTGCTCTGAGGCAAAGGCTCGGGACCAGGGGTGGATGCCAGGCACTGTGCCAAGGACTCTTCCTCATGTGATGTCTCCTTCAGTCCCTGCTACATTGAGGTAGAGGCTTTTTTCTCTCCCTCTAATAGATGAGGAAACTGAGAGTCAGCACACTCAAAGCAATTTGCCCCAGATCATAAAGTCAGAGCTGGGCAAGTCCCAACCACGCTTTTGCTGTGCTATTTTCTAGGACACCGCATTGCCCTGGGCGTGCTCACTCTTTCCTCCCCAGAGGCAGTGCTGCTCACCTCCCCTGAACCCCAGCAAGGCTTTTCTGAAATGCAGACCCTCTCTCCCTCTCCAGACAGTTCATGGCTCCTGCTGTGGGGCCAGAGCCTGGCACCCAGAGCCTCAAATTTCACATTCGCATTGGTCCTACCCGTTCCATGTGGGTCATTCTTGTATTCCTAAATAGAACGCAGGTTCCTTAGAATCACACGCCACTCTTCTGAACCCCCATTACCCTTTGGCCAGGGCTGGGAATATACTACAAGCAGAGCCCTGGATCTGCAGCCAGAAGTGCTGGCTCTGTCCCTTAGTAGCTGTGTGACCTGGAGGCAAGTCCTGGAAAGGAAACCCTCTGAGCTTCAGCCTCCTCCCCTATAAAGTGGTACCAAGGAACACTTACAGGGGTACTGGGGACAAGGAGCTGCTGCAGAAGCAGCGCCTCATGGATGCTCATTTCTGTCTCTCGTCCTATTCCTTCCTTTGGTCTCTCTGTTTGGTGACAATGGGGTGGGTATAGATGGAGAATGAGCAAGCTGGTCTCACAGTGTCCCAGAAGTGGGTGTGGCTAAAAGGGACATAGCACTGTGACTTCTCAAAGTCATCTGATGTGGCTCCAAGGCCACTGGGATGGCAGTGGAGACCATCCCTCTGTCCTTCCTCTGTTTGCCTTCTGATTCACCACCTTCCCACCCTGGGGCCTGCCTGGTTCAGAGGCTCCCAGTGTCCACACGCTGCAGAAAGAAATGCTCCCATGATGAGTGGCCAGAGCCCCCAAAGGACAAGAGCAGCTGGCAGGTCCATCACCTCTGCCTCCCAGTCGCTAACACAGCCCAAGCCTGGCACTTGGTAAAGGCCCAGTGCACATTGCTGAATGAGACCATGACCTCCATGAGGACAGGGGCTGCCTGCCTGTTCACTGCTCTGGGCTCAGTTTCGGGCACACTACCTACATGCGGTCATGCTCAATAAATATTTCTTGAATGAATGAATGAATGAGTGCCTGACTCTCAGCCTTTTAAAGTGACTAAGTACCTGGGCTCTGAAGTCAGACAGACTTTGACTCCATCGGTGTGATCCTGCCCAGATTACCTGACCTCTCTGATTCAGTTTCATTGTCTATAAAATAGTGCTAATAGCACCAATCACACAGAGTTGGAGTCGTCACAAGAATTAAAGCGCCTAGCCCAGCCCCTGCACAATGACTGAATAAACGATGGCTCTCACTGTTATTACTACACAGCTTCTGGGGAGGAAGGATTCCAACTATGTCTACTTCAACCCACTCAGGAGCCTGCAGTGACCCCTCGTGTCGGTGGTTCTAGATTGCTCCCGAGTCCCTCTTCTTAGAACCCTTAAAAATCCTCTGATGTTACTCAAACAGCAGAGGCAATTCTCCTCTTCTGGACATTTCTCTTTTTTATTTACAGGCTAATCAGTACAGTGACTGTGTGGGACATCAGTGATGCCAGCCAGGGACCTTATCAGGAAAGGTAGAAATGCCCACAGGCTCATCAACATTTGCACCTATCAGCTCTCAAAGCGAGTCTTATTGAAACAATATGACTACATAAGTGCTCTGCCCCAGCTCTGCTGGCCCCTTCACTTTCCCCCCACCACTGTTCAACCTCAGCACCCGTTGGCTCTAAATTACACCCTGCTTCTCCAGGAGCCTCCCTTCCCCCCACCCAGCCCTCCGTCATCTCTTTCTCTGCTCACTTGCGGTATCTGTACCCTTTACTCAGCTTTCATCATATGCTTGCTTTTCATTGTTGATTTTAAAAATGCATTGGTGGCTGGTCTTCCTTGGTGGCAGTGCACAGGAAAAGGAGAAGGGGAGGGTGGTGTGGATGTACCTTCATTCATGGATTTCTATTACATGCCAGGCAGAGTGCTAGGTATTTCACATGCATTGCCTCATTTAATCCCGAGAGGCAGCCAATACTATCCCCATCTTATAGATGAGGAAACTGGGCTCAAGGAGTGTCAGAAACTTGCCCCAGGTCACACAGATAGAAAACAACATAATGGTGATTTGAACTCAGATTATTTGTCTCTGTAGCATTTTGAGGACAGAGGCCGCAAATCCCCCATGGGATTCCCACAGGCCTGGCTTGGCAGCCCCAGGTCTGTTTATTGATATTAGCTGTTGACAAGGGTGATACAAACATTAAATGAGAAATGTAGATAAAGGCTTCACACTAGGTTAGGCACACAGCCAGGGCTTCATCGATGATTTGCGTAATGCCCTTTGTGTGTGTGTGTTCCAAGTGGTGACGCTGGCCTTGTCTGCGGCCCATGTCCTCTCAGCATGGCTCTGGCCCCACCAGCTCCCTGAGCTAATGCTGGCTCCCCACCTGGCCCAGAGTGGCACCAGCTCCCGGCCTCCGCACAGCACTTGGGATTCTGAGCTCATTCACCAGATGGGTGCAATTTCCCACCTCTCGCTCTCTGATACTTTCTGTGCAATCGATCACAAAACTGTTTCCAAATTAACCGAGATTCAGCTCCGGTCTCCCCTCTTCCGACTCCAGCAATTTCCTACCTACCTCCTACGTAGGTTCACTCCTCCGGGCACTGGTCTCCTGTATCTCTGCCCTCTGTGAAAATGCCCCGTTGACCCGGAGTCTGGGTTTCTGCCCAGCATGACGCTCTTGCCTATTCTGGACTTGGTCTGGACTGTTCTGGATCTGGTCTCTTCCTCGGGGTGCCTCTCTGCTCTGCCCTCAAGGATAGGTTAGGGCATAGGACAGGCAATTCCTTCTTTCCTGCTGCCTTTTCTTGGGATTCAGTCTATATGCTGAGCTTTCTTTTAATTAGTGGTTTGGGTTGAAGGGGCCATAAAGTTTCCTTTGTGTAAGTCCTTAAAAATGCGTAAAGAGAACGAAACTTGAGAGGGGAGAGGTCAGAAGGAATCGGTGCAGGGAAACAGTCTGGGGATGTAACTCAAGACCGAAACAAGAATTTCTCGGTAAATCCCAAGAACAGTATTCCCCACTCCCACTGAATTCCAGTCTTGAAAGAGCAGAGAAGGAAAATAGCATTAATGGGGCACCTACTATGTGTCAGCTACTATCTGCTGTGTGTTACCACGATCTCACCAGATGGGTATTATCATCCCTAATGTACAGGTGAGAAAGTTGAGGCTCAGAGAGGTTGGGCCAGTTGTCTATGTCACAGGCACAGGAAGTGAACCCAGGGCCAAGGCTCGACACTCTCATCCACTGTACCGAACGACCTCTGCACTACCCGCTCTAGAGTCTTCCAAGGGAGGTGTCTGCACGCATGTGTATGTGTGTGTGTGTGCGTGTGTGTGTAGGGTAGAAAGGGAAAGAAAGGAGCACATTGGGGGGCATTCATTTGTCAGCCTTCTGCCCCTAAGCTTCAGCTTTAGATCCGCCTCCTTGGCCCGTCGTCGTTAGAGCTAGTTGCTGCCCCCAGAACTGGAAGCTGAGGGGGCGGAGGGAGACCGTCCCAGAGGGCCTCCTGTAATTTACCCACAAGGCCTCAGCGGCCGGCCCAGCAGCTGTGGGGGCGTCCTGGCGTATCAGCAGTCACACGATCAAAGAACAAGTAGGAATTAATATCCCTGAGGTGGTCCCAAGCCTCTGATACCAGCAGAAAATTACAGGACACAAGACAGGAGCATTACAGAACAAATGGGAGGGGACCAGAGATTCCCGTGGCTAATCCTGTTAACGAGACAATTTCTTATCAAACTCATTATGCTTTTGAAAGGAGGGAGCAGGAGGGGGAAGAGGAGGTGGGGCAGAGTGGATGGGGGTTAGCCCTGGAGAAGGAAGGAGCGAGGCGGGGGAGCTGTGGCCACAGATCCTGCGGGTTCCAGGGAAGTAGGCGTGATTGGAGGGAGGAACAGGAGAAAGGGGACCCCTGTCTGTCTCTGCTCTCCGCAGGTGGAGGCCAGGGGTGAAACCTCTCCCAGGGCGCTAACTCCTTCACTGGGCAGCTGGGAACACCCTCCCTGGCCTGTCAGTTGTCTGAACCCACAGGTCCCCCAGGGGAGAAAGACCTTCCATCCCCCTTCTTTGACCAAATCCCCATCTTGTCCCATCCCCCAACGATCAAAGAGGACAATCCCCAATCTACACAGACGCTGAAAAAGCAAAGAACGCCCATTGGTCTGCAAAGCACCTTCTCATTCAGAGTCTCATTTAATTCCCACAGCCCCCTTTCCTGAGAGATGGGCAGGAGCAGATCACACCCCTAGGAAGTCAGAGCGCCCTTTCTGGCACTTATCAGCTGAGTATTTTGGGCAAATCACTTAACCTCTCTGAGCGATCATTTTCTCATCTTGAAAACAGAGATTAAATAAATCCTGCCCTACCAACTTCACAGGGTCCTTGTAAGGATTAAAAAGGATAACGTATGCAGGAGAGCCTTGCAACCTGTGAAGCATTTACACAAAGGGAAGCGATTGTTAACGCCATTTGAAGTTGAGGCAACAGGTTAAGTGTCTTGCTGGAGGTAACAAGGTGGAAGTGGCAGCCAGGGCTTGACCCTTCAGTTTCAAATCCAGGGTCATTTCTGCTGCCGTGCAATCACTCCACTGTCTTGTCTTTGACTAGGCAATCACAAGGGAGTTCAATCGGCACAAACCTGAGTAGCTGTTTATTAAGGGCCCATGATGTACACACATACATGCACAACAGAATATTACTTAGCCTTGAAAAGGAAGGAAATTCTGACACATGCTACAATATGAATGAACCTTGAGGATACAGTGTTAAGTGAAATAAGCCAGCCAAAAAAGGACAAATACTGTATGATCCCACTGATATTGGGTACCTAGAGTAGTCAAGTTCACAGAGACAGAAATTAGAACGATGTTTGCCAGGGCTTGGCTGGGGAGGGGAAAATGGGGAACTGTTATTTAATGGGTATAGCATTTTAGTTTTGCACGATGAAACCCAACTTGAACATTACCGTCTAGAGGTAGATGGTGGTGAGAGTTGCACAACAATGTGAATGTATTTAATGCCACTGCACTATACACTTAAAAATGGTTAAGATGGAAAAAAATGGTAAATTTTTTGTTATGTGTATTCTAGTACAATTAAAAAATAATGACAAAAGGGCAGATTCTATTGGCACAAACCTTTTGGCCTCTGCCCTTGCTCCTTTGCTCCTGCTGAAAAGATGTACGTGAGGCTCAGAAATGCAGCAGCTGTCTTGCAGCCATGAGGATGGCAGAGCAGGAGGAGAAAAGGAGTCTGGTTTCTTAGCAACTGGGCCAGCCGTGAACTGACGGCTCCCGGACGCCCTGTTATATGAGACAAACAACGCTCCACTTTGGCTAAGCCATTGCCAACGACTTTTTGTTACATGCAGCCAAAAGCGATCCTAATGGAGATGGCGTCTCAAGTTCATCACCCCTCCTGCCTCTTGTATGAACATCTTCTTGCTCAACCTCTCTGGCATCATGGAAGCTCGTATCTCCTGACACCCCACGCTCTGCACCTTTGTGCATGCCAGGCCCTCTGCAGGGCCCCTCCTCCTTCTGAGCCACTTCCTTTTTTGGCCCAATGGCTTCTTCCATGGTCTTCTGAATTCAGGTTGGGTATTGCCCTGGATAGGTGAGTTAGCCCTTGTCTGGGCTCCCCTAGCGCCTGATGCCCACCTCTCTCATAGTATTTACCATTTTCCTCAAAATTGGCTATTTTCGTGCTCTCTCTCTTCTAGACAGTGAGCTCTTTGAAGGTCGAGATCTTGTTCAAGTTTGGACTTCTGGTACCTGCATGGATAACAGGCCCATGGCAGGTGCTCGGTAATGATGGGTTGACCAGAACTCTTCTGATTTCCACGGGCTCACAATTTGAGGAGGAGGGTACAGACCCAGAAACGATTCCCTGAGAGGAGCAGCCCAAGGTGCTGAGGAAGCCCAGAGGACTGAGTGATCACTCCATCACAGAGGAGGCCACAGTTGAGCTGGGGCCTGAAGGACACCATGTGTCTGAAGTATGTGATGTGGAGGAGACAGCACATGGGAAGGTGTCAGCATGACAGGCCAGGGAGCCTCAGGGAGGCAGGGGCTACATGGGGTGGCGGGACAGCGGGGTTTTAGGGGCAATGAGTTTGGATGGGGCCAGAGTGAAGAGCTTGCCTTTTAGCCTGTGCATGGGGGGTAGCTGTTGAGGGCTTTTGGCAGAGGAGAGAGAGTGTTGTGGCTGGGGGCCCAGGGCCTGGAGACGGGCACACAGTCAGCTCTGCAAACCTGTCAGCATTGCAATCAACTTTGCTTCATGAAAAGCTCTCTGGTGGCATGGCTGGCATGAATGCCAAGAGCCAAAGAGATGGGAGCTGACATGCCCTCGCCCTCCAAGTGAAGGTCAAGGGCCTTCAGAGGTCAGCTTGTCCAGCTGACTTTATATGCATTGGCCAAGGGTTGGCATCTCTTTGTAGCTCTCCATCTAGAGCTTAACAGCCCATGGGCCTACATCTTAGTTGTAATGCTAATCCATTTTGTTTTAAAGACTTTATTATTTTGCTTTTTCTCCTCAAAACCCCCCAGTACATAGTTGTATATTCTTTGTTGTGGGTCCTTCTAGTTGTGGCATGTGGGACGCTGCCTCAGCGTGGTTTGATGAGCAGTGCCATGTCCGTGCCCAGGATTAGAACCAATGAAACACTGGGCTGCCTGCAGCGGAGCGCGCGAACTTAACCACTCAGGCACGGGCCCAGCCCCAATGCTAATCTATTTTTGTTGAATTAAATTGGTCTGGTGGGGAAGAGGGTGCTAGTTAAAGAGATGGTGTGTCGGCAGCCCCCCAGGAAGAGGGGAGCAATGCCCTTCCTGGAGATGGACACAGGGAAGGGCCAGTCCAGACGGGACCAGGCAGGCTGGAAGCTGCACTAGACCTTGGATGAGGGATCTTTAAAATGGGCATGAGGAGTTCTTCTGAGCTCTTCATGGAGATGCTGCAGGAATGGAAAATGTCCCCTAGATACTCTAGCCAAAGTCAGGTGTCAGGGACGGACGTCAAACATGTAGGGACCTAGAGAAGCAGATGCAGAGGCCGAGTTTGGCAGGAGGGGCTCTGACAAGAGACAGAAGGTGACCTTCCGGGATCAGACTGCAAGTGCCTAATGCCCGTCCAGGCTGCTTGCCTGAACAGACGTGGGCCGCAGAACTCCTGACTTCTGGGGAAGGGGCTCCACCCTGCTCCCACCTGCCTTCTGCACCTTTGCAGAGCATGGAACTTGCCCAGGCTTCCTGTCCTGGAGGGAACCAGGCCCCCTCCAGGCCAGCCCCAGCCCCACTCCTGCCCTCCCCACTGTCATCCACAGAGGGGGTTTGGAGGGAGCCCCAGCCTGCCTCACTCAGCCCAGCCCCTTTTCCTGCCTTTCATCTGAGCAGAAAACAAGGGAGAGGCCCCAGGCACCAGCCAAGTCTTTCACAGTGTACAATTTGCATTTTCTGTCTCCACCTTGAGTGGCCCTGGCTTTGGGCAGCCAGAAGAGCAGCGGCTCAAACCAGAGAAGGTGCTTAGTCCAGTTTCCACTGCAAAGTGTTGTTGGTTGGGGGGTGGGGGCAGCATTGCTCTGAGAGGAGGAGAGGGGCGGTGAGAGGGAACACACAGAGGGAGAAGGCTAATGGGGGGCCTTAGGGTGCAGGCCTAGGTGGGTAGTTCTCAGGTGGGGGCGATTTTGCCCCCCAGGGGACAGTTGGCAGTGTCTGGAGACATATTTGCTTGTCACAACTGGCTGGAGGGAGTTGTTACTAGCATCTAGTGGGTAGAGGCCAGGGATGCCGCTAAACATCCTACAGCGCACAGGACAGCCCCACAACAAAGGATTATCAGGTCTAAAATGTCAATAATGCCAAGGCTGAGAACCCCTGGCGGGGGGAGTCAGAGGAAAGAGGAAGAAAGCAGAAAAAGAGAGGGATGGGCAGTCAGATCTAACCAGTGTGTCCGGGCACAGGGCCGTGCTGGGTGCTGTGGAGCAGCAGCCATCTAGCTGTGGACAAGATGGGACGCTGTACTCAGGACGCACTGGCCCTGCTGGTCAGGGGTCTTGGAGAAAAGCGGAATAAGGAGGACGCACTCTTCAGAGGGCAGGTGGCCCGGCTGAGGGAGGGGCGGAGAGCTCGCAGTGGAGAAAGAGAGGGAACACAGAGAGACAAGGACGAAGGTCACGAGAGGGCGCTGTTCAGGTGCAGAGAGGTGTGGGTGGCCGGGGTGAGTCAGGGCCAGGTTAGAGCACAGGTAGAACCTAGGGCTGGGGTGGGGCCGAGAGACCCCGAGAAAAGGCCAGCTCCAAGCCCAGAGAAGCTCCAGCCCATGGCCCAGGGCTCCCTGGACCAGTTCTCCAAGCGAACTCAGCCGGGGCTGCTGGGGGGGGCGGGGGCAGGACGGGGGCTGCGAGGGCCCGAGGCTGGCCTCCTCTTTGGAAGGGAGGAGGATCACTGTGACCAGGGACATTTTGAAGAATTCAAGGGCTGGAAAGGACTGCATTTTACTAGTGATGACGACGATGACGGAAATAACAATAGTTCAAATACAGCCGCTGTCTGTGGAGCACTCTTTGTGCCAGGCACCGTGCGAGGCGTTTAACATAGCGTCTCATCTAATCAGCACACCGGCTCCAAGCGGTACACAACTAAGCCCAGAGGGGTGAGGTGATGGTCCAAGCTGTCCAGCGGCAGCTCCGTCACCACCCTAGTCCCTTTCTCTACTGCCATGACCTTATTATAGCTTATGCCGGTGCTTTCAAATCCACCTTTTCATTTGATTGGCACATTGTCCCATGAAGTAGACAGGGCAAGTAGCGATAATCCTATTTTACATCCAAGAAAATGAAGGGAGCCCAGTCCATCAGTGGGAAAGCCAGAACCAGAACCCAGCCTTTTGACTCCTGGTCAAGGTTCTTTCTAGAACCCTCTAGAACTTTGGAGAGGGCAACTCTTCCTGTCCTGCCCCTGCCTCCTCATGAGGGTGGTATTGAATCTAGCTCCCGTGCAATGTGCCTAGCCACCCCACCAGCTTCCTGAACCAGATCTACGAGAGGCCCCGGGGGTGCCGAGTATCAGAGCAAATTGGCATAAGACCCCGCCCAGCCACCCCTGCCTCCAGGGCAGGGACTTCCACGCTGGGCATGCTGGCACCCCCTCCCCCACTGCCCATCCCCTCTGAGGTTTTACTTATTGCTGTAAAATTAATCGTCATTTACTAAATAACTCATGAGGCAGTGACAGGAAATGCTTCACAAACCTTAAACTCTCCAGTCCCACTGGCCTGGACCAAGAGCTGTCCTGGAGCCTGGTCTCCAGGGCTGCCCCGGGATAGAGATGGAGGGTGGGCGCTGGGGCCCCTGGGCACAGCCACTGCCTAGCAGGTGAGCAGGAAAGCTGGGGCTGCAGGAGCAGACCCTCCCAGGGCTCCGTGCAGCAATGCTTCTGCAGCAATGGAGGGTGCCACACCCAGACCCCCAGGAATGAGCGTGAGCCCTTTCTCTCGCGCACCTTCAGATCCCTCCCTAACGGGGAGTTAGACTGCGGCCCAGGGTAGTGAGCACTGTGCTACGAGTCAGGAGACCTTCTAACCAGTTCAGCTGAGTGATCCTGGCCTATTGCTTCCCCTCTCTAAGTTTTGGGTTCTTTGTGCAAAATGAGGACTTGTGGCCAGATGACTTTTCAGACCTCACCCCATTAGAGTACTCTGTGATTCTGTCGCTCCTTCTCTTAAAACCCTGCCATGGCTCTGTGCTGCTGTCAGCATGAAAACTCAACTCCTTGCTACAGTTGTGTGGGACTCGTCACGATGAGGCTACTGCCCACGTGTCCAGTCCTGTCCCTCACCTTCCCTCATCCACCTTGGTTCTCTCTGCTTCTCCTCCAGGCCTTTGCACAGGAGGCTCCCCCTGCCTGTGATGGGCTGGATCTCTGTTTCCCACCCCACCCCCTTCCTCCGTTAACATCTTGTCTTCAGGTTGCATCTCAGCTACCTATCACTTTCACTGAAAACCCCTCAGGGACCACTCAGATGGGCTGCACGCCCCTTGTACATGCCCCAGAGCACCTGGGGCTGACTGCATACCACTGTACTGCAATTGCCTTCTACACACGCATTTCCCTGCTAAGTATATGCTCCCTGAGGACGGGGAGTGTCTGTCTTGACCCAGGCTTATCCCGAGTGCTTTGTTCAGTATCACTTGGTAGATGTGGAATGAATAAATGATTGCATGCACTGATTCCATAGGCATAGAGCCCAGGAGGAACATGTTGCAGGGTGGGGGAGTGGGGAGATGGAAGGGGGGGGGGGTGGAGGCAGCCAGAGTAGCCTCACGGCGTCTGCTGGAGAGAGAGTGCTGAGAGGGACCCACGGGAGCCCTTCTGCCTGCAGCCTTGCTTCAGAGGGATGGGCTTTCTGGGGCTCTGAGTCTGACCCAGCACTGAGGACCACTGAGGACCAGGGGCATGGAAGAGGCCCTGTAAGATGCTGTCCTGCCGTGCGGGGCCTGAAGTGTCCAAGCTCCCATTCATAACACAGGCCTCATATATGCTCACCACCCAGGACATGCTGCTCCCTGAACATATCATAGCCCCCCTGCCCCTGGGCTGGACTGCAGGCTCCTCAGCAGGGTGTGTGTTCCAGCCTCCATGCAAACGCCGCCTCTTGTGTGTGCCTCCCACATCCCCTTGGAATCGCGTCTTGCTCTGAGCTCACAGAGCACATGGCAAGTGTTTAACATCATTTTGTGAGTTGCGGTGAAATGTGGACTTGTGGGTCTCCTTGGCTGGAAGGCAAGTTCTCTGAGGTGCAAGGTCAAGGAAGCATGAGCTAGTGGGAATCCAGCCGACTTGGGCTTGAGTGTTAATTCTTAGCCAGTAGCTAACATAGACACTTTGTGAATGAATGAATGAATGAATGAACGAGTGAAGGCGCTTCACTTTTCTGCACTCAAGTTCCTTCTTTCTAGAGTGGGATCAGCATATCCACATCATACGGATGTTGTAAGGCTGGCAGGTACTACATGAGAGGAGGGTCTGACACCAACAATAAGAGGTTATTATTACAGCTACTACTCAATGCGCCCCACCCATGCCTCCCACCCTAGCCCACTGCTCACTGAAACGAGGGAGTGTCGAGAGCAGTCACTGAAGCCCCAAGCCCATCTCCTGGGGGGGTGTCACCCGTCCCAAAGCCAGGCCTGGAGTGGAGGCTGCTTAGGGCTCACTCAGGGGCAGTTTGCCATTTTATTTTAGCGTGCTTATTTCTTGCATATAGGAGGAAAGGTAAGAGATTCAGGACAAGGGGATAAAGGAAAGAGAGCAAAACAGACCCAGAGAACTAGCCAGCACCCCCTGAGACGGACGGCCCAGCAGTAGCCATGGGCTGAGGCAGCTTGGCCCGGCGCTGCATCCCCCGGCTCCAGAAGCTGGTGAGATGCTGACCCGTGAGCTGAGGTGTAAACCAGGAAGGGCTGGGAAGGAGGGCTCAGGGCCAGCTGCCTCTTACAACAAAGGATAAAAGCTCCTCCACCTGTGCACTTTCTATTTCCAGACTTTCACGGACATGAACAACACTACGTGCCAGAGGGCAATACAGTCCCATGGCTGCACCCAGGTCCTTAACGCCCATCTGTTACTGAGGCTTCCTATGCTAGGGCGTTTTTCTCTCATGTGTTTGCTGAGTTTGTGCTTAGTTTTGGGGAATCTTATAACCATTCCATTAACCCCTTCATGTTTGGAAAGTGTAAAAGCAGTGAGTGGTGTAAGTGCTGGGAAGAAGAGGAAAACTATCACAACGATTGCAAAGTGGGGACAATTTAAAAAATGAGAAGTGGGGAGAAAGTGACAAAGCCTGCCCTGATTCCCTAGGGGATGAACTGCGTGCCAGTGGGGCCCATTCTGAGGTGGAGAGCAAATCATACGATGTGGGAAGTGAGCTGGGTTGGGACCACGCAACCCGATGACGGTGAGTGACAAGGAGGGACGATGGATGAAATGGAAAGTGTGCTCTGGGTGCAGCACAGCATCTTTTCCGGCTGCCAGTCTAACTAGGGGTTCAAAGGCTGAGCAGGTGAACTGGTGCCAATGGAACTTTTTCAACAAGCCAAGGATGGTTCCTCAGGTTCGAGGCCCGTTGGAATTGGCTCCACATCAAACTGAGTCGAGGCCGCAAGTGCCGGTGGCGCAGCCGCCCAGGAGCTCCCGGGGGCGCTGGTGGGGACCAGCAAGGTGGAGGGTTACCTGCCTCAGTGGATTTCCAGTGTCAATCAAACAGGTCTGTTTTGGGAAAAGATGCCTGTTAAACATCACATCTGCAAGAACGGAAAGACTCGGGCTGGTTTCAAAGCTTCAAAGGACTGACTCGCACTCCTGTTTCATGGAAACGTACCTGGGGACGGCGGCGTAAACCTCTGCCGGTCACTTTGGATCTATGAGTGAAGGGGCCGGCTCACAGCCTCTGCCAGTGGAATCTGAGTGTACCCAGAGGAGCTCCCTGTTCTGGGCAGAAGTACTTTGACCCCTGAACACTTCGAGAAGGTAGTTAGTGGCTATCATTACTATTTTTATTCACCTGAGAACATGCGCCTCTCAAGGCCAATGGCGTGTCTCTCTGCTCCAGAATCATCTCTCAGTCCACAGCCTCGCAGGCCCTGGAGGTACCCCGCTCCAGGTGCGCTGGCCTCCTTGTGGCTCCTTGAACAGACCAAGCACACTCTTGCCTCAGGCCTTTGCCCTCGCTGTTCCCCCTGCCCAGGATGCTCTTCCCCAGCTGCACGTTGCTCACTCCTTTCTCCCTTCAAGTCTTTGCTCAGATCCCGTGTGTCAGGGAGGCTGCCCCAACCACTCTGTTCAACACCTTGTCCTGCCTCCCACCCTGTCCTCCTCGGCCCCTTTTCCTGCTCCACTTCTCCTTAGCACAGGACCTTAGCACATCTATACATAGTACAGAATGTACTTATTTAGTGTGTCACTTGTCTGCCTCTTCCCACTAGAATATACATCCCATGAGGTTGAGGGTCTCTGTTCTATTCACTGATATATCCTGAGATCCTGGATCAGTATCTACCCCAGTGAAGGGGCTCAGCATGTATGAAACGAAGCAGCTCCGTCATGCTCCCTCCCCTGTGTTAGGCCCATTGTCTCACCATTTTGGTGGCCCTCAGGCGTATCTCCCCTCGCCTGCAGCACCGGCCAAGTGTGGGCTGTTCTTGTCCCTGGGCCCAGGTGCGCCTGGCCACAGTGCCTGCCCTCGGGGTGTTACAGATGCAAGACCAGGCACGCCTGGAGCGGGCAGGTGGAAGACTGAGTGGGGACCAGGCCTGATCAGGGACAGTGCAGACCCTGTCCCCTGTGTCCCCCGCATGCTGGAGCGCAAAGCTGCAGAAGAGCAACTTCCTTCTGTGAGAGGGGCAGATGGCTCTTGGAGAACCATCTCCCCCATTCTCTCACTGTCATCTTCATGACGAGGTCGGGGCCTGAGGCCTCACGGCCTGACCCAGGCTCTCAGACCTTGTGCTAATAATAGGTAACACCTTTGGCTACTCACTATGGGTCAGGCGCTTCACCCTGATTAACTCACTTTATCCCCCCAACAGTCCTCTCAGGCAACTTTTATCATCATCATCTCTTATAGGTGAGGGCATCGAGGCCTGTAGAGTAACTCGTGCAAAGTTAGAGAGCCAGAAAGGGGAGTCAGAAGCCAGGTTACCCTCCACCCCCGCTCACAGATTGCAGAGACAGAACATGAGCTCAGGTCCATTGATTCCCAGCCTATATCCCTTCTATCAGACCGAGCTACTGCCCTAAGTTTATTCTGTACTAATTTTGCTGAGGGGAAAGTCAGGAAGGCTTCACAGAGGTGGTGACCTCTGAACTGGTCTTTGTGGTCCAGATATTGATATTGGCCAAGTTTCCATTTCCTGTAGGCCAAGAGCAAAACTACATTTCCCAGCCTTTCTTGCAGCCAGGTGGGCCCGGAAGACTGACCAGCGGGATGCAGGCTGAAATGATGCACCCCCTCCAGGCCTGGCTCCTGAGACCTCCTATGTGTTCTTCCACACTCACTTCCTCTTCTCCCCTGGCTGTCTACATATGTGGGATCCAGTGGGGGGCTCTGAGACCCCAGGAGAAGGAGAGCTCTGCCCCCGACTGATTCACTGGGATGTGATGTGAGTGGGAAATAAACTTGTAAGGTACCGAGTCATTGAGATTTTGCAGCTGTTTATTATAGCAGATTGCCCACCGTGGCTAACACAGCCTTGGAGGAAGAGGACACGTTTGCAAGGCAAAGAAAGCGGAGAGGGACTTTCTGAGGAGCAAGAACCTTGGGCAGACTTGACGAACATGATGGGGAATTGCCAGCTGGCAGCCTTTACGGAGGAGTGGTAGGAGATGAGCTAGAATGGCTGGGGCCAGCCGCGAGAAGGCCTTAAGTGGTGTCCTGGAGATGACGGGGGCCCTGAGGGACTTTATGGCAAAGACCAACACATTGAAACTGAGTTTTAGAAGGATCATGCCAGTGCTGCACTTCCTGAAGACCTTTCCAAGGAAAGCCAGTCCTGAGAGCTGCTCATAGAAAATGCAGTTCTGCTTCCCCTTAGAGACGCACGGTGCGCACCACCACACCAAGCCCTCTCCACGCCTTTGCTGGGTTACTTTCTTCACAGCACTCACCACTATTTGAAGCTCTATTTACTTACAAATTTATTTTCTATGTCCCCCTACACTAGAATATAAGCCTCATGAGAGCATAAAACTTGTCTGTCTTATTCACCACCTATTCCCAGCAGCTAGATGAGTACCTGGCACCTAATAGGTACTCAATACATTTTTGGTGATGAGCAGTTAAAGGCTCTGAGAAGTCCTGCAGTAAAGGAATTGTTTTACTTTTACTATTTCCCTCGACTGTCACACTTTGTAAATGTTACTCTAGTGCCAGTGGCAGATGGCGGAGCTCTTTGCTGACTGTGGCTACCTACTCCAGGGGCCACTGAGGGCCATGATCCTTCACGGTGTTGGCAGTGGGGAGGTTCAGCTAAAATGCAAGGAAGTCACTGGCCACGGCAGCTGGAACTGGTGCTGCGGCCGAAGCCTTGCTCCCCGGAGGGCTCAGGGTGGGATTAGGCCTCCTGCTCCCCGCCAGCCTGGCTCCAGGCCAGCTGCAAGGCCAGCTTTCCACACATGGCAGCTGAGGGTAGACGCTAAGCTTGAAGGATTAAGACTGGGCTTGTGCAGAGCCCAGCTCCCACGTCAGATGATCTTCAGCTGGGCATCAGGAGCCCCAGACAAATGAGCTAACAAAATCCAAGCCTCATTATGGGGAAGCAGCAGGGCCCAGCGACGGAGCCCTGGTGGGGAGGGCGTGGCCAGACAAGAGCCCTAGAGGGCCAGTGACTGCACCCAGCTCTCTTTGCTCTAGCACAGATAGTCGTGGGGGCCTGAGGGAGATCTCCGGGCTGGGAGTAGAGAACTTGAGGGCAGGAAGGGGATCTGGAGAGCATCCTCATCATGGCAGTCATTGCCACCATTATTAAGAGCTACTCGGTAGCAGACACTGATGGAGGCCTCTGAACAACCCTAGAGGTAGGTATTACTGTCTATATCTTACAGTTGAGGACACTGACGCTCAGAGAGAGACAGTGATTTCCCCAAGATCCTGGAGTGAGTGAGTGGCCAGGCTGGGAGGAGGAACTATCTTTGGACTCCCTGTCCAGTGCTCTTTCGTCCACTCTCTGTGGCTTCCGGGAGCCCTAGCCTTAGTCCTTCTGTTTTGCTGTGATCCAGGCACTCCCAGGTGCAGGCTGGCTCTGGGGCCCAGGAAGTTCTCGCTCTGCTGCTCAGAACGGCTGTTTGAGAGAAGGTGGAAGAGGAAGAGTGGACTCGAGCTCTTGGCCCAGGTCCCCACCCTGGCCTCTCCCCCCACAGCCGTACGCTCTTGCCTTCCTCTTCCAGTAATAAAAATTCCCACCAAAGCTCCTTGTAGTTTTCACAAGGGCTCACTCAGCTGTAGCCTTGTTGGATTCCCAGCCTGGTCCTGGAGATGAGGTAAGCCGGGCTGAGAAGGGAGCCATGACTGGTCCCAGGTCACCAGCCAGCAGTACGGAAGCCGGAAGTCAGGGTTCCTGATTTCAGATCTGGCATTTCCTTGTCATTATTATTAATGTGGATTACCCGTTGTGGCACACGGTCCTCGGCAAGGCTTCAGCCTCCCTCCCCCAATCCTGTTCTTCTGCCTTCCTGCCCTCCTCCCCATTTTGTCACGGGGTATGCGCTTAGGTCATACAAGCTCTGTTTCCGATCTATCACCCATGATGGACACTTAAAAGGTGCTCAGTAAGTACTTCCAGGTGAATAATCAGGAAAGCCAACATCTGGGGGAACATGTCTTGCAAAGAGCTGGTCCTCAAAATTCAGCTGAGTGAAGGCGAGCAAGCAACCCTTGCCAAATGAAGGAGAAATAAAGATGTGTTACTGCTGAAGGTTACCCACTTCCTTAGATAAGAGATTGTTGACTGAGGTCCCCTCTGCTAGATCAAGTGCAGGTATAACCAGTCCTGCCAGAGGGCCTGAGAGTCCCTGCTCTCTAGAGTGTTGGGTCAATTAGGTTTTGCCCTGGAGCAGAGGGAGGGGAAAAGTGACCTCCGTGTATTCGTCCCTTACAGCCTTCAAGGTCACAATGGCAACCGCGGTGACGTCAGCGAACAGTTTGGGAAGCTCAGCCCTTTCACAGATGCTGTCTTAGTTGTTCTTCATCCCAGCCTGTGAGAGAGCTACTGTTTTAATTAACATTTCCTTCCGCAAATGGGGAAAATGAGGTTAAGGGACCCGCTCAAGTTCACAGGGATACTAAGCAGCACCGGCCCTCACGGGAAGCTCTCGCATGTCCTGGAGCAGTCAGAAAGTGATCTGAGCATTCCAGACCCAATCTGGGCCAGCACGTCATGCCCGGAGTATACTGTCTACGCGCCCTCTGCAAGCTTGTGTCCAGCCTTCTGGAGCTTCCAGGGGTCCTCATTTATGGGTATTGACCCCCAGACACAGGGGCTGATCAATCAGATTCCAGTCTGGAGGAATCTCACAAGACCCCCTAGTCAAGGCTGCTGGATGGGCTGGGCAGGGCTGCCTCTGTCAGCCCCCAACAGCTGCAGGTGGGCAGAGGAGCCTACCTTTCATCCCATTCAGAGCCTTCGCTGACCTCTTAGTCCCACACCCCAGACTGTGTCACCTCTGTGCTCTGCCAGCCCCAGCTGATCTCCCAGAGTGGGAATCCCTGAGTCAACAGCACCCAGAGTTGGGGCAGGGTCTTGCAGAGAGGGCAGCTCCCAGGGAGACCAGCAGCCTCTTTCCTCTGCAGCGTCCTGCTGCCCATCACCCCAGCTCCACCTCAGTAAAGCAAAGCCTGTTCAGACCCCCTTGGAGTGTTAAGTCCTAAATGCCACATGCTCCCTTACACCTTCTATGGCGACAGCTGAAGGGCAGCATCGCAAGGAGATTGTTGGAAGGGGAACGCAGCCACCCATTCCTGGCGAAGGAGAGCCTTGCCTTCCTCCCTCCCACCCAGCCCATTGCATCCTTCTGGAAACCCCAGTGCAGCTGAAGGAGTGGTCGCAGTGTCTGCCTTCCTCTGCTGCTGTGCGTCCCTTAAACTTGGTGGAACATTTAAGAGGCAAAGGCTGTTGGAGACCAGGAGCCAAACAGGAGGCAAGGCCCATCCATGAAAATAATAGTCAATAATGGTATAAAAAGCCCTCTCATTTGTCAAGTATGGATGGATTTGACTTGGAGGATGACGTCCTTGCAGGAGTTGTTACGTTACTTGCCTCTCATCAGCACCGTGTTCGGTGGGAAAGCCAGCTGCTTTATGCTCATGTATTCACAAAAACACTGAGGGCCAAAAGAGGAGAGACCCCTGCTGGGTTCCTTCAGCCCCAAACCTTTACCCATCACTCAGGCTGAGCATCCTGTCTAGGGTGCAGTGACACTGAGCTTATTAGCAGCATCTGTGTTCTCCTCTTCCTGGGCACATGGCTAGACCTCACCTCCTGGCCCCCCAAGTACTGTTTTGGGGCCATGGATTCTCCGAAGCTGTGGCTGTCCAAGCTCTATTTCCCCTGCCGTGGCCGGGTGCCACCAACTGTGAGGCTCTAGGGGTGGAGGGGCCTGGTGCCTGAAGGGTTACCTGCCGACGGGGCCATTGCCTTGGACATAAACTTCTACTGTGTTTGAGCCATCATACCTTTGAAGATCTACTTGTTGTCACGTCCTGGACCACCTTAACTTTTACATACACACACATACACTCACAAAGATGTGTTTTGTCATGCTCTGTGCATGCCGGGCAAGCAGGAGAAAGCCATGCAAAGAACCCTATCTTACCGTGCCTGCCCTCAAGGAGCATATACTCTAGATGGGGACATCAGGCAGACGCAGGTGACGAAGTGTTTAGCCAGACTCCACTAGACGTGAATATAATCAATGAATGAGTGAGCACCTGGGGGCGGAGGAGGGAGAGCACTGGGGGGTGGGGGCAGGGAAGGCATCTCTGATGCTGGTGAGCATTGGCGCTCAGGCTCTAAGGAGAGGGGGATTTGGTTAATAGAGTGGAGGAGCAGGGGCTTTCCTGGAGGGAGGGACAGCTGGAGTCAAGGCTTGTCTGCAGGCACATGCATTCTAGGGCTCTCTGGATCAGCTGAACCCCCTCTTCAGGCTGTCGCTACATTACAAACTCTCCTGTCTCGCCTTCACGTGGGAGATGCCCTTTGAGGTGAGTTGCTGTTGCTGGTGTCAGAGTGGAGGCTGGCGAGCCAGAGCACTTGGGCCTTTACTGTGGCTGCACCTCTTTGGATCCTGGATCCTTCCCATCCCCCCAGGACAGCTGCGACCCCTGGGTCCCTCTGGGGCAGCAGCCATGGCGTGAGCACCAGCTGCATTCCAAGAGCCCCTCCAAGCTCTGGCTTTATGTGATCCCTGCTCTGGGGGAACGTCTTCATCCCTGAAGTGAAGGGCTGGGTCTGAGACAGCTCTGAGGTGGACAGGTGCACATTCCCTTCTTCCTTCTGGGTTCCCCCCAGCTCTAAATGCCATGGCTTTCTGGAGCTGGGAACGAGGGTGTGCCAAATCCCTTATTCCAGAAGTGGATGGGACAGGAGGGAGGTTCAGGGTGCCCATCTACCCTCCCACCTCAAACCCTAGGCCATGCTGGGAGGGGCACTTTCTGGCTCTTGGGTCTCGGTTTTATCCTTTGTGGGACGAACTCTGCAAAAGGACAAACGGGCCCTGTATCCTTGGGGGTAATCCACCCATTTAGGGGCAGGGGAAGGAACAGAAAATTCTGATTCCCTGGGTGGTCCCACAGAGGCCTGGTACTGGGGGTGAATGCCCTGCTCTCAAAAGACCCCCTAGTCTCCTCTGTTAGAAGGTTGGGTTGGAGGGTCCTTGGTGATGGGCCCAGCTGGGCTCTCATGGTCTCACTGCCTCTGAGGCCCCTGCCCTTTCTGCAAATGACCTGCTTTCTGCTCTTAGGCTTCTGCCAGAGAGGGTGGACTGGCCTGTCCTTTAGAACCACGGGCTCTTTAGCACCGGCCAGGGGACGTGAACTAGGTGAAGTGCGTCATCTCTGCTGTGCTTCCGTTGTCATCTCTCTGAGGGCAGTTCCGGGCATGTGGGCCCCTGAGCCTGGCTCTCCCCCACCTCCCAAAGGCAGAGGCTCAGGCCCTGGACGGGCGAGGAGCAGGGCATCAGGTCCTGTGGGATTGGCCCCTCACTTGCTGTGGGGCTTACGGCAAACCATGGAACCTCCTTGGGCACCAGCACCAACCAGACCCCACGTAATGCAGCAAACGATTCCCTGCACAGGCCCAGGAAGGGGAGGCCTGGCCTAGCAGAACTGGCCCCCTCCTAAAGCCCCAGGAGTCCAGGTCCACGTGAGCCGACGCAGTCACGAGAAAAGCTCGGTCTTGGAGAGTTGCCCAGGAGAGAAGAGCTTGCAGGGGACCTGATCATTGAGTTTAAGTCAGTGGTTCCCAATCTTTGATGCACGTTCGGACCACTTTTCAAAGTTCCAAAGCCTAGGCTTCACCCCTGACGCTTCTGGTTTTGTAGGTTGGGGTGAGGTCCTGGCATCTGATTTTATCAACCTTCTCCTGGTGATCCTGCTGCATGGCCAGGCTCGAGAGGCACAGCGTGAGAAGAACCTAAAGCTTGCCCCCAACTAAGATGCTGTGAATCATGCTCTCTAAAACAGGCAGAACGTTTCTCTCCACACCGGGTGGTGTGCGTAAGGTGGCAAGCAGAAAAAAGTCTCATGCCCACACCACTGGGGTGGCGCCTGACTGCACTGCAGAACAGAGACAGGGTGCTGGTCGGGGATCTGCACAGATGTCCAGAGGCACGAATGCCGAGATACTACCTAGATAAAGCCACCTTTTCCCTGGGGATGCTCCTATCCTCCGTCAGCAGGGCCCAGGCACCAAGCTGGATCCCACAGTCTCCCTGGGATGGCTCTGGTGCTGAGGCAGCTGTGCCCTCATCCAAACCTTCCAGGACCACCTGCTCCTGCCTACAGCCAGAGCCTCTGAGGAAGTCGCCTTGGGAGGGGCATTGGCCTGTCTAGGGCTAGGGCCTCATTCTTGGCTTTACTGACTCCACAGTGACCAATGAGGGGATTCCAGTCCAGTGGGAAGGAGGTTAGTGAACATTTCTAGATGTGAGGGCCTGCCACCACAGAGCATGAGGACTGGCCTGGCTCAGCGGGTCCAGCCTCGGTCCTCCCCATTCCACAGGTGAGCAGGTGACTTTCCCAGTGGTGCACTCTCCCCACATTTATTTGGTTGCTTTCTATTTCCAGGCCCCCTCATTTTACTGTCAACATTTTCATCACCCTCCAGCTTCCAGTGTCTATTTTAGTCAATAGAAATGAACAAGAGAACCAAGATATTGAGCTTATTAAGGGACAGAGCATATACGAAGCCCCTAACACAGTGCCTGGCACCTGAGATGTGCTCACAAAATGGAAATCCCCCTACCATCCCTTCCCAAAGCCTCACCCAACGTAAGTGAAGCTTGATTGTTCTCAACAAGAGCTTTACTCTCTGTACCCAAAACCCTTTTATTTTTCAGTGCCTGAGCATGTAGGAGCTGCTGGAGAGGAGGGATCCAGCTGTGTCCTGAGTGTCAGGGAACAATCAGCAGCAGTCAACATTTTCATCAGTGCAAGTGGATAATCCAAGCGCCGATCATTGAGAACTGGGCTGGAGTCACAGAAACAGTGGCCTTTAAAGGCTAATTAGCATTGATTTGAATATTCTGGGCATTTTACTCAGAGGCATCACACTTTTCATATGGCTTGGGCTTAATTTCAAATTTAAATCCTTGATTTAGAGTTAAATTTCTTCTACAACTTATTTCTGTATGGCAAATCCTATTCTCTCCAAACCAGAGTGGCAGGGCGGTGTGATGGACAGAGGACCGCCTTAGGTAAGACGGAGTCTGTGGTCTAACCCTAGAGTCCCCTGGTGCTGGTGTCGCGCAGGTTACTGAGTCTCTCTGGTCTCCAGCCCAGGAGCTGGACTAGATTAGTGGTTCTCAGATCCTGGTCCGTGGCTGAGCCAGAATCACCTGGAACACGTTTTACAAAGTCCTGGTATCCTGCCCCTACCCTCAGAGTGTCCAATTCAATAGCTCTGGGACACAGCCTGAGCATCTATATTTTAAAAAAGCCCCACAGTGATTTTAGTGCACTGCCAGGTTTGGGAACTATGTGGCCAGAGAACATTGTCCCATCAGAGGCATTTATCCAGCTGACTGCTGGGTTTAGGGAGACCCTCAACTTCTCCTGGCTTCCACGGCACCATTTTATCTAGTTTCTCCTCTTCCCTCACTGCCACACCTTCTCCACCTCCTTTCCTGCTTCCTCTCTTCTGTTCCACGTCATCTGTGCCCCAATGTCCTTAACCCCCTTCTCTATCTAAACTCTCTCCCTTGGTTTTTGCATCTACTCCCATGGCTTTAAGGCCCACCCACGTTCAAAGGCTTCCCATCTGAATCTAGAGCCCTGATCTTTCCCTAGAACTGCTTATGTTTTGCCTCCACTTGGAGGTCTAACAGCCATTTCAAGGTGAACGTATCCAAAACAGAACATTTAATTCCACCCTCACCCTCCAACCTGTTTCTCCCCAGTCTTCCCATTCTCCGTAAAGGGCATCCCAATCCATGCAGGTGCTAATCCAAAAGTACAGGCAATACCCTTGGTTCCTCCCTTATCCTCTCTGCCCTCCTCTGATCATCAGCAAGGCTTTTGGCTCCATCTCCAAATACAGCCCAGGTTCCTCGACTTCTCTCCAAGTGCATTGCCATGACCTCCTCTAAGCGTCCTCACTTCCCACCCTGGCTCTGCAGTTTGACTGGTCTCTCTGCTTCCACTCTCCTCCTCTTGTAATCCACTTTTCACTCGGCAGCCAAAATACTCCTTTTAAAAGGGTGTCATCTCCTATAGCTTGCAGGACACAAAATAAATTCCCAACTCCTTATTAGGGTCTTAAAGCCATCCATCATTTGGCCCCTGCCTCCCTCTTGGACCCCAACTCTAGGGCGCTCTTGTCCTTGTTCATGTCACTCCAGCCTCTCTAGCTCTCTTGAGTAAAGATCATTTCCTCCTGGGGCCTTTGCACTGGCTATCCCTCCCCTTGGAATCTCTGCCCCCAATCCTCACACAGCTGGCTCCTTCCTGTCATTTCGGTCTCAGCTAAATGTCACCTCCCCAGCCAGGCCTTCATTGACCACCCAACTTGCAGGAGCTACCGAGCACTCTTTTACTTTACTCTGTTTCCACTCTCTGCACAGCACTGATACTCAATGGTTCATGCTAAAGTTTTTCTTGTTTGTTTGTTGACTGTCTCTCTCCTCCAGAATGTAAAATCCATGAGGTCAGAGACATCATTTGTTTTGTTTAGCCCTGTCTCCCTAGTGCCTGGAAGACATCTTGGCCCATCACAGGTAACCAACAAATATTTATTAGATAAGTGAATAAATCTAAGTTCCCATCCAGTTCTAGGGGTACATGATATATTTAGAATATTTATTAATTAACGATGTTATTCCAAGTAAAATTTTGTGGAGCTCAAGAACGTGATTTTGGATGTAGAGTGATAGGAGAGAGTTTCACTGTTTCTTGTAGCTCCCCAGCTGTCTGCATGTTTCAGGTATCAACGTGCTTCTTGGAGACACAGTGCATACAATGAAGACAGGGACCAGGCCTTACTCATCTTCAAGCGTCCCCAAAGCTCAGGATTGTGCTGAGCTCCATCAATGTTTAAGAGATTGAATGGATGGTCTTCTCAAGGGTGAAGGAAGGAAGAAACCGAGGCAGAGAAGAGGGAGGAAGAGTGCTCAGGGGGTCATGGCGCCTATGGCTACCCAGTTGGTCCTAGGGCTCAGCTCTGCTCTCCACTTTCTGGGCTGGCCGTCTCCCAAGCTCCTGTCATTCCTTCCTGGGACAGGGAAAGAACAAGGCAGGTCAGCAGCAGCTTCCCCCCTCAGGCACCAGCTGGAGGAACCTGATGCAACCTTGGGCTCTGAGGGGCCATTGTGTGGAGGTGGTAGAGTGAGGTCGCTGCAGGTGAACACTGGACTGTGCTGGCTATGTGACCTTGGGCAGGTACTTTGTCTGTGTCTCCATTTCTTTATTCATCAAAAGGAATGAGTCACAGCCATAGGTGCTCACAGGATTGCTGTGACGATTAAATGAGAAAATGCATGGAAAGCTCTTTGTGTGTTGCCTTGCACCCAGTAGTTGCTCAATAAATGTTGGCCATTTTAATGATCACTAATAGTTGCGACCTTAAGCTGAGATCTGGGGTACCAGAGTTCTCACCCTGAGACTTGCTCCTCTCTCTCCCCTTTGCAGCCACAGGCAAGTCACCTGGAGCCTTCCTCTTCTCTGCTTTTTTTTGCAACCAGGATAATGATAGCTCCCCTTCCTTCCAGCACTGCTGTGTGGATTAATTAGTGTTAATTAATGGGCTTTGAAAATGAAAAGCACCTAGGTAAGTGCTGATCATGATTATTAATGGGAACCACGAGCCTGGAGAAGGTGCCGAACAGGGTCCTAAAATTATACAGATTACAGAACAATGAGAGGAGTGGAGAAAGTGGCTATTAAGCTCTGAGGCTGGGGCTCCAGGTCTGCCAGCCTGCCAGGGTGTTCTAACCAGAACAAAAAACTCACAGGCATCCTTATGCAAAACGACTTGGTGAGCCAAAGAGGTGGAGTATCTTCAACAAATGTCACAGACTGGAAGGGGCCACTGCAGGCCACTGAGCCAGAGCCGACTCCTTTGAGAAAGATTGCAGCCTACTCAGCCCTTTTGCCCCCTTAAAAAATGTCCCATGCCTATGCAATTGAGGCAGGAAGGGGCTCCCACCGGGGTGATAACAGTAAGAGTTACCATAGATCGCCTGCTCACTATGCAAGTGTAAAGATCTAGTAAACACCATGCGTTAAGGATTTTACATGAACGCCTTCTCTCTTTTTTTTGGAGGGGTCGATTTATTGAGGTACAATTTGCATTCAGTAAAGCTCACCATTTTAGTGTGCAGTTCTAAAAGTCTTGACATTCACATGTAGTTCTGAAACCACCACTGTAATCAAGATACGATACAGTTCCATCACCTGTCAAACTCTTGCAGGTCCCTTTGTTGTCATCCCGCTCCCTTCCCCCAGCTCCTGGGACTCACTGATCTGTTTTCTGCCCCTACAGTTTTGCCCTTTCTGGAATGTTGTATCAATGGAATTGTATGGCAGGCAGCCTTTCGAGACGGGCTTCTTTCACCTACTAAGATGCATTTGCGCATAATGCATTGAGATTAATGCACGTAACATCCATGAATTAAAATTTTTATGTTCATGCATTCTCTCTTTTCATCCTTGAGACAACGCTGATTTAGGTACTATTATGATCTCCATTTCATAGATGAGGAAATTGAGGCTTAGAAATGTTAGTTAACTGGATTAAGGTCACACAGCTACTGAGTCATGGAGCCAGCATTTAAACTCCACACTTCTGATCTCAAACCCCATGGATTTAATCACTGTTGCACTCCACAGGCATACCAGGGAATGGTCTTTCTGGAAACGAACACAGCAAATTTGGTTAACTGTTTGCATCCATTCCATACTCTTTTCCAGAGGCCCTTCTTGTCCCCTGAGCTCATTCCTATCTCCTCCCTTTTACACGTGACTTAGAGACCCATCCTTGACCCCTAGGATAGAGCTCCCTATCAGAAACACAGCACAGCTCTCATGGTGGCAGAAACCCCCATGACCATGGGACGTGGCTCTCCGGATCAAGTAAGAGCAAGTGCCTTTTGAGGAGATCGGGATGGGTTCATCAGACAAGCAGGGCATCTGGGACTTGCAGAAGAGAAAGGTCAGGTTCCGTTTATTGTGGAATCATAGCCTGGTCTCTTTTGGACTCACTGTCTAATTTCATTTCAGCTGCTGTTTTGTTATTTTGAGCTCCACATCCATTTACAAGTCCAGTGGGATCTGGGGGTGCAATGTGGTTTGAAACCACAAAACCATTCTCCATTTCTTGGGAGAAGTGCTGACTGGGGCTGTGGAAGGCAGTGTTGATACAATTCAGCAATTAGTACACCAACAAAGGCATTTTCCTTGCACTGGGTCCCTGATGGCCTCGCTGGTGGAGAGAGGGATGAGCCGGTTCCTACAGCCCACATGATCCTCTTCTTCTCCCCACTATATCAACAATTATTAAGATGTGCACGAAAGTGCATTGACCTAGTTGGAGGTTTCATAAATATAAATAAATTAAACGGCATGCCTAAGGACGCCTGGGCAAGCTCATGGGGAGGAAGGGAGAGAGAGTTGCTCATGGTTGGATGGAGAGTGAGGGGCATTTTCAGGCCTGCCAAGTGAAACCAGAGAGTTCTAGACTGGAAGGGAGAGGAGAAATGCACAGGGCCCTGCCTCGTTGCCAGGACCCTCCGTCTCTGGGACTGGCTGAGCTTAAGCTTTCCAACTGGGCGTCCTGGCCAAGGGGTTGTGTCTGTGTTTGGATACGGATTCCCTCAGCCCCAGGGCCGCTAGACGGGACCTGCAGCATGGCGTGGCCCTGGAAGGCCCCGACTAGTGACTTCTGGCTGCCAGTAGCCTGCTCAGTGTAACCCAGTGTGTTGGAAAGAAATATTTCCTATTTGTGCTTTGAAGCAAATAAGGTTGACGGCAAAGGAGACTGGGTGGGAGAAATATGGAACTTTTCAACATTAATTTCTAAGGAGGAAAGTGGACCAAAAAATGTGCACAGCCTTCACCCTTTCAGAGTGCTTCCATCTCATGATCTCATTCCATTCTCACAGCTTTGCACGGGGGCGGGGGGGCGGGGTGCGGGGGGGGGATATTATTAGCATGGTCATTCCCATTTCACAGATGAGGACGCTGAGGCCCAGTGAGATGAAGTGAGTTCCTCAAGGTCACCTAGTGACCAGGCGGTTTTCTAATTCATGAAACCATGGTCTTTCCCCTCCCTACACTGCTTTGGGGGGCCTGGACAGTCTTGGGACAGTCCCTCATTTCTTCCTCCTTGTCTATTTCCAGTGCCCCTTCCGCCACCAGACTTCTCACATCTGAATCTCTTGGCCTCTGGTCTTTCCTTTTCTGATTCCTCCTGCATACCTCTCTGTCAGGCTAATCTTCTTAAACATGCTCCCCCGTCGGCACCCTCTACTCAAGATCCTTGCTTGGCTCCCCTTTACCTATTGGATTCTACCCAAAGTGTAAGCCTGTCCTTCAGCCTCCACGGTCTGAGGTCATCTCACCCCACGTGAATCCCCTGCTCATCAAATCGGAATGTCTGCCATCCTTCAAGGCTCAGCTCAGCCCCTCGTCCTGGGGGTGTCTTTCCTGATTATCCCAGCCCACACTGCTCTCCCCCTTCAATGCCTATCACAAGCACCATTAGGCTCCGCCTTGCATGGCTAGTGACCCCTTTGTGTGTATGCATCTGCCTTTCCCCCTTTGGGGAGCATCTGACAACACAGGCCCAGATCCCCCTGCCTTGTGACCTGGGTCATGGTGTGCCCTCTCCACATCTTCATCCACAAAATGGAAGGGGGTGGAATCCAGGTCTTGGAGGTCCTGTCCACTCCCACATTCCCTAGGAGTATGGACCTCATCAGACAATGGGATAAAAAACTGATATGGTCAGGGGCTGGCCCGGTGGCACAGTGATTAAGTTCTCATGTTCCGCTTTAGTGGCCCGGGGTTTGCCGGTTTGGATCCCGGGTGCGGACCTATGCACTGCTTGCCAGGCCATGCTGCAGTAGGAGCCCCACATATAAAGTAGTGGAAGATGGGTACAATGTTAGCTCAGGGCCAGTCTTCCTTAGCAAAAAAAGAGGAGGATTGGTGGCAGATGTTAGCTCAGGGCTAATCTTCCTCAAAGAAAACCCCCAAAACTAATATGGTCTAACATTGCTCATCTCCAAGAATTTGCATTTTAACAGGCACAATGCTTTCAGCCAAAGGAAAGAAGCTCTGACATTTTGGGGTGGGGGGAGCTTCCTGGTACCCTGTGGGTAGCCATCTCCCCCCAGCTAAGGGCCAAGCTTGCTTTGTGAGATTTTCTTACTCCCCACTCCCTCCTTCCCACCTCCCCATGCAACACTAAGGGATCCTCAGGGAACTAAGAAAATAGAAACACATTTAAATTCTTTTCTGCTCTGTCCTCTTGCATTCAGATGACTGACTCATGCTGGCCTCGTCTCCCCTGTCTCTAACTTTGAGTTCTAGCCCCGAGGGGCAGGGACAACATCTTTGTTCTAGCTCCATTTTCACATCTGAAACTCAGATGCTGGGACTCTTGGTCTATTCACCATCTGCCCCCTCCCCACTCCCCATCAGGCTGGAGTCCTACCAGCTTTCTGGAGCCAAATTCTGTTTCGGAGATATTTAGGAGGAGTAGCCAATCCTAAAGCCGAGCTAGAAAGCAAGGTGTTTGTCTGCGATCAGGCCGGTATCAAGGAACTCCACGGGACCAGGTTTGCCCAGATCCAGAGAGTGCCCATGGATGCCTGGTGGAATCAATGAGACTGGCTCTGGGCAAAGCTAGACCCCTCTGACTTGACCTTTCAGAGTCCTCAGGGCAAAGTTTTCAGGGCCTGGGCGGCTTCTGGCAGCTCCACTATTCTGTGTTCTGAGTCAGAAAAATCAGACACGTGCATCATCTCCCGTGCGCCACCACTTCAGTTGGTTTTGAACATCTTCGAGTGTTGCTTGTTAAATTTGAACAGAGATGATGTGATATCTCCAAGTGCAATGCAGTGGCAAAGAGCATGGACTTAGGGCAAGGTACTCAGTCTCCTCATCTATAAAATGGCTTAACAGCAGTACCTACCTCCCAGAGTTGTTGGGAGGAAGAAGGAAGTACCCAGAGCAGTGACGGTACACGGCAAGTCTTCACTGAGTAATAGTTCTTGTAATTATAATGTAACTTAGTAGTAGATGGCCTGACTATCCGCCACAGCCTCATTTTGGTGACTTCAGTCCAGATTATCCTTGCCAATATTCTCTCCCAGGATTATTCAGGGCTTCCTCTCTTTATAGTTATTCAGGACTTCCATGTGACTCATCTCATTTTGATGCTCAGCAAACAGGAATTAGGAATTCGTATTTTCTACCCCCAAAAGTAAAATCAAATGGAAATGATGTTGGGGGGTTCTCTAAACGAGCAGTTTCATAGTTTCTACAAATATATCTGTACACGCACCTAAATAAGAGCAGCATTGGTATTTCAGGGAAGTCATCACAGCGTGGACCTCTAATAGCACCCCTTTGATTGTCATTGAGCTGTGACATGTAGGAGGGACAGCAGGAAAAGACTGATGGGAGAACTGGTGCCTTTGTCGGGGAGCTCTGGGAGTGTGAGTCGCCAGGCCAGGGGACCCCACTCATTCCTGGGGGCTCAGTTGAAATGTCACTTCCTCTGTGAAACCTTCTTGGCTATTTCCTGTCAGAATGAATCACACCTTCCCTTGTTCTCATGGCACTTGTGTTTATAGCAGGGCCTTGCGCTGACCGTGCCCCTCGGCACCCCGAGGGCCGGAAGGTCTCGGATTCATCTGAATGTCCTGAGCACCCAGCACCTAGCCTGGAGCAGGGCAGGTTCTCCGTAAATATTTGCTGATAGATGCACGAATGCCCTTGCATGACTGACCACTTCTAGGATCCTAGAATGCTGGAAGAAGGGACCTGAGAACCAACTAGAGCAACCTCCTCCTTTTACGGATCCAAAAAACTAGGAAGAAGAGTTGACACCCCCAAGATCAGACTGTTGGTGGCAGAGCTGGGATTCGAATGCAGGTCTCTTGACTCTGGGCCCAGGGCTCTGTTCTTTGCATCTCATAGCTGCCTGCTGCCTGCTTCCCATCTTACTTACCCCTCTCCTCTACCTGCAAGCATTACAGCATGGTTCACGCTCTATGGGAAGATGGGTGGGGAGGTGGTGGTCCCAACCACAAAGCACAGGAAATAGCTGATCCTCCAGAGCCGTCCAGTGTGGCCCTACAAGGTAGCCATCTGAGTAGGGGAGGACCCTACCCCTTTGCAACATCCCACTGGAGAGACCAACTCTCCTTTAACTTCCTACCCCTAGGTTTAGTGCAGCCTGCCCTTTGACCCCAAGAAGGGGAGTATTGTTTCTGATAAGGCTCATCCTGAGTTAACAGGGTGTTCTGCCCCTCCTCTCCCTCCGCCCAGTAGGCCCCAGCAAGGACACCTTCTTTTCCAATGTTCTCTTCTCAGACACATATTATATTGCCCACGCTCCAAATAAACATTCTGCGGGTCTCTTTGGGCAGACCCAAGCTTACTATGAGACATGAAAGTTGAAATCTGGGACTTTTCTTTTTTTTTAATTGAGTTATTGATAGGTTACAATCTTGTGAAATTTCAATTGTACATTAATGTTTGTCAGTCATGTCGTAGGTGCACCACTTCACCCTTTGTGCCCACCCCCCACCCCACCTTTCCCCTGGTGTCCACTAAACTGTTCTTAGTCCATAATTTTAAATTCCTCATATGAGTGAAGTCATACACAGGAAATCTGGGACGTTTTTGGGGAGATCAGGGAGCCCACACCAGCACTGGATTTAACCCTGCTCTCTCCAGCTCCCATTTCCCTACCCAAAGCACAGGGTGGTGTTGAAATGGTGTTGGGGAGGGGCCTGATGGCACAGGGTAGCCTGAACTTCCCCCCCGCCTAGTGTTTTTTCAGATCATTTCTTCCTGCTTTTCTCCTCCCCCTTGTCCTGGGGTGTCCTGGCAATGACCGAGTGACTCACCCATGATGCCTGCTTCTTCCAGCTTCCAATTTTCTGGTCTCACTTTTCCTGCTTGCCTGGAGGGGATATTCTAGAGGGGGAACCCAACATGCTCAATCCAGAAGACAGAGTGGGTCTCCCGGAAGCCTCTTTGAGCCTAGGGAGCTGGCCAGAATTTTCAAGAGAGGCTCTCATTATCTGCAGCCTTCCCTCCCTCCCTCTGCCCAGCCCATCACACCTGTCCCCATGATCCATTCTCTCCCCATATGTATGTTTAATTTTACTGTTGACAAAGAAATGCACAATCAGGTGAGAATCCCACTTTACAGATGAACTGCCTGAGGCTCACTGCAGTGTCCTGGAACAGGTGTGCCCTATGCGCTTGGATGGTGGCTCTGCTCTTCCCAGCTGTGTAGCCTCAGCCAAGCTCTTTAACCTCTCTGGACATCAGTTATTTTATTTGGTAGGGATCAGGATGCCTTCCTTACAGGGTTTTGATAACAACTGACCACACGCACAGCGCCTGGCCCATGGCAGGTGCTCAAGAACTGGAAGTGGTGATTATAAACCCTGTGCCTTGGCAGAGTGGCTGAGCAGGGCTGGAACTTGTCCCTTTCCACGTGGCTTCCCAGTTCTCTTCCTTTGTCTTATCTTTTCCTACTTCCAGCCCAGCCTGGGTTCCTCCGGCAATGGATGGAGCAGGATCTCCATTCTGAACACCAGGCTGAAGTGAGGCAATGCAAATCCTTCGCTGGATACAGCTGGGAGCCCCCCAGCCCTCAGTCAGCAGTGGCCGGCAGTGCTGTCCACGCGCCTGTACTCTTCCTTCTGAATGTGATATCCAGAGGGCTCTGACGAACAGGGGATGGACCCCATCTGACATCACTGTGGCAAGAGTTTGAGAACTCCTCATTCTAATGGCATCAGCAGCACCAAAAATGACAAGATAAAGGAGATGTTTTCCTGGCAGGGCCCACTTCAGGAAGAAAGAGGAAAATCTCAGAGGTACCGTATGACTCTTTCAAAGGTTTGTTCTCAGTGGCTGTGTGGGGCCACCAAGGACTCCTGCTTTCTGCATGGGCATTTCTTCCTAGGATTTGGAGACACTAGGCTGGGACCCCACCAAATAGCTAAGCTAGACTTCAAATAATAGAAAGTTGGAGATGGAAGGCCTCTTTGCAACAAGTTAGTCACCTCCTATTCCAGCTAATTTCAGAGTGGAGGGGCACAGGCCCAGAGAGGGCAAGCAATCTGACCAGAGCTGAGCCTTTGATTGGCTCTCTCTGTTCTCAGTTCAGGGAGCTCAAGTCCCTCTATCAGATCCGGTGAGCAGGATCAGATCTGGCCTGGAGGCAGGATGAAGCCGAGAGCAGGGGGACTACAGTGGGACCAGCGGTGAGGAGCTGGGGGGAGGAAAGGCAGCTCAGAGAAATTGATGCGTGTTTCCATGGCAGGTTTCTAAGGGCAGGGGGGACATTCAGGACCCAGTCCTTCCATGAGCTGGGTGCTACGATGATTTCTCATGCTCTAGGGGATGCTGCCCGAGGCAGATCCCTGTGGGAGGAACCATGTCCCCGACCGGGGTTAACATCGTCCAGTGTTTCAGCAATTTGCTGCATCCAGCACCTTAACTTTTGGGAATAAAGACTGCTCAGTGCCAAGGTCAAGCTGACCTTTTTAGAGTAAGTGATGGCCACAAGGTGAGGCTCCCTGGGATGTTACCCCACAGCCTCCTGCAGCCCCATCCGGCCCTACCCTCTAGGACAGACAAACAGCCAAGTTGGCTCTTTTCTGGATGGTTCTTTGGGCAGGTGGCCACATGCTGTGGTGGCCACATGCTGTGGTGGCCACAGGCAGGAAGCTCTCAACTTTTGCCAGGGGTCACTCCTATTGCTGCCATCCTACCCTGGGGATGCCTTCTTAGGTCAAGACTCGTCACTCCTCTTGAGAACTGAAATAGCTGACATGCCAGGCAATGACTACGGGTGCCACAAGCATTATCTCATTTAATTCTCTCCAAAAACCCCCATGATATGGATACTATTATTATCTCTATTTAATAGTTGAAGAAATTGAAGGTGAAAGAAGGTTAGTAACTTGCCCAAGGTCAACCGTTAGAAGGTGGCAGAGCCAGGGCTCTGTGCGCCCCTGCCACCTTCCAGCACACGGACCCTGGCTGCCTTGCTTATCTGCAGCCTGGGGCTTTGCCTCCCAGCACCTGCTCCGTTCCCCACCCCGATGCAGGTCTGGGGAACGCCAGTGCGAGCTGTCATCCCGGTCCAGGCTGTGAGTGCTGATGACATCTCCCTCCCATCCCCCCGCCTCCTCCAGGGAGCCTGGGACCCCAGAAGGAGGAGCTGCCTGTCAGAGCTGAGTCAGGCCCATGTTCTCCATGTCTCTCTGCAGACTGGAGCCCCAGCGCCTTGCAGAGCCATCACCAAGATGATGAACTAGAGGAGTGGGGGACGGATTCAGAGCAGTTCCTCTTCTGGGAGGGGAAAAGGAAAGGGAGGGGAAAATGTGACTTTAAACCATGAAAAGTCTGCCTTGGTTTTCAGAATTAGAGCCATTCTCTCTCCCCACATCCCCTGTTTGTCCCTCACCCCGACTCTGACGGACAGTCAGACGCAGGGGAAGTCCAAATGGATGGGGTCCTCTTGGAGGGCTTCCTGCAAGAGCCCCGTGTCCTGAAGGAATTACTGCCCTTCTCCAGCCAGGATTAGGGTCCCCAGGTCTGACATCCTGGGACGTGGTGACACCATCATTCTAAACCTCAGTGTAACCCAGCATCACTGGGGGGGAAACAGTCCATTGTATTTATTTCAGAAACACCGACAGGGCACTTCAATGTGGCAGGCGCCATTCTAAGCACGTAGGTAATAGGAATTCATTTGATCTTATGACAACCCTCTGGGCTAGGTTCCACTGTCACCCCCATTTCAGGGCTGGGGAAGCTGAGGCCCTAAGGTCATTTAACAAGTAGGTGGCAGAGCCAGGGGGAGACCCAGCAGTCTGGTGCCAGGGTCCATGTTCTTAACAGCCCCAGGGCTGCCTCTCTGCCGGCTGTCAGTGACCCCTCTTGGAAGACATACTGAGCTGGTGCTGCAGCCCTTCCTTTCCCTCTGGGACAGAGGGGTCTGCTCGCCGAGGACAGAGTGCCACCTTGGTAATCCAAGGGCCCATTCCAGTTACTTCTGGTTTCCCATCCGGCCTTCGGTAGCCCGTGCAAACGGCAGGGGGAAATGAATCCTGGATAACACGGGCGGCAGCTCCCAAACAAAGCCGTGTTGACAAAGCCCTCCCCCACCCCCAGGCCCCTGAGTGCGCGCATGGAGGGGCATGAAGCGTTTTGTAGGTTATTATGCAAACACACATGCACCCCGGGTGCCGGCAAGGCAGAACAGGAGCCTTCACACCCCACAGCCTCGGCCGGGCTGCTGGAGCGGCTCTGAAGTATGTGATCATCAAGGGACTGTCAAGTGCTCAACATCTGAGACGCTTGTATCCAAACAGAAGGAGCCGGTGGAGCGGGGTGGGGCAGGCTGAGTTCCAAATATTGGCGTCGACACTCAGGATGGGGACGTGGCGGGTGAGGTCGGCTTGGTGCTCCTGTCCCCATCCTCACAGCCACCCCACCTCACCAGATCCTTCCTTACCTTCTTTCCTCCTCCTCCCGCCGCCCTCTCTCTCTGATGAGTAGGGAGCATCAGTGCAGGATCAGGGGACCCTGCTGCCATCTACAGAGAGGAAAATGAGCCTCATCGACCCAAATAAATAAAATAAGCACTCACAGGGGGAGAGAGGCTGCTACAAAGAAGAACAAGACATGGCTTTTGGAGGCTCTTGCAGGCAGAGTTGGGGTCGGGGGCTCAGAGGCCCCCACTTTGGCTTATTCCAAGCCTTGGATGAGATTGGGGAAGGGGGTGGCGGCTACTTCCTCCATCATGATCAAATACAAGCCTGAGAGGGGGTCTGTAAATATAGAGAAGCAGATGACAGCCATCATCGCATATTAAAATGCACTCGACTGGAGCCTGCCTCCTGCCGATGCCGCGGTCTGCCTCGGAGACGCTGCTGGACCAAGCTGGATCAGACGCACAGAGCAGCCCTTCCTCCTGTCATCCAGCTATTCATTTATTCACAACAAATACGCACTCACACTCTTTATTCTAGGTGAACAAAGCAAACACATTCTGCAGGCAGAACACCCCCCACCTCCCCCAACTCAATGTGTTTTCATTAATATAAATTGTTTGCAGTAGGCAAATTAATTCCAGAAATGGTTTTTAGACACAGCAAGTCGTTCTTGTAAAGCAAAAGATGTGTGAGAGTACTCTGCATTTTTGTAGGCACCAGGGATCTTAGGTAAACATCATAATGTTGACAATGATAATTGGCGTTGATTGCAATGGCCAGGCTTAATGACCTGCAGCTGATCAGAGAGGCTGGATCTGGGTTTGGAGTTGCACAGAACCCCGGGGAGTGGGCCAGTGACATGAGGTACAGAAAGCTTTGAAACTGAGGAGTTCTTGGCATATCTTAAAACTTGCCTTTGTAGACGGTTTCCCTGTTTAGAAACACTTTGTTACCCCCTGTGAGGCTGACATCAACGAAGCAGTGAGGCATAGCCCCATTGTACAGGTGACAGACTGAGGCCCCGAGAGATTAAGTGATTTGGTGACCGGCTACTAATTAACCGAGCTAGGACTGAAATTCAAACTACTTTGGTTCAAATCTCCTACTCTTTCCACCACACCAGGGATCCTAAACGGCACAGATTCCTAGGGTCCCACTAGGAATTTTTTTGTCTTATACAAATACCTCCGTATTGTTATTTATTTTATATTCTTCTCAAAAGCGACCTTCCATCACCAAACCTTTCAGGCTGGCCTCATCTACAGGCCCTTGAATGATATCCATGAAACCATGCACTTGATGTGCTGGTTCTAACTTTTTTTTCAAGTGAAGATTAGAATAAATACATAAGTTTTTTTAATGCTTATCTGTGCCCCACCTGGAATTTCCTGGTATATCATGAGGGCATGCACACCACATTTTGGGAAGTCCTGGCTTACACCAAAAGCGGCAGCCTGACACATCTAGGCCGTTCTTGACAATATGACTGCCCCACCCCCAGTACCTGCCAGGACTGCCTGTTCCTTCTATGCGAGTCCTGCCAGGGGTCCACAGGACATCCTCTTCAGACCTGTGACCCTGCTGTAGCTGAGAGAAGGAGCATGAGTCTGAGGGTATCACCTGAGCTCTGGCTGGGGTCTGGGGATGGGGTATTTAAGAGCAGCAGAAAGGACCGCCAGTCAATCTCTAATAGGAAAGAGCAGTGGGCGTCATGCCCCAGAGCAAGGGCCGGGAGGCCAACACAAACCACAAAGACCCTCACATGCAGATCGAGTAACGGATGACGTCGTGGAAGTACTGTTGGCTCTGTAAGCAGTGATCATGGTCATACAGTTCTGCGGGATATAGTCCTATTTTAAAGATTCATACTGAGCTCTGCAGAGGTGAAATCACAAGAGGCCCGGGATTCACTGTAAAAAACTTCAGAACAAAGTAGCAGGGGGACAGGAAGCCAGTGTAGACAAATCTTACCAGTTATTGAATCTGAGCAATGGCGTGATGAGTATATGAGGGTCATTATTTTATACGACTTGAAATATTTTGTAATAACTCTTTCTTAAGTGGGAAAAAACATGACCCTAGCTCAGCTAGCGTAGGAGAGGCAGGTATTAAGACCTCTAACGAGGCCACAGGGGGAGGGGCGTGATGTGGGATCTCTGGGGAGAGGAGGTGGCTCCAGCACCCCCATAACCCAGTGGGCATCCTGGCTCCCCCAAAGTTTCCCTTCTGCTTCTCAGCCTGGTCGGGTTTTTCAGCCCCTGCACGCGGTCAGGAGCGCCGGCCTCTGTAATGAGGAGTGATGTATAATTGATGAAGGCACAATGTGATACAGTCACAGAAACCTCGTCTGCTAGAAGACATCTGTTCAGCACACAGAATCCACTCAGCTACTGTCACAATGCATTTACTGTATTGTATCAGAGCTGCAGGAATATGCGAGCGCCGTGCGAGCTGTGATCTGTAATATTACATGTCTGGGGACGCGGAGGGGTAGGAACTCACGCGTCTGTTTTTGATATTTATGTGTCCGGGCTGCACTCTCTCTGCCTCCCTGGCTCTGCCTGCATCGCTTCGGCATCCTCCTCATAAATTACGTCTGCTCTCTGACGGGCTTTCAGCGGACTCAGGTGCCGGCGTCTAACTTCTCTCCTTCAGATGCTTGTGTCACAGAAGCCTCAGGGAGCCCCATTCACTGCACATTCTGGAAAGAGGGAGGACCACTTCCCAGGGAGGCGGCTCCCAGAGATTCCTTCCTTCCCTAGGACTGGGGCTTTACCAGGGCCCCCCTCCATGTTGAAGGCTCCTAATCAGAGACTACAGGCTGTTAGGTCTTTGTCCTTGCATCCAAGTGGGTTTCCTGCAGGTTCTGGGCAAAGGGGAGGCAGGTCTGGGTAAAGAGGGCATCCCAAAAGGATCTGGCAGGAGAGACCCCGGCCTGGGGGTTGGGCATGGTTGCCCTGGGCCAGGCGGGGCCACAAGCTCCTGATCTGAGCTGGTCATCTCCACTGGCGAGGCAGGTGGTGGATCCTGGGCCAAGGTGGAAACTGTGCTGAATGGGAAAGGCAGGGCCCTTGGACAGCACCCATCAGGGCCCCAGTGTCACAGACCAGGTTCTCCACAGCTCTGGGCTGCTGGTTTTGCCATCCCACTCTCTCTGCTAAGTCCTAGCCTATCGTCCCTGTGCTCCTGAACTCACGGTGCACCTCGTCCTGGATGGGGCTCAGCTAAGGATGCCTCACAGCTGGGAGGGAGCCACTGCCATGCAGCCTTCAGCACTCACACCTGGAGTTCCCCTTGTCTGCACTCGGTGTCTCACTCATTCTGAACGTGTGTGTGTGTGTGTGTGTACAGGCTCTTCCATTTCCCCAGAAGCCCCTTGAGGGCTGGGTCTATGTTGCTTCCTTCTTTGGGGTCTCCCATGGGGTCTAGTATAGGCTACAAAGGTTCCTTCACCCCTGACATCTAACTTTGAAGGCCTCTCATTATTGAAGACTGGATACTACAAGTTCACTAATGAACAGAGTCATTACATTAATAACTAATAGTTACGAAGCCTCCACTACGTGCTGGGCAATGTTCTGAGGGCTTTATAACATTCTATAATATGGTTCCTTCCATAACCCTATGAGGTAGGTGCTATTATTAGCCTCGTTTTTCAGATGAGGAAACTGAGGCATAAAGAGGTTGATTCTATGCTAATCAAGGGTAGAAGCAGGCCTTGAACCCAGGCAGCCTGGTTCTGGAGCCCAGCTCCTGAGTTGCCACAGCAAACTGCTACCCTAAGAGGGCTCAGAGGGAAGGGCTTTGACCTCAGGCAGCTGTGGATGTGAACTCCGACAGTGTTACAGTGTGTTGTCACTTCCTCCAGGCTCAGTATTCTCTCCCGCAGATGGGCTAACACCACCCACCTCTGACTGCAAAGATTAGATGAAATAAGGCATCTGCAGTGTCCGGCACAGGGCCTGGTGCTTAGGAGGCACTTAACAAGAGGGTGTCCCTGCCCCCGTCCCTGGGGAGAGGGGACGGTGAGGGGAATGGCCCCACTTCTCAATCCACTGATGAGGGTTCTGAAGGCTTGTCCTGCCCTCGGCAGTATCTGACCCAACTGTTCTACACAGAGAGATGCTCGGTGGTCAGCAAACTCTGGCCTCAGTACCGAGGAAATCAGACGTCATCTGCTTTTCCACTCGCTCTCCCCTGTCCTGACCTCTTGCACATCTTCTCCAAAAAGGCAGAGTCCCCCAGGCAGCAACAAAGCTGACTCTCTGTGTGTCTCACTGGCGACTGGGGCCCAGGTCACTCAACTGGTGCCTCAGGGCTGCTGGGTGGCCCCTTAATTAAGAGTCTGACAAATGAAATGTGGGAATGAAAGCAGCTCCATGCTACCTGCGCCGGAGAGCATCAGGCTGGAGAGAAGAGATGACAGGCCGACTGCCACCCGGTGCCGGCTTACAGGCTTCTTACAATCCCCGTCCCAGAGGCCGGGGAAGCACCGCAACCTCATTTATTAGGAAAAGACCAAGGGCCAGGCTGGGTTTGGGGCCCTCACAGAAGCGACGTGGGGAGCCTGTATTTCCGTCTGTCACAGGGATGTGGGTTCCCATTTTCCTCAAGCCGTGGTATTGAATCAGCTGCATTCCTAAGCACCCTTTAAAAAAGGCAGCCAGGTCTCACCTGGCAAGGTTGTCTAGGGAAGTGAGACACTGGCCTTTCTCAGTCTCGCCAAAGAAAAGAAAAAGGAATAATGGGCACTAGAGATGAACCTCAGGTAACTCCGAGAGAGGTGTACAGATATTGGGCCCCTGTTTGCGGCTCCGTTTCAACCCTAAAGTAAATTGCCAGCTGTTTCTCAATGTGGGGCAATATTGGCATTTTGGGCAGGATCTTTCCCTTGTAAGCCAACCCCGGGCAAAGAAGGATGTTTAGTTTTCATGCACTAAATGCCAGTAGCATCCCTCAGACATTTGTGACAATCAAATATGCCCCCTCCCCATGTTCAAACACCCATGGTAAAGGGGGTGGGTGACACTGCCCCAGGTGGAGAAGCCCTTCTGACTTGCCAATGCTCTTAGCAAGGCATGCACACCTGCTTGGTTTCTTGTCTTAAGACTTTAGGAACAGTCGTGTCTTCCCTCTGGCCATCAGCTTCTTCTCTGCATAACAGGGGTCCGTGGTCCTGCTTTGACACCTGTGTTCCAGGTGTCTCCAGCGGGTCAGAGACCTCTATCTAACATTCTGCAGCAGCCCCGGCTCCTTCTTCTGACTCCAGTTATTTGGTCCTCTCTCCCCATCTGGACCCCCAGCCCCCTCCCTTGTTTGTGGCATCCTCCTTCCTCTCCCAAGAGGTCTTATATTTAGTCCCAAGTGGTTGGATCCTGTGGGAGGAGGGGGGCCAGGGAAGGGTGAAGGGCGTGTCCCTTTCCCCCTGGATGGACCCTCTCTATTATTAGTTTTCCTGTCATCTCCTGCCCTCTGACAGTTTCTATGGTGGGCTTTAAATTCCTCATTGTCACCTTTGTCAAGACGGGACACCTCTATAGCTCACCCTGGCCTTTCTCGTCACTGTTCTGTTTTGCATTTCTATGGTGGGTTTCCTCCTTCCTCATATAATGATTACTCTGTCTTTCTCCTTCACTCACAATCACACACACACACACACACACACCCCTTTGATATTTCCTTAAGACACTTCTCTGAAGAGATGAGGGTGAGGGAAGGCTATAGAGGAGGTTTAATGAGGAAAGCTTTCTTCCTAGTGGGAATTGGGGAGGGTTGGGGAGAGTCATTAGAATAGAGATCAAGGAAGTCAGTGGAGCCCTGTCTCTGAAGGTCTTTTAAAAATATCTACTTTTTTTTCTGATTAAAATATACATATTCATTGTATAAAATTTGAAAAATTTATAAAAGCAGAAATAAGAAAATAAAGATTATCTGTAATCTCACCAACAAGAGAGAGGAAGTTAATATTGGGGTGCATTTTTTTTTTGGAGGAAGATTAGCCCTGAGCTAACATCTGCTGCCAATCCTCCTCTTTTTGCTGAGGAAGACTGGCCCTGAGCTAATATCCATGCCCATCTTCCTCTACTTTATGTGTAGGATGCCTACCACAGCATGCGTCCATGTCCGCACCCAGGATCCAAACCGGCGAACGCCGGGCCGTCGAAGCAGAACGTGCAAACTTAACTGCTGTGCCACCGGGCAGGCCCTGGGGTGCATTTTAATGCATTTCCTCCCAGTCTTTTTTCTAGGGGGAGAGGTGGGCTGAGATCAGCCTGCATATGCAATTTTATATGCTGCTTTTTCCCCACTTTATATTACAGCAAGAGCTTTTATTCTGTATCATTTACTCATCTTCAAAAACACCATTTTAAGGACTACAGACTATTCCCTTCTGTGGATAGACTGTGATAGACCCGTCAGGTGGCCCAGAGCCCTCAGGTGCCGGGGCTGGCCCTGCCTAGTATTCCCACAGAAATCTCTTGAGATAGAGGATGGACCCCTCTCCCTGGTGGTGCATTTCCCTACGTCACTTCACAGACGGGAAGAGCTCATCAGTATCAGTCCCCATTCCCATCTCTACCCTCACGCGGACCACCTGAGGTGGATTTTTGCCAGCCCCATGTATGATAACAAAAGCGACCTTTCAACCTCTAATTTCATTACAACCAACATAAGACAACCTTTCCTCAACAAACCTCCCAAAGTGAAAGGAGAGAAGCAGACAGTTGTGGAAATATGCAGATAAAAGTGGCTAAGGGACAAAATGTCATGTTTTAAGCTCTAAGACAAAAATCACGTGGGAGCAGGAAACTTACTAATAAATTCTTTTTTGTTCTGTGTTGTCCATGATAAATGGCCACATTCAGCATCAATAACTGCAAACATACCTGGCAAAGAGATAGACACACAAGCCCGTGGCTCCTGTGGATTGAAGTGAACTTCAGGTTTGAAGGCAAATTTCACAAGCCCTAAGCAAGATTATCTTAGAGAGCTTCCACCACCACACATGCAATAAAAGTAAGACCATTGTGGCTAAAACGGGGGGATGTTTCCTCAGAGTTATAAAAGACCTCAAGGCACTGGATGGTGAAGAATTCTACTCTTAAAATCCAGATCTTTTGAAACTACAAGCTCTGCTCTTAATGGGATTCCCACCAGGAAACACAACCTCCTTGTTGGTTCCAAATACCTTCCGATCAGTCAGAACTTGCCATTCCTCTCAGAAAAATATCCCAGCAAGGCATGCAAAAGGTACAGAGAACTAGCAGGTTGGGGAGGAGAGATAGAAGCATTGGAGAGCCCACTTCTAATTGCAATAATGTATTTCTGTGCTTGGGTGAAATTCAACAAGACAGAAAATTTTGGAAACAGATGCAAGATGAATACGAGTATGTGTTGCAGTTATGCCCATGGAACCTGCTTTACTATGCTCACAGAAGGCAATGGAACCATGCATTCTAGAAAAATAATGATGAGGCATGGGACGTGGGAGACAGGGACACAGGGAGAAAGAAGCAAGAGGGAGCAACATAGGTATACTGTTCAGAAGGCAAATCCCTATGAACCAACATCAGCCAAGGCAGATGCATGTGTATTTAATGCAAAAAGGAAACTTCAAAAAAAAGTCATTGTCTTGAATGCAGGGGCAAACCTGGACACCCAGTCTGTTACTATAAAAGGTTCATAGGAAAAAAGAGGAGGAAACCCAGTAGCTAGCTTTGGGATCAACTAGCTTGGCATTTACAAGACTTCCATGTCCATGAATTTGTCACTGCTGTGGGCTTTCTTTTCCCTTGGCATAGAACGTTACTGTGATGAGCGGTCACATAAAGCACAATATAAATTTTTATTATTATTGGACGGTGCTGCAGCTGGAACTGCACGGTTCTGCATGGAGGTTTTCAGACACATTATAATTACATTCTGTAGGTTTGCAAATAATGACATAACCCAGTCACCTTACTGTGGGTATGATTTATTACAAATAACAAAATGTTATTATATGGAAATTAGTTTCCACACAACAGCTGACTAGAGGGGAGCGCTCCACAGCCACTTTAATCACTAAGACGGAACCGGCGGCATTTCAGGACCTGGGACAGCGCCAGAAAGGCCTCGGTGAACTTACTTGCCAGAAAGGCCCCTGCAAGAAGAGAACTGGAAGAAAGGTGAGCGGGGGCAGGGCCGTGAGCAGCTAAGACCCAAAGGGCCTAGGCCTTTGCCAGCCTGGGAAAAGGAGCTGTTATGGATTACTTTTGATTTTTCATTTGGGTGCTGCCTTCTCCTGACCTCCTTTTTTTTGCAGCTTAAATGTTCCTTCTCTAATTTGAAGAGAAAATAGTCAACTCCAGAATCATCATCTATAAACTCACTTTCTTTTTTGCATCTTTGGGAATATTATTATGTAAAAAAAGAAAAGAAAAAAATTCAACCAAAGACATATTGAGTCTAGGCACAACTAGGCTATTGAGTGCAACTAGCCCTATCCGTCAACTTAGGTCAGGCCCTGTAGGGGAAATTAAAAATATTATATATATGTGTAGTGAAGAAGGAAAACATTTACTGGTCATTTGGTTGTTTAACATTCTGTCCCAAGAGGGTTGATGGCTGCTGCTTATGGAAGAAAGCAGAATATGACACCTTCAAGCATTCTCTCCAGCTCTCTTCTGTCTTATTGTATAAACTTAAGAGATGTGGGATGCTAGCTTAACAGATCTCCTCATCCTGGTCATTTCCTGAGGTTTTTCAAGGGGATTACCTTTTGGTGTAATGCATTTTTACAAGGTGAAAATAAAAATGATAATCGTTTTCATAGAATCCTAATCTTTTCTCATATCCTATGGAATAGAACCTATTATCCCATTTAACTGAAGAGTAAGAATTAGTTCAGAGACTTGCCCAAGATTGAAAAGCAAAGAAAGGATTAGAACTCGGGTTTCTTAACATCCTAATCTCAGATACATTCTACTATACCAGGGGCATCTGGGATGATTTAGGAGATGGCAGCTGTCAAAAGTGCAGCACTGGAATCTGGGCTGAAATGGGTTTGGGCTCCATTATGCTTTTCCTCCACCTTGAGAGTTCTTGACTCTATGGAGAAATTCTGACTTTGATTGCATCTCTTATTCCCCAAACATAAACTCCAAACCTTTCTTTGCTCTTGTCTATATAATTTCAGGGTATGGGGAGTAGGGGCAAGGGGTTGAAGAAGGGACACTCAAAGCAGGGAGGGAATTTTTGTGATGAGGAGGAGCAGTGCAAACTTTCATTATAACATCCTGGGGATGCAGTTACACAGAACCCAAAGTATGTTTGTTGTTATCTCAAAATCAGGGCTGAGTTGCTTTGGTTTAAGCTGATTAAGAGCTCTGAGTGATCTGAGGGAGACTTTTGACCATCCCATTTTGGAGCAGGGTTTCCGGCGCTATTGTTTTGATGCTGGTGCCCAAAGTTTTGGAAGGATCAATGCAATGAGAATTCAAACTCATGGAAAGCAACCACTCAGAGACATTAAACACTAATGCATCAGAATTACAGAATTATCACAGTAATACGGATCTCAGCACCAATTTTCTTTCAGTAATTAGAGAATTTCTGACTAATTAACATGAAACATTTTGTTTCAGCTTAGGGTAACTTCTGCGTTGTTGCTGCAAAACCAGAAACCTTTTCTTAGTACCTCACAGGCAAATCCCCCCTCTTCTTGTCCCATTTTCTAGGATGACTGAGGAGGTGACATTGCATCCAGCCCTATATTTTGGTTGCTACTGGGAACGTGCAGCTATCTCCCCCTTCACTCTCCAGCCCTTGGCCACTGGGTGTCCAAGTTGAGCTCTGGTCCATGCTCTTTCCTATCCCTGGGATACTAGTGAATGGAAGGGAATTTCCAAATGGTTCCCTCAATCAAAAGTCTTCAGTGGCTCCTTACTACCAAGACTCAGAACTATAGAATGGACCCTTAGAAACCTTCCAGGGTTGGATACTTTTCTAAGGAGTACAGATGCCTTTCTCCTAATGAAACCCACGGAGAACCCCACAGTGTAAAATAGGTGAAAAAGGTGATGCTCTGGAGAAAGCCTCTGCGAGGGGTTCAGAGCCTTCTCTGCTCAGCAGCATCCCCAGCCCGACTCCACACCACACGAACATGTTCACTGAGTTCTTCCACAGCCTTCTCTCCTCAACACATCTGCCACCACGCTGTGCTTTCTTTACCAAAATGGACTTCACTCCAGGATTCAACCCAGGGAGGGCTGCAGGACCCTGATTCTGGCTGGGTCCTATGATTTCCAGTTGGGTCAGAAGATGGGCATACAACACACACAGATGTCCAAACATCAGACCAACAGTGAGGTATGTTCACAGGCAGACACAAAAGCCCATTTTAGCATCTAGGACTGATTGCTGTTGGCCTGACTCCAGGAGAACACAGGGTAAGTGGCACGGTACCACACAGCGGACAATGGCAGAGTGCAAGTGGAGGAACAGGGTCTGCATTCGAATCTTAGCTCTGCCAAAGTGTACAATCTGGAGCAAGTTGCTTAACTTCTCTGTGCTTCAATTTCCATAGCTGCAAACGTGGCGGGTAACACTAAGAGAGCCTACATTACAGAGATACAGTGAGAAGTGGATGGAGTTTATTCTGAGAATAAGCTTTGGTTTAGGAAAATGCCTGAAATGAAGGAAGCGTTCAGTAAGTGTTGGCTGTCTCTACTACTGACACCTTCACATTTTCCCTGCTTGGTCTCTGCCAGTGCCTGCTCTGGAGCTCCTAGAGGGCGGGCTGGGCCAGGGCTCGTGCAGCACAGAAGGAGGGCATTTATTGCCTTGTTCTTTGCAGCCCCTCCTTTCTCTTCCTGGGCCTAGCTGGCCAAGCGGGAACATCTTGCAGGCACGTGACAGCCTCTTGCGGCTGAGCTGCGATGCGTAAAGGGATTTACGGTTGTAGAGCCGCATCTCACTCTGGATCATGTCGGGGAGCGAATCCCCACTCTCCGCTCACAGCTGTGCACTGGCAGGCCCGGCCCCGCAGAGGGGAAATGCCAGCTTCCCTCTCCCTCGGGCTCCGGGTCCCACTGGCCATTCTGAGCCCACCCCTCCCCACGCCACAGGATCCCCTGTGCTCCCTGCTCCCTTTTCTCCCCACCAGAGGAGGGAGGAGGGGTGGTCTGAGCCATCACATCAGGCAGTGACAATTAAGCCCATTCAGAGCCAAGTCATTTGCATGCAACTCCTCACTAGGCGGAGAACACTCAACCTGTCATTATCTTCTGGCATTGCTGGTAACTGTGCCACACGGCTCTGGAGATGGCGGCTTCCTTTTCCTGGGCACTGCCAGGCAGGGAGAAGGTGATTGATGAAGGGCCCAGATTCTTTCCTCCTGCCCTAGCTGGCCTCTGCAGGAGGCCAGGAGGCCAGAGCTGGAGGAGGAGGTGGAGTAGGGACAAAGTGATAGGACCCCATGGGCCCAACTGTGCTTGGGCCCTGGGGAGGGTCTTCGAAAGATACCGCAGAAGGATGGGAGGGAGGGCAGAAATCATCGGAGGGCAGGTCCCACCTCCTCAGCTGGAATTTATTGCACGAGATTATCCCTTGAAAAGTATTAAAAGCCACCATTTTGCTGTACACCCACAGAGCACACTCTGTAGCAGCTGCTCCCTCAAAGGCACTCCAGCTGTTCCCTGCCCCCACCCTGCACCCACTACTCCCCCCCACCCCCGTCCCTCCCCACTTCCAGCTCTAAATAAACCACAGTGAGATCCAAATGCTACGATGCCTAGTTGTGCTGGTCCAGCATTTCTGGTCTCAGAAATAGAGAGACAAAAAAGACCCAAAGGCCCAGGATCTTATGCTGATTCCCCAACCCTGGATCACAAACCCCTCACAGCCTGTCATGAAAGCAGGGTTCAAAGGCCTCCTCAGAGCTGGTGTGGAGGGGGGGCAGGAACTCTGCAGCAGGCTGACCTCCTTTAACCTTCTGAGGCCAAGAGAGGGCTCAGCTGAGACACCCAAGATCAGGACTAGCCTGCATTTACTTAAAGAAGGTGGGACCATTACGAAAGATCCTGAAGCATGACAGCATCCAAAACACTGCTCAGTATCCACTACCATCTGATATTCCACTATTCCTCCTTTACTCCTTTGACTTAAACCTTTGATCCTGGTTTAAACGCAAATACCCGCCAGAGACGCAACACTATAAAATGTGATGTCGTATTTACTCCTCAGTAAAAACAAATTTCTCCAGCCTTTTCTGAGAATAAGCATTGATTATAAAGGAAAGGAAAGAGACACGAGACGATCACATTCTTGAATGGGTGGGAGCAAATTTCACCAGCAGGAGGAAAAATGCAGAGCAAAGAATCTGCATTGGGATCCCAGACATCCTCTTATTTCTTCCCAGGGCTGGTTCTGATTCAACGGTTCCTGGGATGGAGAGGTCTGGGCACCCCGGGTCCAGGCCCACTCAGCCGAGTGTCATCGATGCTGAGTTAGGTCTCCTGGGGCAGCAAGGTCCTGTGTTCAGTCCCTGCATGGGAGCTGGAAGGCTTGTCTGTTAGTCTCCCCATGTTCCCTGCCTCTGGGATGAGGCCACATACCCACAAAGCCCAGGCCTGTTTCTCTTTTAAAGGCATAGATTTATCCAAAGGACAACTGCATTTCCTGCCTCTGTTTCCACCTCAGAAGCAGCAACTCTAGCCAGCATGCCCACAGGTGTTGCCATTTGGTGACCTCTAAAAACAGGCATTTCAGTGTTTCAGGTAGGTGTGGGTACCTCCTTTGTGCCCCCGGATGATACAGGGAGGCATTTAATCTGCTGCCGGCTGCTCCCTCTGCTCCAGTCAGGCCTTGGGCTCAGGAGGCCTGGTGTGGCTGGCTGTCTCAGCTGTGTGGGTGCCTCCGTCTTCCCCATGCCTGTGCCTCCTTGAAGGCAGAGCCCCTCTCTTTCGACTCTGCAGCACCCAGCACAGGCTGGGCATACAGCTGGTGCCAGACAAGTATAGTTGACTGATTGCCATCCCTGCCCTTGCGTATCATAGTCTAGCTGGGAAGGCAAGACTTCACACACGGCTGACACTCAGAGAGCAGGCCAGGTCCCGCATGAGAAGGGGCGGACAGTCTACCGACCTGGCTGTGGAGGTGAGTCAGAATCCCCCAGCTCCCGGCCTGGACATTCTCATGGGTTGCTGCCCTCACCCTACAATGGCTGCTAGAGTTGGTCCTTGTTTTGCCTGTCTGTGGTGCCCCTTCCTGAACCAAATGCCACTGCACACGGCCTCCAAGCTGAAGGAAATGCATGTGCAAATGGCGTGGTAGCTTTAAGAACTCTGGAGTCAGGTGTATTTGAATCCTCACTCTGTCACTTGCCACGTGACTATGAGCAAATTAAGCGCTCGAGGCCTCAGTTTCTTCATCTGTAAAATGGTCATAGAGAACTACCTATGTCAAAGCTTGCTGTGAAGATTAAATGAGATAATGGACGTAAGGCACTTAGCACACTGCCTGGCACATAGTAAGCACTCAATAAATGTTTGCTATTTGATTTTATTCTTTCCTAAACACAAGGGTAATGTAGCAGAAGTCATTCTGAAGGAAGATTTTTTTTTTTTTTTTTTTTGGTGAGGACGATTGGCCCTGAGCTAACATTGTTGCCAATCCTCCTCTTTTTGCTTGAGGAAGATTGTCACTGAGCTAACATCTGTGCCAGTCTTCCTCTATTTCGTACGTGGGACACCCGTCAGCATGGCTCCAAACCCGTGAACCCTGCCAAAGCAGAGCATGTGAACTTAATCACTATGCCACCAGGCCAGCCCCAGTGAAGGGAGATTTTAAATTCAAAGAGGGGAGACTCACTCCTCTCTTCCAGCAAGGTGCAATCGTGGAATCTCTCGGGGTAAGGAGGGCTACTCAAAGAGTAACTCTGAGAAATGTCAAACCTTTGGATAGAAACAAAACTTAGGCAACTTCCTGAATGATCTTGAAGATCAAGGTATTTGTAGGAGAGTCAGACACCATCACTACCACCCACAGCTCTAATTTATTGAGCATCTACTATGTGCCAGGAACCATGCCAAATACTGTATTTGTCATCCTTAAAATGACCCCTCAAGGAAGGTATTGTTATTCCCATTTAATGGATGAGGAAGCTCCGATGGGCAGGTGACTTGGCCTGGGCCCCACGGCCAGGCACTGGCAGAGCTGGTATTCAAACCCAAGCACGTCTCACTCAAAGCCCGGGTCTCTCTCCTAAGCAGACTGCCTTCCGTGCCTGGTGTTCCTGGAGCACAAGCTCCTTGCAGGCATCGTGAGCGCCTCATTCATCAGCAGAAGCCCTAGCACCCGGCACGGAGTCTGGCCCATGGTTCGGTGTGTGACAATGAATTGGACATTTGGTGGCGTAAATTTATTTCACGCACTAGAGGGTGGAGAGGTGCCGTGGATGTGAAGTGGCCCAACATGGTTGTCGCACCCAGACCATTGTCACTGTGAGGTGAGGACAAACCGCACTGAGAGTGTTTCTGAGATGATTCTTGTGCACTTGGCCTCTTACCACGTTCGGCTGCTTCACAGAGATCTCCCTCCCTGCCCGTACCCCACTTCCCTCCTTCTCCACCAAAGCCTGTGTTAAATTGCAACAAACAACAGAGGCCCCCACCTTGGAGGGCCCTGCTCATGAATAATAAACCGGCACCAGGCTCGTTCTTTTGAAGGAATTCTCTCTTGGCTGGTGAGGCTGTGTGGCAAGGCGGCTGGCTCGTTATTGCAGCTGGTTATTTATTCATGCTCCAATGGGGTGGGCCAAGCCCGTCCGTTGACATCTTTTCCCTCACTGAATTCTGTTCTCCACCCCCGTCTCCTTCTTGTCCTAGCTTCTCTCTGAAGGCTCCAGGGGAAGATGAGGTGGGAAGCCAAGCGGCTTGATTGTCCCCGGAGCCCTGGATGGAGGAGCCAGAGATGGAAATGGAAGATCTTTCCCATGCCAGCCTACCTGCCGGTGCCTCCCTGTGCCTCCCTGGCAACGAGGCCTGTCTGGGATCCAGGACTCCCTGCCATGGAGACGTGAGGCAGGTGCTCTGGGGACCGGCCATTGTCTGGCCTGTGGCACCGGTGGTCTGCTGGCCATGGGCTTGGGGAGAGACCTGAGTAGAGGAGCCCCATAGATGGAGTCATGGCAGCTGAAGAGCATCCCTTCCTCCTGCTCTGCCTCCCTCCATCTCACTGGGTTTCAGATCAGAGTGACCCTTCTTGCCTGTAACCTGTACCCCCACCCCACGGGGGGCTGTGTGGCAAACATTTCCCAGGGCCGCTAATTAGGCTGGGAAAGATGGGCTGATCTCACCCTCACCTTCCGGAGCTCAGTGCAGGCCTCCCATGCCCTGGTACCAATCCTCCACTGCCGGCTTGGAGAGGCAAGCACGGGGCCCTCTCGCCATGCACAGAGTCACAGGAAAACCAGCACAGCCCAGAATGCAAGACGAGGCAGAATGGAAAAGCACTTAAGTGGAGGCCCTCAGCCAACTTTCATTTGCTCCGCCACCTGGCTTCTTTCAGTCCTGGGTGCATGGAGTCTGTCTTTGTTGGAGCAGCTTTCTCTGTTAGGTCAGGGTAGGCTGCGATGGCAGGAGGGAGGTGTTTGAGGAGGAGGTGTTGGAACAAGGGAGAGAAGTTTAGGGGGATGGGGAGGGATAAGAGGGGCCGGGCAGGGGGTCCTGGCTTTAGTTCAACTGCCCCGGTGAGCGCCCCCTCTCTGGGAGCACAGTGATGCGCTGGAGCCAGGCAGACACGGACTTGAGCCCTGGCGTGGGTTCTTTCCAGCTGTGCCGTTGGGGAGGGAAGTCACTTAATCTCCTTGAGCCCGATCTTCCTCACCTGTCAACCGGGGCCAACCCCAACCTCCTTGTGGGCAGCTATGAGGGTTAGAGACTGTGTGCGGACAACACCTGGCCCAGGGCCTGGGAAGTGCTCAGAACATAGCAACACTTACTCTTATCCTTTCCCCTCCAGTCTCAGTTTTCCATTCTGTGTTATGGGGAGACCGAGGCTGAACTCTTCTGCAGGGCACATGCGAAGTTATTCCTGAAGCGGTCACAGTACGCTGTGATAGCTCCTCCCTGAGCTCTCAGGGCTGGGTGTTCCCACTCCTTCAGGGTTCTTTCTTCCCTCCTGAGATTTCCCCATGAGTGAATACTGAGGGGCAGAGAGGACACCAGGGGCTAGCAATACCTTCTCTTCCTTCCAAGGCTTCTGTGGCTCCCAAAAGGAGCCTACCTTCAGTCCTCCTGGAGAAGGTCACTCAGCCTTTGTTTAAAACCTGCCTGCAGTGGGAGTGCACCACCGCACCACTGCCCGTCCCTCCTGTGAACAGCTCCGAGCATACAAACACCCTCCACAAACAAACCCACTGCCCCAAATGCTCACCCAAGGATTGCGGCTGTACCTTTAAATAGATGTGATCGGTTTTCCATATGATGTCCCTTCAAGTATTTGAAACAACTATAAAACTCTCTGGAATAGTCTCTCTTTTCTTAGATATAATATACTCATTAAAAAAAGTCATTCTTAATTTGACACAGATCCCACCCGTCCCACCCAGCCCGACCCTGCTCTGGTTCCATGCATAATCCAGATGTCAGATTCCCCTTCCTCTGCATGTCCAGGAGACTTTAGGGATCTTATTTATCTCCATGACTTTTCATCTTGCAAAAGCCAGACCCTCACTGCAGCTGGAGGAGGGAGATCTGGATTCTGATTCTGATGTCCATTTTTTTCTAATGTGCGGATCAGCCCACGGCTTCCTCACCCAGGAAGGGCTTTCCAGGGAAGAGGCCTGTTCAGTGCGTTGTGAGGGAGGGTGGAATTGAACAGGCAACTGATTAGGGGAAGAGTGTTGACTCATGTAGTCTGGCATCACTTACTGAGAACCTTCCATGTGCCAGGCAGAGTGCTAAGGGGTGAGAAGGCGGAGATGCCTAAATCATGCTCCTGCCCTCAGGAAGCTCACCATCGGCTGGGACCAGATGGCGTTCTAGGCATGAGGCTCAGAGAGCAAGCCAGCCAGAAGAGGGGGTCTCCTTCATTAGGAGGCACAGCAGCTGATGGGAGGGGGGTAGGGTGGGTATCGACTCTTTCCAGACGTGCCCATTTGTCCATCCGTGACTCCAGCTCCCTGTCACCTTGTCTCTGGACCCCAACACGGCCTCTTGGTGACTGAGTCTATCCACCTTGGAGGCTGGGCCACAACATGTGTCAGAGGAAAGGGAGGAAGGTGAGGCAGATGGGGTGGCAGTCCACTGACCCAAAGCGGGACATCAGCCTTCCCATCTCAGGGGAAAGGAATGCCCGTGTAGGTGCAGAACCATAGCAACGTCATCTGTGGCTCTGGGCTCTGTTTCTGCCATTCACACCCCTAAGCAAAGCCAACCTCGGAGCCACCAGTCATAGCACACACTGTATCTCTGTTGTATCAGTCAGGTCCCAGCAGGCCACAGCTCAGCTCAGATGGTTCAAAAGCAGAGGCTTTTAAGGAGAGGACTAGTTACAGAGGCATGGATGGGGATGTTGCTGCACCTGGACCAGTCGCGGGTGGATCCAGTGAAAACTGAGGCGGGGGCTGAGGAAGCAGGTGGAGGAGGCCTGGCTCCCAGCAAGCTGTCCCCGCATCTCATCTTTGCTGAGAGAATAGACCTTGGGTGATGCCAGCTGTGGAGACCTTAGCAGGACAGGTGGGGGCGGTAGGACCAGAGGAGTCTGTTCCCAATGCCACAGGGATGAGTGTTTCTTCTGCACCTAGAAGCCACACCGGGTAGAATACAGGGCCCTTATTAGTGGGGGAGAAAGAGCCCTGATAAAGAATGGGGATTTCACAACAGCATCTATGCACTAAGTCCCAATATGTTTAAGACTTCCTCTCTCCACCTGCATCGGAGGAAATGGCAGCTCTTGAGCAATGAGATCTGTCGTGGAAGCTAACAGAAGTCTCACCTGCACTGTAGTGTGTCATTTTTGACCCACGACATGTGTCTTGAGACCTCCTGTGTAAGGGCATTGAGCCAAGCTCTGTGGGCGATGGCAGGGTGGGTGGGATCTCAGGGGGAATCTAGGTGGGAGGTACACACGAACAAACCAACAGTTCAGCAGCAACGCGATTGTGAAACAGCAATTCCACAGCGGAGACATGACACCAATACTTAATGCTCTGGTATGGTTAACATGGCCTTGCAAATAGATGTAACTTTTATTGAATAATTTTTTCTGATCATAAAAATAAAGTATACTTCATATAAAAAATGGAAATATATTGAAAAGTATAAAAGAAAGAAACCCACAATCCAACTCTATTAACATTTTAGTGAATTTCCTCAATATCATCTTTTGCTTTTATATGTGTATATAAACACACACACGACACACACCCACATAGACGTACACACATACATTTCGGTGTAGTTGAGATCATATTGTACATAGTTATATTTCCTGATTATTTCGCTTCGTATTTTACTGAGAACATTTTTATATGTTTGAACATTTCTTCACAAGCCAATGTGCAGGATATCCACTATACAGATATGTACTGTGATGTATGTAAAGAACCCCCTGGTGAAATTTAGATGATTTCTGATTTTTCACTATTATAAATGTTCATCTGTATTTCTGGTTATTTTCTTAAGATAAATTCCTAGAAATGAAGTTATTAAATCTACAGGAAATAATATTTTTAAGGATCTTTGACACACATTGCCATAAGTGTTGACACACATCACCGTAAATATTGTATCAATTTTCACTCTCGTCAGCTGTTTGCCTAAGTGTCCTTCTCACCTTTGCCAACAGCGAGGATCATATATTTTATATATTTTAAAGGATGTGCTGAATTAAAAGGGCAAAAATGGCAGCTTGCTTTAATTTGCATTTTTGATTACTAGTGAGGTTGATTTTTTAAATATCTTCTTTTCAACTATTTTTATTTCTTCTGTGAATTCTCTGTCATGTTCTTTGTCCATTTTTCTTTTCGGATGTTACTGTTTTCTTAATGATCTAGAAGAGCACTATATTTTAAGGATTTTTATTTTTACCCATTGCTATATTTGTTTCAAATAATTTTTTTTTTTTTTGGTTTGTAGTTTGCCTTTTAACTCTATGGACACTATTCGTTGGATGAAATGAAGTGGTAGGTGTGATGTTTAACAGTCTGGAAGACGGGTGTGCCCTCTGGCCTTCTCCCATGGCCATCATGGGCCAAAAGAGAGGGTCTGTGGAACGGACCTGGTTTCCCCGTGCTCCTCAAAACCTACACTGAGGCTTGACAATAACTTCTGAGGACACCCCAGCGATCACTCTTGACCCGAAAACCACCCCATTGCCAGCTCCCCTTAAAAGAGTAACAAACCCCAAACACACCCAAGAGAGCAGGCTGCCCTCTCAAGGAGACGCCAACACCAGCTGCATCTGGCCTTTCAAGCTGTTCCCAGCCAACAGCTTGGGAAGAGAAATTGCGGCCGGTTCCAACGGATTGTTTGTGCACAGTCTTCATGCCAACAAGACACTCTTGACTGCTCCTTTCCTGGGGAGTCAATAGAGAATTCCAGAGACCGGTTCCCCCCTGCCTGCTTTTGCTGCTACAACTATATGTTCTGGTCACACATTCTTCCCAAACTACCCCCTCCCAGCGACACATCACGCGCACACCTCCCAGTCCTCCAGACACTGGGCAGATAGGGGACATTCTTATCGTGTCCTCTGTCTAAGGACTTGCTACATCAACAGAGACCTTGTCCACACCGTCTCTAGTTAGTTTCCAGGGGCGACCTCTCCTCTATCCCCAAATGCAGCGACAATGCATCAGTTAGCAGGAGCCAGGGCTCCTAGGGGCAGGCAGTGAGGACAGACTGGGGACGAAGTGGTAACGGAGGCGTGAGGCCTTCCAACGTGGACCTCCCACAGGCGTCCACTGTACACTTTTGCCCCTTCTTTTCTGCTTTTCTTTTTCTACTTAAAATATGTTGGAGGTTATTCCAATTGGTATGTGCACTCTGAGTAATGATTTCCCAGTATTAATTACACGCAGCTATATCCATTCATTTAACCAATGCTCTATGCCTGTGCATTGAAATTGCCTCTAGGTTTCTACTATGACAAGTAACACTGCCAAAAACCCCACGAAACTTGCACATGTGCTAATGGAGACATATCTCTGCAGGGTGAATTTCCAGAGGTAGAATGGCTGAGTCAAAGGGTAAACACCTTCCCAATGTTTCTCTCTCCTGCCAAAGTACTCCCGGGAGGATGCACCTGTTTACCCCTGACCCCTCCACCCCCAGCAGCATGGGAGAGCGCCCACACTGTGTCCAGCACAATTAGAAAAAGACAAAACTCCCAACATGGCCAATTCAGCCTTCATGGTCTGGCCCCTGCTCTCAGTCTCCGCACGATGACCGCTGCCCTCCCTCCTTCCTTGCGGGCCACGGCCTTTGCACTTGCCATTCCCTCGTCTGGAATGCTCCTCTCTGCCCTCTCCCACTCAGCCTTCAGCTCTCAGTTGTGTACTGCTTCTTTTGGGAAGCCTTTCCTGAACCGCCAAGCGCTCAGAGTAGGGTGCCCTCTCCCGCTCTTGCCACGGGGCGTCTTTATAGTGGTTTGGGGATTATTTGATAAACGCCTGTCTCTCACCTGGACTCTAAGCTCCACGAGGGCAGGCACCATGTCTGTGTCTGACCACCACGGTATTCCAAGAGCAGGTGCAGTATCTGGTCTACAGTAGGCACTCGATATGTTCACTGAATGACCCAACAGAAGTCAAACTCATCATTTCCTTCCTCTATTGTCGTCCTGTGCTCATTTTCTTGGTGAGAGATCAGTACTCTTCTAGTGCCTTGGGAAGAACCCTACAGTTCTCTTTAACTCCTTCTTTCTCTCCTCCCTCCACATCCAGCAGTTGTCAAATCCCTTCACAGCAGAAACTTCTCTTCCCTTCCTAGGCCTTAGTTGAAGTCATTTCCTTCCCTGCTGCACCCTCCCCTCCTTCCTTCGCCTGATGGGGTCCTATTCACCCTTTAAGATGACATATTGCACCTTTTCTAAGATACTTGCCGGCTCCCTCAGTTGAATCTAACCTTGCCCACAGCCCCAAACACTACCTCCAAAGGGCCTTTTCCTTGGCTGAATTTTGGAGCTGTCTTTGGATTTTCCTGTCTGTCACCGAATGTGAGGTCTTGGAGCGCAAGGAGCCAGCATCCTTGTTCATTTCCAAATGCCCCTCAGCCATGAGCACAATGTACACAGTAGGTATTCAATAAAGCCTGGATAGATGCGAAACAAATGATGCCCAAGCAAGAAGGGCCCATCTTAGCTTCTTGCACTTTTGCAGATGCTTTCCAGACAGATCCCCCACGTGAGGCTGAGAGCGCCTCTTCCCTCCTCCCCCTTCTCTCCAGCGCAGGCACGCCAACCCCATGACTTGCCAACTTTCAAACTGCATTATCCCCATCCCAGAACTCAGGCAATATCATCAGACAAGGCAGATGTTTCCCATCAGTCTGGAAGGTTTCTATTTTCATTTTCCACATCAGCATCATGCTATCAATCTCTTCTCCAGCCTGCTTCCTTCTCCCGCCTTCCCGTCCCCACCACTAACAGACCAGCCACAAGCCCTGCTGGGGATCAATTCCTGTGTTGCAGATACAAAGGTAATTTTGCTTGACAAATGTAGTTGCCCTTCCAGGAGGTAATAAAGAGATCAATACTGGTTACACTGGAATGCTCAGGAGCAAGGGGGCCAGTGACACCCCTGCCACTCCTCAACGGCAGGACCACACTGCGCTGTCTCTCCATCTCACATTGCCCTGTCTCCCTCCTTCCACACCTCAGCACCTGCAGAGTCCTGGCATGCCCAGGACCAAGCCAGCCTGTCTTTCCTCATAGAGAAGTCATTGGTCACCATCGGGAGGTGAGCATCCTTTGGGTGCAGAGCCCTTTGCCCTGGGCCCTGTAGGCTGGTGGCCTGGAGGGTAGGTAAGGAGCCTATGAAGAGGCAGTTCAGGGCAGGACTGATGGAAGAAGCCTGGTGGGGTGAAGTGGACAGACAGCAGGCCAGGGTTCGAGTCCCAGTTCTGCCATGCGCTGGCTGTGTGACCTTGGGCAAGTCACCTTCCATCTCTGATTTGGTTACAGCTTCTACTACTTCTACTGAGTCAAGGAAGTTACACTAGACAACCGAGGGTCCATGGCTGGGCTTCTGAGGGTCCATATACCGCTGACATTGTCTTCAAATTTTGTGCATATGTGTATTTTTTTTCTGGGTAGAGGCTCCATGTTCCCCAACGCCCCCCTCCCCTGCCAAATGCCCTTTAAAGATTTTATTTTTTCCTTTTTTCTCCCCAAAGCCCCCCCGGTGCATAGTTGTATATTGTTCATTGTGGGTCCTTCTAGTTGTGGCATGTGGGATGCTGCCTCAGCGTGGTCTGATGAGTAGTGCCATGTCCGCGCCCAGGATTCGAACCAACGAAACACTGGGCCGCCTGCAGCGGAGCGCGCAAACTTAACCACTCAGCCACGGGGCCAGCCCCCCAAATGCCCTTTAATATCAGATCCTTAAAGAGATCCTTGACCCTAGATGGTCAACTCAGCCCCCAGCATTCTTTGATTCCAAACAGGAGACAGGCATTCTTGCAGTGCTGATGATGTTGCTAGGGACACATAGCAGCCACTTTAGAAACAGACTCAAGGGCACTTTCAGAGTAATAGTAAAGAGATGGTTGGAGACAGGTGGATAAATCTGGGGAGACTTCCTGGAAGAGGTGAATTTTGACAAGAAAGCCAAGTTCTCAGGTGAGGCAGAAGTTTAAAAGAGAAAGGTGAAGGGAGCATTGAGAAAGAATAGGGTGCTCTCTCCTCTTCTGCAAGCTCAAAAAATGGGATGCTTGGTGTGGAGGGGGGGACTCCTAATTAGCTGAGGCAGCTTGCAGTCCGCCACCAAAAACAAGAAATCAAAAAGTCAAACACCAGCTCATTAAATGCTCAGGGCTGGCTAGCTATTAAAAGAATTTCCATTTCAGAACAGGATGCTTACCAGGGAATGCCAGACCTAAATATAAGCCAGCCCCCTCCCTGCCAGGAGACTTCACCGCATTAGGCAGGCGGGGGAGGGAGGGCTGCGGAGATGTGTCATTACTTTTAACATCCAAATATAACCCGCCCCAGGGGGTCTGGGACTGAGGATGCTCCTCCCAGCTGCCTTCTGCCAGAGCCAGCGGAGGGTACCCGGGGAGGGAGGGAGCAGGCCCTGCAGGGCACAGAGGTTTGGGCTGCAAACAGACTTCAGCCACCTCTCTCATTACCCAGACGCAGGGAGTCGGGAGGGAGGGCCATTGAAGCCTGTTGGCTACATCCTGATCTGGCTGCTGGGGTGGGCGGGAGTTTGGGGAAGTTTAGGAGACATTTATGATGACTTTTCCTGCATGCTTCCCTGGAATGGGGAGAGGAAAGGGTCAGAGGGCAGAAAAGCTCCCCCAGCCGCCTGCAGTTTTATGTATGTGTCTCTCCATCTGCATTTCTCTCCTTCAGGGCATGCCCTCAGTGGCCATTCTGCACTCCTGTGGATGGTTATTCTTCGGAGGTCCGTCCGTCTTGGCTTCGGTTTGTAAACTCTTTGGGAACAAGGCCTGTGAGTCTGCCCACTCTTCTAACCCCACATCTAGCCCAGCGCCTGGTGCGTAGAGACCCTGGTGAGTGAAAGAACAGAGGAAGCCACAGTTGTGCCAACACCCCTCGCGTGGGTCGAGTACTCTACACCACTGGTTCTCGACTCAGCGCTCAGAGGAAGCACCTGGATGCCTGCATCCTGCTTTAATTGGCCTGGGGTGCGGCATGGGCATCGGAGTTTTAAAATCTCCCTGGGTGATTCTAACGTGGAGCCACATGGTCTCGTGAGAAAGCTTTCACTCTCTCCGTTCATTCTCGTTTCATCCTCTCCCTATTAATACCCTGTTGTTGATTCTTCAGACACTCTCCTGAGGGAGGCAGGCAGCGCTCATTATTCCCTCTGGGACTTAAGAAGTAAACCCAGGCTCAAAGCAATTGAGTGACTTGCCCAAGGTCACACAGCTAATGGGCAGTGGGGCTGAGGCAGAGCCCCGGGTCCTCATGGTGCCCAGCCTAGTCCGATCTCCCTAACTCCAGTGGAAACCACGGGGCTCCAGTGGAAGCCATGGGAGGGGTCTTGACATTCAGGAAAGTCGACCTGCAACAGAGTGCAGCTCATTTCTTGGAGTAGGGGGAGGAGAAGCCAAGGTGGCCAAGGAGAAGCCACGGTCACCACGCAAGACCCAGCTTCTGCCCCTTCACAATGTGGCAGGGAGCCTGGCCCGGGGCAGAGTCAGGCTGGAGGCAGGCCCAGGGCAGGGGGTGGCTCTGATGCCAACAGACAAACAGAGGGCATGTTTGTGGTCAGATAATTATGCACAGGAGAAAGTAGGCAAAGAATCTGCAGTGGAATAGTCCATCTCAGGTTGCCTCTGGCTCACGTGGAACTGAAGATACATTGATCTAGGGAGGATGACTTAGGTCCCGGGTGGCTCTGTTGTCCCTCTGGGGTGGGGACAGTAGTACCCTTCTCATGGGCAGCTGCGATGGTGAAATGAGAAGACGAAGGTGACAATGATGTTGAAATGGAAAGACGAGGCTGCTCTGTGCCCTGCGTCCTGGGAGGGAGCTGTCGGCCTCTGCCTCCTTTCCCCGCGCCCCTGAGCCCCATCACACCTTGAAGACTAGGGCGCTGGGCCCGCCAGGGGAGCTAATTAATCCTGCTGGCAACCCTCCCTGCATGAACTTTGGACCAGAGAGAGTTTGCTTTCTCAAAGTTGGGGAAAGATTTCATGGAAGCAGGTGCGTACACAGGGGAGCAGGTGTGGGCACTCCAACGACGTGGACCTGCTGGTCATCAAGGCCAGTTCTAGGGAGACGTGGGGGCAGGGCTCTCACCCTTCAGGTGTGGCTGCTCCCGAGATGTCCTCCATTCTCCCTGAGGCAATGTGCCCCCGGGATGTAGAGAAGAAAGTACATCTGGGCGGGGGACCTAATTAAGCCCCAAGCAGGTGCTTTGGGTGAGTAGAAGGGCAGTGTCCCCTTCCCGAGGAGGAAATCCTACAAACGCAACTTCCCGCACCTGACTGAGCCAGCTGAACAAGTAGCTGCTGGCTAAAGTGTCCTCATCAATGAGTGTGGGTCATCGGTGAGTGTTCATTTACTGTGTCACTCCCTTGACCAGGGATGGGAGCAGCATGGAGAGTCCCAGCAGAGCAGGGACACGCAGCTTCTTGCTGGAAAGCTTTTGCTCACTTGGATGGAGCTGGGATCAGCAGCCAGCTCACAATCCCCATTTTTATCTAATCCAGGTAGCCCTGAGATCATCCCACTGTCAGGTTTTGTGGCTGCAGCCCATTCAGGGTGTCAAACATGGCAATTCTGTAATTAACAGAATCACAAAGAAAGAAAGGACCTTGGGGTCATCATCAGCCCAATTGGCCATTTGGTGCTTGAATTTCCTTTGCAAGCAACCTTCTACTGTCTGCTTACATGCCTCTGGTGATGGGGTGCTCATTACCTACCAAGGTTTCCACTCAAATGCACTATCCATTGTCTTACTGGATTGGGGCATGGCTCGGCACTCCCAGCAGTCTGGAAAGCCACCAGGACCACTGCTTATGTGAGAGCCCAAGCTGGAGAAACTGATCCTGCTCCTGGAGCTGACACAGGGGCTTAGGAAGGTGGCCACAGCTGATGGTCCAAGAATTTCAGGAATCTCCAGTCAGTCTGAGTCTTGACAAACAGTCCTCCGGTTCTCAACGGAGAGGTTGTCCTGCCACCCGTGTATGTAGTTTTTTGCTTCCCATTCTTGTGTAGTATTTCATTGCATAAATATAGCACAGTTAGTTGATCTAGTCTATTGCTGATGGACATTTGAGTTTGTTCCAGTCTTGAATGAATGGATCTCACAGGAATGTAATTTACAAACGTAAGGTTGAGCAAAAGAAGTCAGACTCCCCAAAGGGTACACTTTGCATAATTCGATTTTGTGCTTTTTTCAGGGAGGGGAAGTTAGTGACTGGAAGGGCAACACAAGGGGACTCTGGGGTGCTGGAGATGTGCTATTTCTTGAATTAAATGAAGATTATATAGATTTGTTTACTTCATGAATAATCATCAAGCCATCCAACTATAATGTAAGTCCTTTGACACATGTATGTTATACTTTATTAAAATGTTTATTTAAAAAGCTACAGCCCAAACATGATTGATCTTAAAATAACAATACTAGAATAATTAGTGTTATGAGACTTTATATTTTCTTATTGAGGTGCAACAGATAAGAGGAAACTTTATGGGAAATACTGACCCTTTTCCAGAGTTACAGTGAAAAGTCTAGCAATAATAAAGATATCATTATTCACCAAAATTTGTTGACTACTATCACATATCAGATACTACGCCAAATGTTTTCTGTGTATTAATTCACGGAATCCTCACAACAACCGTAAGAGGGCAGTATTCTCACTTTGCAGAGATGGAAATGGCAGCCCAGAGAGGTTAAGTAGGCACTGAAAGGTCACACAGCCGGGACGTGGTGGAGTTGGGGTTCTGGAGTCTGCTGTCAAGGGCCCAAGGAGCTGTGGATACCTTCTGAGCTCTTGGAATGCCTCAGCTACAGGCACTCCTGAGCTGATTCTGGAGAATCTGGGCTGGGCTAGGGGGCCCTCTAGGTTCGACCACTGGCCCAAGTGTTTCTGCCCAGCTGAGAGGAAACCTACCCCCACAGTGTGGATGTTGCTGTGTTTTTAAAAAGAAGTAAACAAGCCTCCTCATTTGCATGATATTTCACGCTGACTCTGCCTCTCAAACTGTTATTCCATCTACACACGGCACTGTGGGATGCCTGCGATATTTTATAAAGTTAATAACTTTCTCTTAATTGGATGAGTTTATGGAATAGTCTGAGCAATTAACAATAATTTCGTCAAAGACACTTTGATTCCAAGGATGCTCCACGAACACTGGCGTATTGAGCCATTTAGGGAAAAAACGACGACCTGCAACGCGCTGTCACGAGACGACACACAGGCACATACACTCGCTCTCTGCCATCCTATGACCCAGAACTAGTTCCCATTTCCAGGCCACAGGATGACGGGGTTTCTTTGAGATGCTAGAAAAGAAACGGCTCATGTCACACTTCAGTCCACTCCTGGCCCTCCCTCCGGCCGCCCCACCTAGCTAGGAAGAGGGCTTGGCAGGGCCAGGTCCTGCTGGCACTTGTTGAAGGACACACTGTCTGTCCATGCCCAGGTGACCATGCAGGACAATGCCCCCTGAACGATTGGCAAAGACTCTTAATAAACTGGGTCTATAACATCCTCTGCCTTTCTCTCTCTCTCTCGTATGCTGCTTTTGATCTCGACAATACCTTTTCCAGAATGACTTCAATGACAATTGCCAAGGAACACGGTATTCCACATTACTTGAATCAAATTATTGAGCTATTCAATAGAGCTCCTTTCATAAAGTTATAGGTGCAGAGAATTGGAAGGGCCTTAATCTCATTCAATGGTTGGATGGCTTCTCCACCATTCTATTAGGTGGTTGTTCAGTCTCTGCTGAACACCTCCAGTGATGGGGAGCTCGCCACCTTCTAAAGGCATCTATTCCATTTTAAGATAGCTTTAATTATGAGAAAAATCTTCCATATAATGAACCTTAAATTTATCTCCTTGGAACTTCCACCTGCTGGTTCCACTTTTTGGAGAATAAGTGAACTCCCTCGTCATATGACAGCTCTCGAGTTTTCATCACCTGACTATGAGCCACGCCTCCCAACCACCCTAAGGCTTCCCTTCTGCAGGCTGACGATCCCTGGGCTGCAGCTTCTTCTGCCACTCCACGCCAGCTTCAGAAACCCATCCATCTGAATAGCAAACAAATTTGACCCTTAAAACAAAATAGGTCCCTAGTCTAAAGTGTTCATGTGACCTTTATCTCTTTGTAGTACCTTTAGGTTTGGTGTGCTCATAAAAAAAAAAAAAAAAAAGGATTGGTCTTTGCAGGCAAATAGATGCTTGTATTTGAGCTGGGGAAATGAGGAGCAGGGATGGGGCGAGGCATATCAGTGGGGCCAAGGGGAGTACAGAAGTGAGAAATGGGGCCTCTTGCTACTAAGGCTGCCTTAGGCAGCCCAGGACTGGCTCCTGCAGGCAAGTCCCTCAGCCTGCCTTGGGACAGCCTTAAGTGCCACCCCCACTCACTGCGGAGGGGGTCTCCAGGAGAGTGAGACTCCCTACTGGTTTGCTGAATGATGTAGAGGCTGTGTCTTTTGTCTGCTGCATGCCAGGATCCAGCCTGCCCCAAAGTGCCTTGCCCAGGGCTGGCTCAGGGAGCCAGCTCCTGACCCATCTTCTTTACCTTTCTCTCTGCCCCCTCCCCAGCTCCACTCTTGCCTTTATGGTTCTAGCTTAGGGCGCCCGTGACAGCCCATCTGTTCAGTCCCATATGCTTCCCGCAAGGCCTGCCAAGTCAGGCCTGGTGCTCAGCGACTCTACTCCAGCCTGGGCGGCTGGTCTGAGGCCTTCTCTGCCCAACCTGGTCGCTAGGAAACAGCCTGGCTGCTGCTTCGGGGCGGAGCCTCGATGTGGGGGTGGTGGTGCGGTAGGGCCACGGCTATTGGCTTGGGGCACCTGATGGGCATCCAGGCCAGCCTTCTGCAGGGACAGCCCCCGGTCAGGACCCAGGTCCCTGGGAAAATACAGATGAGCAACACCCTCCCAGGCTGGAGAGTCCCACTCACTGTGAATCTGGAGACCACAGGGTTGAGATACATTTCAGAAAAATTAAGATTTGGAGGATCACGGAAAAGATGTTTAATCTTTTTTTGTGCCCTTTGCAACCAATCTGTAGTTCCTTTTTAGCTAAAGAACTTAAAAGTGGATTATGGATAACATATTTTGATTCCAAAATGTTCATGTTGGTATACTTAAAGGCATATAAATGAAGATTTGAAAAACATGGCTACATTTTGGGAAATGCAGTTTCTCTTACTTTATCTGACTTTTTTTGTTAGTTGAGAAGTGGTTTATAGACACATCTTTACGTGTTGTCACACATCCACAGCAAGTCATCGGTCACAGGGTACCTGATTCTCTTGACCATTCCTCAGCAAATTCTTTGGGCAGGGCACTAAAAGGCATGATGTGGGGGAAATAAGGTAAAAAACCTGAGTTCAAATGCTGACTCTTGTATTTATTAGCTTTGTGACCTTGGACAACTTCTCTGAGCCTCAGTTTCCCAATCTGTAAATGGAGATAATAATTCCAATCCCATAAATTTGGTGAGAAAATTAGTTAAAACAAATTTGGTGGAATGTACAGCACAGTGCTTGGCACACTGGAAACAAATCATTGCCGAATAAAGACCAGCCTGGTGAATCATAGCCTGGCGACTTTGAGGTCCCACATGTGAACAGCCCCAAAACAAGTGTCCTAGCTTCCCCAGCACAGCAGATAAAGCCCTGGCTAAAGCTCTTAAAGTCGATGAGGAAGCAGCTCAGACCAGCAGACATGGGGACGTGATCCAGCTTCTCTGCACAAACCAGAACTAGGTCTGAATTTCATCAGCCACCAACAGTGGAGCGCTAACAAATTGCTCTCTTTACCCCACCAGTACGCGCGAACACTGCCAGCCCCCTCTCCCTCCGTCCCTCCCTCCCCCTCCATCCCTCCTCTTCTCTGTCACACACACACACACACACACACATGCCTCCCCCTAAGATTGGATTGGGTTCCAGTTTTATAAGGCCATTCTGACACCTACAGCCAACCAACTGCTCTGTTTAATAGGAAAGACACTGTGACTGAAATGAACTCCAGACGGGGAGATTTCCAAGCCACTGCTCAGACGGGCTTGTCTGCCTGCCACCAGTTTGGACTAGGGCCCCCCACTTAGCCACACCTCCTCCCTTTCCTTCCTCATGTCACCGAGGAAACACTCTTATCCCTGTAAATCCACCTCAGGCCCAGACAGGCAGGATGGGGTATCCACCACACAGGGACAAGTGGAGACCAAGTGCACTGAATTAAGAGTCAGTGTGGAAAGCTAGAAAGAGTGGACTTGGAGTCAGAAAGATGAGTTCCAGTTCCACCTTTACCACTTATTAGCTGTGTGACCTTGGACTCATGACTAAACCTCTCTGGGTCTCAGTTTCCTCAACTGCAAAATGGGTGCAACAATAACTACTATGTAGGGTAATTGTAAGAATTAAGGAAAATAATGCATGTGAAAATGTTGCATGTAGTCCCAGGCATACATAGCAGGTGCTTAATAGACAATAGCATAGTTAAAGTCTGAATTTCAGCTTTGAGGCAGAGATAGAAAATTCTCCCAGGTTGCAAGAATTTCTTTATTCCAGCTAAACAGCTTACTGTCTGTGGACACGGCATCTAGGACAATTAAGCTTAAAATGGAAAACAGTTCTGCTCCTTTCAAAGCCCAGTTTGAAATTTCCTTTCATTGGGAAGACTTCTTTGATCAAACCACTTGAGTTTCATTGCTCTTTTTTTTTTTTTAAAGATTTTACTTTTTTCCTTTTTCTCCCCAAAGCCCCCCCAGTACATAGCTGTATATTCCTTGTTGTGGGTCCTTTTTAGTTGTGGCATGTGGGACGCTGCCTCAGCGTGGTTTGATGAGCAGTGCCACGTCCGCACCCAGGATTCGAACCAACGAAACACTGGGCCGCCTGCAGCGGAGCGTGTGAACTTAACGACTTGGCCACGGGGCCAGCCCCATCATTGCTCTTTTTATTGGTTGCCCTTCAGCACCTGTGGACACATTCAGACTACAGAGAAAACTTGATTGTAGGTAACATGGTAGCAGGATGCTTAACTTACCAACTGTTAGGAACAAACTTATTTGCGGATGTCTGTAATTTTCAGGTAGCCCAGTGGTGACACCTATCTGTGAAGTCTGGTACTGCAGACCAGCTCTATTAGACGCAAATACTTCAAACAAAGGAGAAGACAGGAGAACAGTGCTTCAAGAGTGAAGTCAGGGGATTCAGGAAAAGAGTCCATCTTACACTAGCAGGTACATTTTCTTTACCAGCATTAATGTATTTGCATCTTGTTGCCCAGTTGGACTTAAGGATCCCAAGAGTAGGGCGGTATCTCTCTCTCTGGGGACAAGAATGTAGACATGGAATTAGAAGCTCAGCTCTGCCAGTTGTTGGCTGTGTGGTTTGGGCGAGTTACCCAACATCACTAAGCCTCATTTCCTTACATATAAACGAGAGGTAACATTTACTTCATAGGATTAGTTGAAAGATTAAATGGGACAATGGGTGAAAGTACCTGCCACTTACCAGCTATGTGTCCATAGGTAAGGCATGTAGCTTCTCAGAGCCTCCCATTTGAAAAGTGGGGTCATCATGAGGTTACTATGTGGATCAAATGAAAGGACGGGTTTTTCTAAAAAGCATTCTGTAAGTTAAAATGCTATTTAAATGTTTAGTTACTATTCTAACAAGCATACTACAAGGCCTGAAACTTCAGCGACCCTCATTCCTGAGGGTTTGCTGAGTGAATGAATGGTGGACTGAGACCATCTGCCCAGTCCAGACTCAGCTGTTTGCCAAAATGAGGACTCCCTTAAAAGGAGAAGAGATCCGACCAGAGGACCACCAGATCGATTGTTCCCACTAGATCCATTTTTGGCTTTGCCCACCCCAAAGGGCTAGCATCCTGGGAGCTCTGCAGATGCAAACGAGACAGAGTTGTCCCAGCATCCTTGCTTCACTGTGGAGATACACGCCCGCTTTGGCGTGCAACGATGAAGCTGAGAAGCCACCATCTGTAAGATGTGAAGGTTGCCTTGTCTTCCAGGAGCAGGGACTGGTTGCACAAAGTTGCCCTCCCTTATTTTCCCCTGTGACGGAGGGAGCTGCCTGGCAATGGTGGTGCACCTGTAAGGCTAAGAGCCCACATGTGGATCACACACACACACACAGCACAGTCTCTGAGCACACTGTCCTTCCAACGGAGCCGACAGTCCCTCCATCACACACGAGTATTTTCGCATGTACGTTCCGGAGCTCCCACTCCACTGCAGCATCCTGGACAAAGGAGGGCATGGCTCCTATTTCAGGTCGGGTTCCTCCTGCTACATTCAGTTCTGAGTGACCAGAGCCCTAATCCACCGGGGATCAGGGGAGCCCAGGACCCAGAGCCCTCAGCAAAACTGTGAAGCTCAAGTTCATCTAACCACATAATCTTTGGTCCTCCTCACTCTCCTAAGGCACTCAGCATGTGGGATGCTTCCTATGTTGAATTTCCATAGGATCCTATGGGTAACAGATCCAGCAAATAATATATATGACATATGTTATATAGAAGTAATAATATTTGCTGAGTCCATACTATGCATCAGACACTGCAAGGTGTACACACACACGCATACACACAAGCTCTACCGCTGGGCAGGATAGTGTAGCCATTGTGAGTGCTCACTTCAGAGTAGGCTAGTCTGAGCTCAAATCCTGGTTGTACCCCTACTAGCTGTGTGGCCTCAGGCATGTTACTTAATATCTCAAAGCTCCACCCTCACCCCTCCTCACTCTTAAGGACATGAGAACCCTGGTTTTCATCAACTAACATCAGCTGAAAACCCCTTTGATGTTAAAGGGCGTCTGCTGGTTTAAAAAGCTAAACTGCTCCAGCGGAAGGCTCTCTAGCATGGGGTCTGGGGCCGGTTAGTCTGGGCCCCATCACTCGCCCGTCGTGGGACCTTGGGGAAGTTACCTTAAGAGTCAGTTTCCTTGCCTCTACAATGGGAATAATATTGATACCTGTCTCATTGTATTGTTGTGAAGATTCAGTTAAATAAGCCTCTAAAACGCCTAGCCCAGCTCCTGGTACATAGTAAATGTTCAACAAATCTCAGCTACAATTGTTAACCAAACCTCCCAACAGACAAGGGAGCGGGGGCTCAAGAAGTTAAGTAACTTGCCCAAGATCACACACCTGAGACTTGAACTCAGGTCTCTGAGACCAGGGGTGTCCCTCTTGGGGGACAACGCTGCTGTTCACCTGCATGAAAACATAGCTACAGTGTGTACAGGCGCTGTGAAGGCTTGACTCCAAAGAGAATACTGGTGGACATTCGGGTACCATAAAGGACAGGTGGGCGAGGGCTCAGTATGAGAGGCACAGAGGAGAAATAGAGCAGCTTCCCCTCATTAAACGATTAGCTTTCGTTTTACCATTTGTTGGTTCTAAATTAAAATAAGTCTAGCCAACTCGCCAAGCCACCCACCAGCTTCAACTTGATTGAAATGAGCTCAATTGGAGTGACAGCATCATAAGGTGCTCGCAGAGAAGGGTGAGAAGGGTCAGGAGCTGATGGTTAGTGCAGTGACAAGAGCTGGAGGGGGGCCCTTCGGGAAGGCCTAGAAAGAGGAATTGCCCATCTTTAGCTCCCAAAGGATGACCAGAGCCATTGCTGACCTGGCGGCTCTTGACAGGAATAAATGGCAAGGTGATCTTAATCTGCAAATAGAAGGGGATTTGGAAGTTCCAAACCCTCTGTGGATGGGCTGTGAGGGAGAGGGGTGGAGGGTAAGTTCATGGCAAGTTAAAAAGAACATATCGGGTACACTTGGGTTTTGTGCTTTTTGTTCTGTATTTTTGCCTTTTTATTTATGGCTTGCTCCTGTCTGGGTGAGATAATCTTTTATCGTGATAGGCATTCCCATGTACACTGGTGGCCCCAGACAAGAGGCTCGCAGTCCCCCCTCGGTCCTTTAACTCATTCACTCCCAAGCCGGGTCTAGGGTGGGGCACCCACAGCCAGGCCTCAGGGAAAGACTTCACAAACCCCAGGTTCAAATGCAACCCCTGGCTAGACTCCCAGCTTCTGGAGTCAGCCTGTGGGCAGAGAAGCCTTCTAGCAGGGATTTCTCTGGCAGGGGCACAGATGAATTTGGGGCCTGGCAGAGCAGAGAGAACCAGACTTTGGGAGGCAGGCTTGGCTTCGGGTCTCGGTCAGTGGTTCCCAAGCTTGTCTGCACCGTGGAACCACCTGAAGAGCTTCCGAACCCACCAGCCTCACCCCTACACATTGTAATGTCACTGGTCTTGGTGTGACCTGGACTTTGGATGGTTTACAAGTCCCCCCAGTGATTCTAATGTGCAGTCAAGTTTGGGAATCACCGGTCTGGGACCCCCTCAGAGAAGCGGGGCTTCACAGCTCACCTCCACCTCACCCACCCCAGACCTGCAGGTAACATGGGGGGGCCTCACAGGTGCTGGACGGGGGGCATCCAGCTCAGCACGACCACTTTCATGTGAAGTTGTCTGAAAAAAAGGGATTTTGGGGTCCTGGGAAAGTGCCCTCTGGCTTTCAAAACACCTCTCCCACCTCCTCCCAAACACCTGCTCCTGTCATGGGACAAAGCTCTTTATTCCTGTGAGAGATAAGGCTTCAAACAGCAACGCCCTTGGGAGAAGAAAGAGAGCGACTCAATTCACGCTAAGCTGTAAATGCCTGATGAGGGGGGAGAGAGAAGGCTCAGTGTTGCCTGCCTGTGAAAACACTAAAGCTCCAGGGGTCCCCGCATTTTGGGAAGGAAGAAACAGGCGTCTCAGAGGGTCCCAGAGGTGTGCTGCGCCCTGGTCAAGCGTTCTGCCCAACAGGCCCGCAGTAGAGGCTGGGGGCAGAGAGGATGCTCTTCCCCTTGACACAACTTGGTGCAGGGCAGCCTTGACCGTAAAAAATGAAGACGCTTCCCGCAGGTGTCCGTGGTGGGTCTTTGTATCAGACCTCATACTGCCCCAAAAGGGCATTCGGAAATACGTCAGGGCATTCTTTGTTAACAATGCCTATGGGAGCCGCTGGCATTAATGAGCAGGGTCCAAGGACAATAAATGTTCTATAACGTGTGGGCCAGGAGCGTCCAAGGAAGAACGGTCCAGCCCCAAATGCCATTAGTGTCCCCTTTGAGAAACACTATTGATCCCCGGGCAGCAGCAGCTTATGAGGCCCTTCTTTCCCTAAGCCCATTATAGGAACGCTGGTCCCATGCTTGCTGGCTCTGTGAAGATGTTGGCACAGGAAGCAACTGCCCCCAGGAGGCTCTCTGGATGCTGTGAGGCCAGAATATGGGCAGCTGGGTTTCCCATAGGCTTCTGCCACTTTGCCCCATTATCTGGAGCTAAGCCCTGAGGACAAAGGAGGCTGGAGACCCCCATCCCAGCTTCAAGTCACAGGGTAAAAAGGTCCCTTGGGTGGCATTCAGCACAGCTTGTTACTGCTGGGACCCTCTGCTCTTCTGGCATGAGACCTGGACAGAGGCAGACCAAATGACATCGCCCCCTGCTCTGCTGGGGGGATCCTGGTCTTGTGGATGCTCCACACAGCACAGGCCTTGCCAGGGAGGGCTGCCGTTTCTTGGACAGACAGGACACTGCCCCACGTTGCCATGGCCCCGAGCAGTGAATCTGGGTGTTCACGCTGCTACCTGACTGCTTTCAGGGGTCCCCCTGTCCTCTTCATCCAAGGTTATTTATACCTTCTTGATTTGCTAGTGAGGCAAGGTCAGATTGCTGGGCCATTATCAGAGAGTTAAAGAGTCCTGGGCTATTTTATTCACTGGGCCAGTCACGTGCCTGCTTGAGCCTCGTGTCCTCATCCATAAAGCGGGTGGTAATGCCACCCACCTTCTTGCAGAGAGGATTGAATGAGGCCATGTATGTAAAGATGTGGGGCAGACTCCAGAACTCTACACCAGTGAGCCCCCTCGATGCTCGGGAGGGGAAAGGAGGAGGGGAGAAGGGGGTGCTTATTTTCTCATCATCTCCCCAGGCACCACCGGTGCACGTCCATCTCCAGGGCCCACATTGCACACCTCGGGCCTGGCAGGGCCCAGCTCCCCTGGCCTGCTGTCCCACAGTGCTGTCCCCCACATCTCGCCCACCTGGGGCAGGACCCAGAGGCCCTGGCAAGGAGTAGCAGGCACATAGTAGGGCAAATCTCTTAATAGACTCCATGGTGTCTGTCACCTGCCCAAGACCAGCACCCTAGTTTTCTAGGAAGAAAGAGAGAAGGAGAAAAAAAAACCTACAAAAGGAATCAGCCGGGCCTGTTGGCAGAGATTCCTGCGAGACTTTACATTCAGGAGGAGGAGCTGACATTTATGGTGGGAAGTTTTATTTCTGTGGTAAATAACCTCTAATGGTGTAGGTCATTACACTAATTACAACAGATAATTAATTTTCTAATTCTTTTTTTAGGTGGCCACATATTACGAGAGAAACATAATTTATTCCTTTTCTTCCCGGGGAAGATACGACAGGTCTCAGCCCGTCGTCCTGCCCACCAGCAAGAGGCTTCCTCTTCAGGCCCACGGTCCACCAACACACTCCCAGAGGTCACAGAGGATCCCCGACTTCCACTCCCCCTTAGATACTGTTCTTATTTTAAAGCTCTTTCCTCGCCCCCATCACCCCACCAGAGGGTGACTGTCATTCGATCTGCCCAGTTTCCCTTTGGCCTTGGGCACGTGGGCTCGTGCTCAACTTCAAGGCCTTGACTGAAGGCTGGTCTCATGCCCTTCGTGGTGCAGCAGCTGGTAAAGGCAGCCAGTTGCTCACGGCCCCATATCACCACATACGTTGTGCCTCTGAGCCACGGCATTCATGTTCCCTACCACCCAGAGGCCCAGGCACTCCCTTTTTACGTAAACCCCATCCATGACCATGACTTGGTTCAGCTTTCAGCTCAATAACCATGACTCTTTGCGCGAGCATATCTTTACAGTGCCCTGCAGGGAACATCGGGGACTCCTGTGCTAGGCACTTTGCATATATTATCTTATTTAATTTTGGAAAGAGGTTCCAAGGACCATATTTTGGAGCTGAGGAAACTGAGGCTCAAAGAAGTTAAGTGCCTTGTCCGAGGGCACACACCTGGGAATGTGGCCAGGCTGGGATGTGCATCTGGCCCAAAGCCCATGCATTTTCTCCTGCCCCCTTGCCTGGTTGCCCATGTTCCTCGCTTTTTATCAGGCATTGGGCTCCTCATCCCCACCCCCTAGCCCACTCCTCATAAGTGTTCCTATTTTCCAAACTCCTCCAGCTCTGATCAAGGCCACTGGTCTTAGAGCAGGACAAGCCTCCCCATCTCACCACACACTCTCCCTCTGGGATCTTCCTTCCCAAGGCTTCAACGATCGCTACTGTGCTGCTGGCTCTCAACCTGCGAGGCCAGTCCCAGCCTCTCCCCTGAGCTTCAGCCTGCCCCTCAGACATGCCAAGTCTGAAGAGGAACCTGCCACCGCCCACCTCCCCTCACACAGCTCCTGTTCCAGACTTCATTCATTCATTCATTCAAAACAATCTGCGTTGACTCGATCAGATATTTGTATACTCATGTTCACAGCAGTATTATTTACAATAGCCAAAGGGTGGAAGCAACCCAAGTGTCCACTGACACTTGGATAAACAGAATGTAGTACATAAGTACAATGGAATATTATTCAGCCTTAAAAAGGAAGGACATTCTGACACATGGTACAACTGGGTGGACCTTGAAGACATAAAGCTAAGTGAAATCAGCCAGTGGGGTGAAGGAGGAAAGAGAATGATATGGGGGTTGTTATTTCACACACGAGGTCAGGGAAGGTGACGCTGGGGCACAAACCTGAAGACAGGATGGAGTGAGCCATGTGGGTGGCTGAAAAAGGTATTCCTGAGAGAAAACCAGCACGTGCAAGGGCCCTGAGGCAGGGGGCCAGTGTGACTGGAGCAGAGTGAGCCAGGGTGAGAGAGGGATGGGGCCAGATTGTGGAGGGCTTGTCGGCCAGACTTTGGATTTCATTAGTGTGATCTCATTGTGTTTCATGGAACCATCACTTTTCCTGTCAGTTGGGTTTCAGACCTTGAACTAACTTTGCTGCCATGATTAAGAGCTTGGATTCTGAAGCCAGACTGCCTGGGCTCACATCCAAGCCCCCACTTCCTAGAAGCGTAGCCTTGAGTCAGATACTGACCATCCCAGGCCTTATTTTCCTCATCTGTAAAATGGGATAAACAATGCCCCCTTCATGCAGTAAGCACTCGATAAGCGTCGGCTTTTATTATTCTGGCTTGCTTTGACTTTTTCCTCTGCCTTACCCTCAACCAGCTGATCCGTTGCCAAGTCCTATTAAGTCCACCTCAGTGGGCCCAGAGTGGCTCCTCACGTGGCCGTGCCCCTCCAGCACATGGGACACGTTCCTTGAAGGACAGCTAGGTTCCTGAGCATGAGACCCGCCCATGCCCTACACTGACCCACTTCCACCCCCTTCTTCTGCCCCTTGACCATTTATTCCACTTTCTTGGGTTCCAGGCTTGCCTCCCTTCCCAGATCTGTGCTGCGGCCTCCCCGATGGGGCTGGAGCTTCAGCCTGCTCACGCTGGCATCCCCAGCCTCCTTGGGCAGTGCAGACAGGTCCTGGACCACCTCCCTGCAGGGCCCTCCCAGCCGGCACCCCTAGTGTCCCCAGGACGCACACCTCCCCAGAGTGGCGCCCATCTATCTCCTTACCTTCCCTCCTCCCACCTCCCTAGTTCAGGCCCGTCTTCTCCAGGCCCAGATCACCACTCTAGTTTCCCAGACAGTCTTTCTGCCTCTGATGTACCCACACGGCTACCACCTCAGTCCTGACTCTGCCTCCATCTCCCAAAGTCACTCCAACAACCTCCACCATGTGGCCCAGCCTGGTCCCAAGCACAGCCAACCCAAGAGGAACATGCACTTCCCAAACTCAGAAGGAAATTAGAAATGGCGGAGTGATCAGTGTTAATGAGGCTTAAAAAAACCCCAACAGATCTAGGGATTTAAAAAAAACGGATGAAGAAGAACCAGCGGTACTTCAGGAGTTAACCTGCTCCACAGGGAGGAGGCCCGGATCTTTGACTTACAGGTGTCACTATCTGGAGGGCGGTGTGGGGGTGCATGTGCAGGGGACCTGCGGGTGTGAGGTCCAGTTTGAGCTTCGGTTTGAGGTGCTAACAGGCGAGTGCCTTTGGCAAGACAGCAGCCCTGGTGCCGAGACCCAGCAGCCCCAGTTACCCCCGGGCCTTCTCGAAGAGGCCTGCATGGCTGCTGGGCTGACCGGGACAGCAAAGCTCCAAGCTTGCTCCTCCCCAAGCCAGGGGACCGCTGAGCGAAGGCTGCCTGCGCTGAGCCCTGGGCTGGGAGCCCCGGACCGTGTGGCCTGAGGGCACGTGCCGGATGCTTGCTCTGGGATCCAGGGCAGCACCCGGGGAGGCCTGGGGACAGAGGACAGTGCTCACCCACCCCAGAAGGCAGCAGACAGAGGGGCCCGGCCAGGCTGGGCAAGGGTGATGAGAAACTGCTAGTAAGACAGTCAGGCAGAGGGAGCAAGAGAGACTGAAGTGACAGACACAGACAACGAGAGAGACAGACAGAGGGAGACAGTCGGTGAGACAGGAGGGCTCAGAAACATGAGGTGGGGGTGGTGCGGAGGGGAGAGAAAGAGACGTGAAAGAGAGGAGAGCTGGATGCAGCCTCACAAGACCTGAGACAGCAAGCGGAGGCAGAGGGCCCGCCGACTACAGACAGTCACCAGAGTCCCCGCAGTGGAAAAACGGGGCAGCAACGGCGCTCCCTAGGGCTTGGGGAAGACATCTCCCACTCCAGTCCCTTCACAGTCACCTAACCCACTGAAGGGAGAGCGGGGAGGAGGGGAAGAGACAAGACAGGCAAAAGGGGGCCGGCCACATCGCCCAACCAACCGGTCACTGAGAGCACTCAATGTGCCTGCTTGCTGCTAATTGGCCTAACCAACACAATGCTCCTCTGCTCGGCTCAGCGGCCTCGGAGACACACAGATCTCCCCTCCAAAACCCACCTGCGACTTCTGCCATCCCAGGGGAGGGCTGGCTCCCAGAATGCTCTGGGGGGGGGGGGGGGGGGATCAACACAGTACAGACGAGGAGGAGGCAGCCACCCTGCCCAGGAGCCTCCCCCGAGGGGCACAAGGGAAGCGGGTGGCCTGTGTCTCCACCACCACTGACCCCTGGCAGGAGCTTCAGGGCCCCGCTGCCCTGAGCTCACAGTAGCCCTGAGACATGAGAACTGGTGTTTCCTCCACTCTGCACATGTTGAAACTGAGGCCTAGAGGTGCAAAATAAACCACTCAAGATTACACAGGGCGTAGGAGGCAGGGCCAGGCTTGAAAATAGGCAGCTGGCCTCCAGATTCTACACTCCAGGAGAGAAAATGAGCTTTTCCTAGACAGCGTCCCTATCAGACCATTTTAGCATGGTGAGAGCCAGTCAGACAAAAAATGCTGGGTGCAAATCCTAACTCTGATAGCTGTGTGACATTGGGCAGGTCACGTGACCACTCTGTGCTTTGGCATCCTCATCTATGAAACAGGGATAACAGCATTTAGGTCAAAGGGTGGTGAAGGTTAAATAAAATCGGGCACAAAGTGCTCAGAATGGTGCCTGGCACAGAGAAGGTGCTCAGTAAACGTGAGCCATTATCATTTTACAGAAAGGAGAGCATCAGTGCCAGAGGCGGGGAAGGGGAGTGGAAGGGAAGAAGGGGCTCTCAGGAGATAAGGGGCCTTTGGAAAGACGAGTCTGCCCCATGAGAGTCCTCTGCAAGGTCCTGCCTGCTGGGTCACAGCAGCCCAGGAGAGGGCACACAGCTGGGCTTCCCAGCCCTGGCTGCTGCCCAGTTTTTTCCCTGCTCAGCAGAGATGAGACTCCTCAGAGAGCCTCTCCTGCGGGTGCCTGCATTGTTCTCTCCCCTGGGCATCTTCCAAAATGCAAATGTCCCCAAAGAGACTGCCCTTGAGGCTGAGCTGAACTAGTTTCTGTGATGTCTGAGACTCGGGCAGCTGCGAGTGCCGGGTCGGGTGGCCAGAAGACATGGAAAGATGTTTGGGGCGTACCAGGTGAACAGCGGCTGGGGCTGGAGCACGTGGGCTCCTCTCGGGCCTCCTCGGGAGCACTGGGTGTGGAAACGGGGGAGCCCCCTGCCCATCCCTGGTCCAGCAGGCAGGCACACGTTTACTGAGCACCTTCTCTGTGCCAGGCACCATTCTGAGCACTTTGTGCCCGATTTTATTTAACCTTTACCACCCTTTGACCTAAATGCTGTTATCCCTGTTTCACAGATGAGGATGCCAAAGCACAGAGTGGTCACGTGACCTGCCCAATGTCACACAGCTATCAGAGTTAGGATTTGCACCCAGCATTTTTTGTCTGACTGGCTCTCACCATGCTAAAATGGTCCGATAGGGACGCTGTCTAGGAAAAGCTCATTTTCTCTCCTGGAGTGTAGAATCTGGAGGCCAGCTGCCTATTTTCAAGCCTGCTTTCTCCAAGGCCTGCAGGCAGATGAGGGTGCAGGCTGCATTTTCTCAAGGCTTCTCTTCCAAACTTTGTTCACATGATGAGTTTCTGGCCCCTCACCAGCCTGAACCCCTCATCCCAGGCTGGAGGGCCCATCGAAGGGGTTGGTTCCGGGAGCTGGGGTGCCACAGCCAATCTGCTTAAAACACAAGCGCTTATAAAGTTGCTCCAGAGTGTGGCCAAGACTTGCATTGAGTTTCAGGCATTTCCCCAACATTTGGTCAGGTGGGGAACCACGCTTTGTCGAGGGGAGTGAGGCAAGAAGTTTCCTATTCAAAAAATTCGGGCTGGAGTGAGTCTCCTCCGCTTTGATTTCTCCATATATAATAGTGGTACTAATTTACTCATAATAATCAAAACTACCACTTACTAAGCATTTATCATGTGCCAGACACCACGAAAAGGATTCTCCATGTATTATTACCTCATTTAATTCTCCCAACAAAGCTAGGAGGTGGAAACTGTTCATTAAAGAAAAGAAAACTGAAGCTTACAGGAACTAACTTGCCTCCATTTACAAAATAGCGAGTGGGAACTTCAAAACCAGAGTTCTTAACCATTAGACAACACAGTCTCTCAGGAGAGGGCTGGTCCAGGTGGGCTTTAAGTGACTTTCCAACCCTAGGACAATACCACCTTGCCCTTTAGCCTTCTGGTCAGGAAAGACAACACAGAGCAAAGTCTCTTTAGCATCTGGGATCTGGGGTGACCCCTCCACCTTGAAGGGTGGGCAGCTGGGAACCGTGTGTAATGCTCTGTGGCTGTGGGCACTCAGGCCTCCACTGCTCAGAGGTCAGGCCTCCTCCATGACCACACTTTGGCCAGCCTGGGTTCGGGCCACCCTTCAGTGAAGGCAATTCTTCTCCTCTCCCTAAAAACACATCTTCCAGCTGCGAGGGCTGGGGGTAGGGAGGAGACAGACGCGGCTCAATCCAGCCCTTGCTCTCTGGCAGGCAGAGCGGGGCTCTAGGGCTCTAAAAACTGGGTTAAAAATGGCTTGGCTGTACCTATCTTATCTGCTTTCCCCTGAAAGCCTTCAGCACGTGGCAGGTTTTCACGCAGAATTTTCCTGGCTAATCCCCTTTGTTAGCTCCGATACCGACATTGCAATACCAACCTCGTCTGGAAGATTTGAGAGGGATTACAGACCCTCAATCCTCCAGCATGCCGGAGAAGAATGTTTTCTAAAATCAAATTTTATACAAACCTGTTTTCAAAAATAATCAACGTGCAAATCCCTGCTTGGGACGGAAGGGTGGGGAGACACTTGTCTTTTCAAAATTCAACACGGCATTGGAAGCGCATCCTCCTGGAGGGTGACGCGAAGGTGCGGAGCCACCTGGCTGATTAACAGCCCTGACCCTTCGTGTCCTCCAGACTTCCACCCTTGCTAAGTGGGGCTCTCTCAAAGGAGGGAGGGTCAGACACTTTGGCTTGGGTTGGCGTTGCCCGTGACCCTGTTTTCTGAGTGGTACCACGAGCGAGTCAGGAAAGCGATGGAGCAGATTCAAATTCCTTTTCAGCAAATGTATATTAACCTAGCATGTGCCATGCACCGTGCTGGGCATTGCAGGGGACACAATGATGAGTAAATTTTACTCTAGCTTTGAGGAAGTCACAGTCTACCAGGGAAAGCAGCTACCCACCCAGAGGATCCTGACACAGGGCAGACTGGGACAGGGGCTATAATGGAGCAGCAAGCGACAGGGAAAGATTCTTCTGCTGTCTTATAAGGTTTCCTGGAGACATGTGTGGGAACATGGATGGAGGCTGTGCTTCTTGTGGCCTGGAAACTTGGATGTCTCAAAACGTTGTCCTGTCCTGAGCAGAAAGAGGGCCAACGGGAGTAAGGCAGACTAGGTTTGGGGATGGACTGTCACCAGCCGTGTGACTTCTGGTGCATCACCACACCCATCCCAGCCTTGGCTACATACTCTGGCATCAAACTACAGCGGTAGTCCCCTACTACAGGTTTGGTGGAACAGGCCATCGTTAGGGCCCCTTCCAGCTCTTCTTTGAGGCTTTAGGAGGTCAGGAAAAGACAACAAATGATGCAAGATGCTGTGGGCCTGCAGACTTAATCCCAGTTGCTCAGGGCCCTGGAGTAAGCCTGGAGTCTGCGTTGCCTGGAATTTGCATTAGTGATTTCTCCTTAATGCTCTGGTGGCAGCCGCTGATCAGCGGGGCCCCAAAGCCACGTCCACTTGCAAATCCTCTTCCGTCCTGCCAACCTCTCCCACCCCCTCACTCCCACTAACACAGTTCCTGAATCTGGGCCCCTGCTGCCAGGCGGCCCCTGCCGCTCAAGGCTGCCTTCACGGCGCGGGTCACAGACGGGAGCTTGCCGGGTCCGGAGCTTCAGCTGCTCCCAGGAACTGGGCTTTCCTTTCCTGGTCCCAGAGGGAGCTGAAGTTGGGTGCCTCTCAGGAGCCAAGGCCTCTGGCAATAAATGGGCCTTGAAATTGGCTTTCGCCCTGGGTGCTGTGCTGTGGCTAGGCACCGGGAGCAGTGTGGCCAAGCCGTAAACCCTCTCCTCCCTCGGCTGGCGCCGCCATGCCTGCCACCCACCAAGCCCCTGACAGGCTGCTCAACAATGAGCAAATGGCCCTTGTGGGGGCTGATTAAAGATGGATGCGCAGCCCTCGAGGTCACTTGAAGCTCAGGCTGCTCTCGAATGCACAGCCCCAATATTTTCTTCTCAAGCAATTCTTCTGCTCTTTGATGTTCCGCAGTGGCTCACAATCACATTCGGTTTGGTGCACAGAAGGGGGAGGAGGAGGTGGGAGGAGGGGACAGGGAGGGGGAGGGAGAGCTCCGGCTCTGTCTTTCCGATCTTTCCGGGCAAATTCAGTTTTGCCATTTCATCCCTGGCTGGTCAGGAATTCAGCAAGCTGTGGGTTGTCTTTCCACAGCGCCAGAATCATGGGTATCCGAGGGAAGTGGTGTCAGTGGTTGGGTTTTATGGCTTCAAATGCAGAACTTCCCAACATTTTTTTTAATGCTTTTTTAAAATTCTGTGACTCACTTGTCCATTCTCCCTGTCTCACGGTGCCCCAGGTGCTCAGAAGAAAGAAGGGGGACAAACCTCGGAATCATTTTTGTCTGGGAGAGCAGGGAAGGAAATAAAGAAAGAAACAGGGGAGATCAGAGAGGCCAAGAAGAAGAGATGAGATGGAAAAGAGAAAGAGCAAAGGAGACGGAGAAAGTGGAGGAAGGAGGAAAGAGCCGCCCAGTTAATGAGGAAAGAGGAGAAATGGGAAAAAGAGGAAACCATCCTTTATGACAAGGAGGTTACAATGTAGCAAAGTCATGATGCTCGCTGGGAAATGTTGCTTTAGCCAAAACTGGGTTAAAATCTCGGATTTCCATGGCTGGAGGGGAGATAATAGATGCCCAGATCATTTAAATGACTCATGCAAGGCTGACCCCCATTCCCACGGCCCCCAGTCCTTCATTCCTTTCCTCCTTATCCCTTCCAAGAAGTAGCCAGCCAAACTGTATTCAGACCAGGGGTTTTGGTAATTTCTCTTCTGTGTACACCCAAATCACAGCCGGTGCCCCGGCCACCTCGCCCTGCACCCTGAAGGCAGGGGCCTCGTCCCGACAGGTGACAGGGGGTCAGAAATGGGAAAGGTTCACATGGCAGTGATGGGGCACTGTGTTTGAAGCATTGATGGACCACTTCATCGGCACTACGCCTACCCTGAATAAATTACATCCATGTTTCTCCTGGCCAGACACTTGGGGAATAGGTGAGTATCTTCAAGCATTCCTTTTTAAGAGGGGAGCAGTAAGTTTCATTATCATATTTTAATTAAAAGGAAAAAATCCTATTAAACAATTCCCAATGTATTGGGATTAGCAAAAACCAGCACCTGAGACCCAGTAACTCAGCGTGTATGAACACACACACCAGCCTTATTTTCCTGGAAATTCTCTCCACACCTGCCCCTCCCCTCTGGCTAAGTAAATGGCTTCCTGCGGGCTCCCTCCTAGGCAGGCCACTGTGGAGTCCCACGCTTCCCTCACTCCCTGAGGAGGGGAGTAGGAAGCCATATCCCCCCAAAACTTGTTGGAAGCCCCAAGGCTTCCTACTCAAAGCACTGCTGGCAAGAAGCCTGGCTTTAGGATCAGGTAGTCCCGGGCGTAAAACCCGGTTTGCCCACTTCCTAGCTGTGTGGCCCTAGGCAGTTCCTTGACTTCTCTGAGCTTCAATTCCTTAATTTGCAAAATGAGAATTGAGCATCTACTTTGTAGGGTTGTTGGAAGGATTAGAATTTATATATGAAAAGAACCTGTTACAGTGCCTGATTAGTAGTCAGTAAACAAATGGGAGCTATTATTAATTAGTTATTATTATCTTATTTGTAGATAAGATAGACAAGCTCCACATAAAACACAGCATGTTCCATGAGCACGTTAGTCCATGCTGGTCTCTCCAATTAATTAACTATGTCACAGCTGGGGGTGGGGGTCATGCTTTCGCTTGCTTCCTGGCCTTTGCACATACTGTGCCCTGACTGGGAATCATTTTCTACCCCGATGTCCCTACCGACTCTGCCCAGTTAACTCCAAGACGTGCATTACCTCTGGCTTTGGAAGTCGCTTTCTCAGAGAAGCCTTCTCCGTCTGGGGTGGAGCCCTGCCCCGTGCGCCCGGTTCTCTGTGCTCATGCAGTTCTGGGGTCTTTCTCAGATCATCTCAACCGCCTGCGTAAGAGTCTGGAATCTTCTCTTGAGACTGTGAGCCCCTTAAAAGTAGGGGCCAGGCCTTATGCACTGTGGTGACCCCCACGTCACTGTACACAGCTGGTGCTCAATAAATGAGAAACGACCAGATACAAAATGAGCAGGGAAAAGTGGCGATGGAAGTGACGAGTTCACAGGCAAACAACTTAGGGTCTTACCAGGACCGCACATTGAGATGGGGCTTCCCCTCAAAAGTCAGTGCAATGTGGTTGCATTAATAGAACAACGATCCCCAGGCACAGTGGGTGATGGCTCTGCTCCCCCTGCATGGGTTAAGCACAGCTAGGGGGCTGGGTGCTGCTCCAGGCCCCTCTTTAAACACCCACCTGCATGGCAGAGCCCATTCTGTGAAGACCATCCTGACTGGTGAGGACACCCCACTCCTCAGGCACTGGACATGGCTGAGGGGCAGAGGGTTAGCCCAGCAGAGGTGGTCTGGGCCTCTCCCAACAGCTCTTTTCAAGCTGAGCAGTCACACGGCAAGGTAGGGACTGGACGCGTTCTGGGTGACTCCAGGGGGAGACCCCAAACAAATCAGTGCACGTTCCGGAGACGCAGATTTGGTTCCATGTGGCGTGAGCAACCATCCAGGTTGCCCGGGATATCTCAGTTTTAGCACTGAAAGTCCCACATCCCGGAAATTCCTTAGTGCTGGGCAAACCCCTCCATCCCACAAGCACTAACCTACTTTCTGTCTCTATAGATTGCCCATTCCGCACATTTTATATAAGTGGAATCATATGATACGTGCTCTTTCTGGACTGGCTTCTTCTACTTGTCATAATGTTTTCAAGGTTCATCTTTGTTGTAGCTTGAATCAGTAGCTCATTCCTTTTTGATGGCCAAATAATATCCCAATTTTATGGCTATACCACATTATCATTCATTTGACTTGTTAATGGACATTTGGGTTGTCTCCAGCGTTAGGTTATTATGAACAGTGCTGCTATGAACATTCATGTGCAAGTTTTTGTGTGCCCATATGTTTTCATTTCTCTCAGTAGATACTCCAGAGTGGAATTGCTGGGCATGGGGTATTTCTATGTTTAACCATTTGAGGAACCGCCGGGCTGTTTTCCAAAGTGGCTGCTCCATTTTACCTTCCCACCAGCAGTGCAGGAGAGTTCCGATTTCTCCACATCCTCAACACTTGTTATTATCTGTCTTTTCAAGAATGGTCATCCAAGTGGGTGTGGCCGGCATGTTTTAACAATCAGAGCCCTGAGGAAATGAACTAGGCTGCCTGCGAAGTGGTGAGACTCCTGACATCGCAAGTATCCCAGCTGAGCTAGATGAGCCTGAGGAAGGGCTGCCTATGCTGGCTGGGAGGTTGGATGAAAACAGGTTCGAGAGTCTTTGGATTTGTTGCCCTACTCTTGGGGCTGAGGGGCTTGGAGGAAGGCTCGGGAAGGTCCCCAGGGGACAGATGGTGAAAGGATCCAAAGGGACGCGGGAAGGAGGGTGCAGATGCTAAGCCTTGCTTCATCCCAAGTCTGCTGCGGGCTTGCTGTAGAGGCAGAAACGGTTCCAGAGTCGCTGGCCAGCCCGGGCTGCTGCCCAGTGGGGAGAACCGGCAGTGGCTGCAGAGACCCCAGAAGACACAGCCCCCAGCCTGCCCTTGCCGCCTCTCCCACACCTCCTGCTCTCTTTCCGCAGGGCTCTGCTGCCCATCTGCCCTTCCTCCCTTTGACACCTGGCCTTTCCCTTTCTGTCTTGTCACCACAGAAGGGCCTTTTCAGCCACCCAGGAATGTCCTCTGGTGGAGGAGAAGTGAGCAGACTAGTGAGGGCTCGGAGCCTGGGGGCCGGGGGTGTGGGATGGAACTCCAGTGCTCAGGCTGCCCAGGAGGCCTCAGAGCCCGCGGCCACGTCTCACCCTGCCGTCACAGTTCTCAGTACGCAGCCTGACCGCGGCTCAGCTCTCGGACCTTGGGCTGTGGGAGTGGCTCTCTCCCTCCCGACTTCCTCAGCTCTCTTCCTGTTCACACACGGAAAACCCATATCACAATACACTGATGGACAAAGCCCCTTCCCTGCCAAGGCAGCCGTTCAACTGAGGAGCGCCTCGCTGCCATAACTGTCCTGACGCCATCTTGGTAGAGAGCCCCGACCTTCGGAGAGTCGTGGGAGGAAGCGGGGAGGGACTGTTGCTCTTGCTTTACAGGTGGGTGGACGTTCTCGTGAATGACTTGCTCTAAATCACACAGGGCAAGTGCCATGGTCAACACTCAAAGCTGGCCTCCGGGTTCTGGTCCACTCACACCTTTTCCAGTTGCTCAGGCCCAAACTTGGGCGTCATCCTGGACGCCTCTCTCTCACAGCCCCAGCTATCGCATCACAAAATCCTGCAGATTCTATCTTCAAAATACATCACGAATCTGACCACTTCTCACCCCCATGCCATGGCCCACACCATTTTCTCTCACATGGGTGACTACAAATGCCTCTTCCCTGTGTCTACGCTCCACCCCTCACCGGCCTCTGCAAACAGGCAAGCGTCCTCCTGCTTTTTCCCTTGCAGGGTCTGTGCTTTAGTTTTCTTCTCCATCCTCAATTTCCTCTAGCACAGTGCAGGGCACAGAGCTGAGGCCCACGGAGCTGTGTCATGTAATGGAACTGAGATGAGATTGTTTCCTGCCGTGTGTGTGTGTGCGTGCACATGTGTGTCCACAAGCACATAGAGATGTGCTCTGGCTTCAACCAAAATAATAAAAAAACCCAGGCACATAGCCATAACTCTCGTCAAAAGCTTATTCAGTCTACCTCTAGTTTTTTTTATAGAGACGGGGGGATACATACATGGCATTTTGCAGCAAATCATGTTGGAAGCACTCCACCTGGCAAGATGAGATCGCACATTTGCAGTAGGGGCAAGGCCATGTCTCAGCTCCTTTGCCATCCTGCCAAGTAATTTGGGTCTGACCCAATGCCAGGACTGGGAACTAGTTGACCAAGGAGTCCCAGACAGGGATTTGTGACACAGATGGCTGAGGCCACCTTCTCCCCACTGTTAACAACAGAGCCGGATCACTCTGTAGGCCGCAGGGCTGCTGGGGAGTAGGCAACCCCAGCCGTAGCTCTTTATCTTTCGGGTCTGACTTCAGCATCCTCTGCGATCACATTAGTGCAAGAATGCCTCTTATGGTTAGTTGTCTGCATCCAAGATGAGGATATAATGACCTCCCTGGTGTCTCGCACACACACACCCAGCTCCCCAAGCAGACACCCACTCTGCCTCCACACTGAGTGCATGTGACTGTAGCAGCTGTCCCGTGTGACCTGGCCAGTGGGTACTGATGTGGAGGCTTTTTAATTGCCTAGGAGGGCGGGGAGGGTACGGGGTCAGCATCAGCTCCAGAGTAACAGATCGGAACCTCCGTAAACTCCCAGACGGAGGGCCCTGACTCAGAACAGGGAGGCAGACTTGGAGGAGAGGGAAGAGGCTGAAGCTGGGGCCAAAGACAGCAGCATCGCCATGGCTGATTGTTGCCCTAGGATGCAGAGGGAGCAGAGACTGAGGATGTGGCTTGCCCTGCAGCCAGCCCTATGCTCCATTCCAGGGCCGGCCACTCCTGTGGAACTAAGGGAAAAGGAAACCATCATCTACTGCATATCCTCCACAGCTAGGCCCTTCATGTGCTGCAAAGAGGTATTACTGAGTCCATTTTACCAGTGAGGAAAACTGAGGCTCAGTGGCCTAACGTTACGTAGCTGGTAGGTGGTAGGGTTGGGATTCCAACCCATGTCTGCTGCCACCAAGCCAGGACCCTCCTGCTACCCCACCCTGCTTCTCCCAGCCCTTCCCACTTCTCCAGCCCTTCCTCTGAAACCTACTGTGTCATTTCCACCTCCCCACTTGCCCTTACCATTGCTCTTGAACCGTTTCTGGCTCGTAACTCCCACCGCTGACCCCACTGGAGCATAAGCTCCTGAAGGGCAGAAGCTGGGGCTCGGCATCCTGGTGTATCTGAGTCCCCAGCACACTCTGGATACCACAGTGCAGTTCACTGAGCAGACTCAAGGCCCTAAAAACAGCTATCACACAGGTGCCAGCCAGAGTGAGCCAGGGCCAGCACAACTCGCGTAAGTGAGAGATGTTGACCAGATTTTGCCCTTGTTCCCTTGGTCCCCTAACTTCCCAGGCCACCCTACCCTCAGCCCAGCATCTGGGAGAGCACATGGGCCCACCCTACCCTGAGCGGGACTTGACCACTTCTGGGTGGCTGGGGCCTGGCACACTACTTAACCTCTCTGAGCCTTGTGGTTGAACGGGAGTCAGCATCCCGACTTTACAACGTATTTAAAATCGGGGGAATGTGAATATGGATTGGGCATTTGATGATACCAAGTCATAACTGTTAATTTTGTAAGTGTGATAATGGCATTGTGGTCAGATAAGAAAATGCCCACATTTTATGGAAATGACTGCTGACATCTGTAGGGGTGAAATGATAAAATGTCTGGGGTTTACTTTAAAATAACCCAGCAAAAGTAAAAATAAAATGAGTAAAAAGGTATAAGATGAAGTGTGTGTGGCAAAATCTTGATAACTGACAAAACTGGGTGATGGTCGTAAGGGGTTTTATCACATAGCCTCTCCACTTCTGCGTCTATTTGAAATTTTTTTGTAAATAAAATACAAAAAAGGATACAAATAAAATATGCAGAAAAAACGATACACTAAAAGCATCTGGGATTTTGCTACTGGCACATATGAGGTGCTCACTAAATTCTCTTGCCTTGTATTTCTCCTTTTCCATGCTCTCCAGAAGCCTGAATTGCCCCTCCCCTACTCCCCACCTCCCCGCCCCTTAGGAGAAAGCCCACATCTTACAGCCCCGGATGGCAGAAAACAAACAGGAAGCAGTCTAGCTCTGTCACTCACAGAAACCCCACCTTAGCCAGTCACATGACCCAGGCTGGACAACTCCTTCAGGGCTGGCTGTGACTGGCCGCCATTCATTAAGCACTTACTATGAGCTCACTGCTGTGCTAAGTGCCCACTGCGCAGCCTCTCTTTCATCCCCACAGCACCCCACGAGGTGAGTAGTAGCATTATGATCTCCATCTGTCCAGCTCTAAGCCCCTCCCTTCCTCCTGGTGTCACACCTGCCCTCCTCTTTTGTCTTGCTCAGGCTCTGGTTCTACCTGCAAAAAACCTGCACTTCCACACGGGTCTGTGCACAAGCCTTGCCCCCACAGGCCACCTTGGCACAGTCTGGGGCCAAGAATGGGAACAAACAGGCCCCACTGCCAAGACGCTTGTGGAACCCCAGGGTGGCAGGGCCACAGACAGGGACAGCAGGGACGCCAGGCGCCAGGTGGTGGTTCGGAAAGGAACAACTCTGAGACAGGAGGGTCGTGTCCTGGTAGACGGGCAGGAGGGCCTGGGGGCCGTGGCTGCAGCGGCCCAGAGTGGGGTCTGCAGCTCCTGCTTCTCTCCTGGGCCAGTGGACCACCATGATGCCAGCTGCTGCTGCTGCTGCTGCTGCTGCTGCTCAGATGAAGACATCACAGTGGAGGGGCTGAGAGACACTCCGTGGCGATGCCCATCCTCCTTCCACCTCTGACCTTTGCCTAGCACACCCTTCCTGGCCCAGGTTGCCAAAACTATCTTGTGTTCAAGCAGCTTGGGAAATGTTACCTCTCCCAGGAAGCCCACATGGAGTAACAGAGGAGAAGCCAGGACAGTCTCTCCGACTCTACCCTCCAGAAACACAACACTCCTTTGATGTGCCCATCCTGAGCTCTCCACTGAAGAAACCCTTAGTCCTTAACCTGCACGGATTTCACACCTCGCCTCTGGTACACTCGTTCCCAGTTCAGAGTCTGAATTACCCACCCTGTGTTCTCTTTACAACTGCTCATATCCATGTAGCTCCCTTTGAAGCTTTTATGGGGCTAGTTTAAGATTGAGAAAGAAACGCGACTTCACACGGAAGCCTGTAAACTTACGGAACATTTAACCCCAAGAGGTGGGATGGGCTGAAAATATAAATAGCTTCTGAAAGGGTTTAGCTCATTTCACGCATGTCAGGCTATGACGCATAATTGAAGAAAACCAGAGTGACTGTATGTATATCGATTGTGTGTCTGTGTGTGTATGGGGTGGGGGAGTACACCCTATCCCACCACAGTAAATATCCCTATGTCTTTTCCTCCGCATTCCCACTCATTGAGGTTGAGGCTGGCACTGGGGAGGAAAATTCAACCCTTCCCTATGGGGCTGATCCCCTGAAGACACCTGCAAATTTACCTTTTATTTTAACTGTCCATGGGGTACAGGATTCCTCTCTGTATGCCTCTCACTCATCCAAGGAGAGCTGTTGAATCGGTTTTTAAAGATTCGCACCCAGTCTACGCCTGGAGAGTTTTAGGTGGGTTGGGCAGCCTAGCCTAAGCCTCAGGCATGGACCCAGATGCTCATTTGCTGCAGGGGAGGCCTTTGATGGCGTCCCCACTCCATAGAAACAATGTTTGGGTCACCATCCACACAGCCTGTTAACGCTGACATTTATCGCCCTCCAGGAGGCTCAGAGTGCCCTCACATACCTCTGCTCACGTGATCCTCACCATCACCCTGTGGGGTGAGCTGGGCAGGCATTATTTGCATTCCACAGGTGAGGAAGGAGCTTTGAAAAGCTGCAAGACCCACACACAGGCAGAAGGTGGGCAGGCGGCAGAGTGAAAGGCTATGTTCCAGCCCGCCCAGGTGGAGGGCATGGAGAAGCTCCCTCGGGCTAGCAGACTAAGGTCGGGGTAGAGGCTGGCTGGACCTGGTTCTCCCAGTTCCTACCCCAAGAGCGCTCCTTCTCTGTGTGTCACAGCTCCTCAGAGGAAGCCTGCATGGATGGGCCCTGCATGGAGACAATGGCCATGTCCTGTGCTCACAGTCACGCAGATCTGTCTGACCCCTTGAATTGCAAGCTGCTTCTCTACCAAGAGAAACACACTTGGCAGCCACACCTCCCAAGTCTTGCAAGGTTCCAGGCACAAGATGTAAAACCTTCTCCCAGGAAACAAGAGTAACTTTAGAATCCCAAATGCCAGACGTCGTCCACTCCAACCCTCATTTTAAAGGTCAGCAGCCTAAGGGCCCAAGTGGACAAGAGATTTTCAGGGCCTGCCCGGTTTTCCACTGTCAGGCACTCATTGGTCCTGAGAGCTGCTGTCAGAGCTGGGCCTGCACGGGCAGTGTGTCCTCATGCTCCCAGGCATTTCCAGCTCCAGCCGGGGCCACAAAGGTGCTTATTGCCATGCATGCTCATGTATAGGTGCTGGCACCCAAAAATCTCCCTCCAGACCGCTTTCCTTTCCTAAATTGAGCCCATTTAGAAAGTTTTCTTTCCTCTCCCCACTGAAGACATCCATCACTTTCCCCAGCTGAGGCGAGGCGGCCACAACTCCTTCCCACGTTTATTAAATACGTTCAAAAGCCTATTTGTAGCTGTCACGGAGAAGGCAGGGCTGGGGTGGGGGAGGCTGGGAGCCCTCTCAGCTGTGCAGCCTGCATCTCACCTCCGGGTTGGGGACCCCCTCTATAAGTGTTTCTCCATCACAGGCAGAGCTGAAGGGGCACCCCAAGTTCTAATGCAGGGAGGAGCAAATACACTCCCGCTCTGTCCCAGACCCCATGGGCTGCCTCCGAGTCACAGATGGGGCCTGGGAGCCCCGGGGGTGGGAACCACGTGCCCCCATGTGGGCTGTCTGGGCTCAGTCAGGCCTTGGGCTCACAGATGGGCACGTGGCTTGGGAGAGCCCGCCATATGACGGTTCACGTTGGCGCATGGAAGGGAAACGTTTTCCACAGAGGCCTGCAGGGCTGGCCAGGCCCAGGGAAGGAGGTCAAGGGACAGCTGGCTGTGGCCTTGAGGAACCTCAAAGGACCCCAGAGGCCCTGGCAACCCCCTCCACTATTTGATGGATGAGGACAATGAGTCCCAGAGAGAGAAAGGAGTTTGCTCCGGGTCCCCCACCTACCCACCCAGTGGGTGCCCCTTTATCTGAGGACCCAGCACAACTGAGGCTGAGTACCTCCCCTCCCTAGGATTGAAAGGGGTAGGCAGAGAAATCCCAGACAGGATTGGGACTGAAATCAGGAGAGCCAAGCTCCTTGATTTCTTGAGTCATTTCTTTTCTTTTTTATTATGAAATATTTCAAATGTACAGAAGAGCCTAAAGAATTACATAACCAACATCTGTGTACCCACTACCCAGTATTAACAAATCCTAATAACTGGAGTGATTTATATTTTCAAATAGGGCATTAGCTGCTATATGGTTAGCTGAATTTTCATAGCTCTTTTCAAATGTAAAATAATTTTATTCTTTTCAATAAAGGCATTTCATTAAACGTACAACCAGGATTTAATTTTTAGACCTTGGAAGACTTCATTGAAATACATTCAAAATCAGGTGGAAAACAAGCCCTCTGTCAGATCACGGGTGCTGATTTTTTGTTGGAAAACAGTCCCCATGGCTGTGGCCTGGTCTAACTGGAGGGGAAGGACGTAGCTACAGGTTTCCCAGACTCTGGAGAAGTGGAGCCCCAGGGAAACGCGCTCTCTCAAGCTTTTAAGATAGACCTCCATCCAGAACGTTTGATGAGGAAAGGGAAGCCTGAGAGAAGAGTCATGGGTGGGAAGTTCAACCTTGGGTGGGCTCTGCTGGGTTCCCCACCCTTCCCAGAGTCCCTCGCTCCCCTTCCCTCACCACCCCCACCCCAATACATTCTGTGCCCTTCTCACGGGCTGTGTTCCCAGCAACTACCAGCCATTTTCTTACCTCCTAGCTCTTATTTACCATCTACTATGTGCACCTGCCAAGCTGTCAACCTATGGCTAACTGAGTGAGCTGGGGCTGCTCAACCCACCTCAGAGAGCCACCTGTGCCTTCATCCCAATTCCGAGGTCAGTGACATCACATTGGTAGCTTACAACTGGCATGGAAATCAATTTGCAAACAAATCAGGGCTTTCCTCATCCCTGAGAGCTGGTTCTTAACCATTTGCCAGCACGCCACTAGTATGAACTGTCTCAAGAATACCTGCATTCAGAAGAGAACTCTAGAGAAGAAAAATGCTGAAAAACCAAAGGAATGAATCGCAAATGGTCAAATTTCAGATATGAGATCGAGAGTGGGATGAGTTTTGCCTCAGCTGAGCAGCCACTGCTCAGCATTTTGTGGCTAGATGGGTCCCTAGACATCATCCCGTTCACTCCTCTCATGTTAGAAAGCAAAACGAAGGCCAGAGAGGCAACGTGACTTGCCCAAGGTCACAAAGCTCGCTAATGATACAGGTGGACTTACAATTCACAGCTCCCTTTTCTAGCGCTTTTTACACTGTATCACAGTCCTGTGCCTCATCCTGAGCCTGCTGAGCTGGAGATGGAAAGGAGTCACTGGGGCAGAGCCCAAATGACTTCAGCAAAGTCACCGAGATGGGAATGGTGGTGCCCTGAGCACTTCCTATCCCTTTGCCCCCACCCTGCTTTCCCCAGAAAGAGCTGGGTGTCTAGTAGCTGGGTGTCAAGAGTCAGCGAACTCTGGAATGGACTCAGGCTAATGGGCCAGGTGAGCGGTGTTGAGACAATCTTGGCAGGCGTCCACTCCCCAGCCAGCCTGAGACTCTCATGTCCCTTGGCAACCACAGCTTAAGGGCCAGGCCACTGGACAGCAAACTGCTGTGGGTGCTGTCACTTGCTCTGGCCTTCCCAGGAGGGGGTTTCTCAGGGTCAGAGGGCAGCTGAAGGCTCCAAAGACCTAAGGTAGAGGGACATAAAGAAGATGGGAGCAAGCAAACCATGGGATTTTGTGTCATTGGAGCATGAATATGGTGCTGATAACCCAGAGAGATGGAAGGTTAGGTAAAAACAAAGAGTGAAGGAATGGGGAGACTGGCAGAGTGGGGATAGGAGAAGGGAGAAGAGCAGAAGAATCGGTCTGGTAAGTAGAGAGCAAAGAGGATACAGGAGCCTGAGGGAGCGATGCAAAGAGAAGATGCAGTGGAGGGCTGGAGCAAGAAAGACTGAGGGAGCTGGGGAAAGGGTGAGGGGCAGCAAGAAGACTTGTCCCCAGGAGGCCTTCCTGACCTGGCCCCCCCTCAGACTTCCTCCCCTCCCTTACGACAGCACTGGTGACACTGTGCCCTTGTGGGCAGCCCTCTGGCGCTTCCAGTCCAGTGGTACATGCATAGACTCAGAGAGGCGCCTCACACAAGCGCTGTGGCCCAGAAGCAGCTCACTGGGTGGCCATGCCGTCCAGCCCTGCATGGAGGCTCTGCCCAGCCAGCACCCTAAAGTGACCAGCCACTACCCCATCCCCAAACCCCTTCATCCCCTCTCCCTCCTGCACCATCTGTGCCCATGTTCATGCACTCTCCCTCAGCCAGAGGGAGCCACAGTGACCTGGAAAGCATGAGGACTGGTTTCTCTGCCCAGCTGTGTGTCCCTGGGGTGAATTACTTCCACTCTGGAAACCCAGGGGAAGGGCAGGGGTGGTGGTAGGAGGAGGGCTCCTGGGCTCCCCTGGAGGGGCAGGCTCAAGGTTGAGTTGGCAGCCGTTTCTGAGCACCAAAGTCCTTTCTGCAGAGGACTGAGAGCACAGCGGGACTTGCTCCCGTGTGGTTCACACAGGCCTGCCTTGGGTCACTCAGGGCTGAGTTCAATTCGTTGTCAGAAGAAATCAAATGTGAGCAAAGAAGAGAAGGATGGACTCGGGAGGGTGGAAGCTGTGGGCCCTAGTGAGGGAAGGTGGCACAGGCCTTGGGGTCAGGCAGACACTGGGTTTGTGGCTGGCTCAGCCCCTTAATCCCAGGTCACAGAGTGACCCAGGTGTGACTCACTTTCTCTGCAAGATGGGGACAGTGGTGACACCTCTCTCTGTGGTTGTGTGGGCTGAGAGAGACATAACACACAGTCAGGGGCCTGGTGCAGACTCATTCCTGGGAGCTGCTCAATAATTGTCTCCTTACTTCCTCTCCCGCCCCTTCCAGGCCCCAGCGACCCAGGTGGCCCAGACTCCAAGGCAGCCTCCTCCGGGGACACGGGGTGAAATCTTGGCAAAGCCAAACACTGGGTGGTTCCTAGGAAGGCGACTGTCTGCACTGAGAACCATACCAAGGTGGGCATGGAAGAGTCGCCAGGCTCAGACTCCAGCCGTCTATAGGATGACAAACAATGACAACAAATTGCTGAGCATTTACTCTGGCCAGGAATTGTGCCCAGTGCTTTACTTACATGATCTCTGCTGCAGATCAAAAAGAGAAGTCTTTCCCTTAAAACCTGTCTCCCCAGCCTGACAAGCCCCCATCTCCACCAGCCACATTCCTGTGCTTCCAGACACAAAGGGTCAAACCTTAACATTTTCTACCCACCATCTTTCTCGCTTCCTGTTGTCAGCAGGCCTGGCTCCAGCATCTCTGCCCTCCTCCCGGGGCCACTGTGACCCCCACCCACATGCTGGCCCGGGCTTGGGTTCCCTCCTGGCTGGCCCCTGCTCACAGATCTCCCTGTCCTGGGCTGGCCCCTTGAATCAACCGCTTACTTTATTGTGAGAGTAACTGTCTTAAAATACCACTGGCTAAAAACCCTTCTGTAATGTGCACTGAACAGCGAATGAATTCCTTGGTCCCAAATTAGCTTCCAATCCACCTTTCTGGCTGGATCTCCCAGTCCACACTCCCCAGACCTGGGGGATTCTCACCTTTGCTCCCTCCACGCCCCCTGAGCCTGCGAAGTCCTCCCTCCTTCCGCCTTTCTGAAACACAGCCTTCCCTGGTGCAGCCTCTTGGGAAGCCTTTCTAGATGGTTCCTTATCAGAGCCCCTCTTCTTGGTTCATCCCGTTCTTCCTTTGTTTGGCAAGACATCCTGGAAAGGGCGCTGGATAGGGGTTGATGCCTGGCCATGTTACTAACCAGCATCATCTGGGAACTTGCAGAAAGCACAGATCCCCAGGCCCACCCTGGGCCTTCTGAGTCTGCATCTCCAGGGTGGGGCCTGGGGACCTGTTTGTGAACACTCCCCGGGTGATTCTGAGGCACTGCCTGGTTTGGGAGTCCCTGGCCTAAAGAACTGAGAGCATGGATTGGCCTATTGTTGACAGCTTTTGCAGACTACAGATTTTAAGAGGACAGGGCACATGTCTTTTCTGCAGATTCACAGGGCCTACTTGTGGAATTCAGATGATGCTTAATAAAGGTTAGTTGAATGAATGAATAAATGAAGGCTGGAAGAGAAGCAGCTGTAGCTCTTTAGAAACCCGCCTCTCCAGCTTTTTCAGGACAATGAGGTAGGAGCCAGAAGAGATCACATGTAGCCTCGTGCAAAAGGGCTGCTGATGGTCGGAACACACAGTTGAAGGACAGTCACAACTCTGAGCTGTGAATTGGAGTGTGTGTCCTCGGAGCCTGTCTGAATCATCCTGGTTAAAGTGTGTGAGTGTGCGTGCGTGTGTGTGTGTGTGTGTGTGTGTGGTGGGGCTTGGGGTCCTGGGGGGATGGCTTGCTGAGATTATCAAGAATATCAGGAACGGCTGAGGGCTGCTCAGAATTAAGCAGCTCACCGCCCCACTTTCCATTCTAGCTGCGGGTGGAGACTCGAGCCCAAAGGGAACCACACAGTGCTCAGGGCTGACTGGGTTCTCAGAACAGCCCAGATGGGCCCGGGGAAGTCCAGGCAGCAAGGATTCCCCTAGGGACCTCCAGGGAGAGCACAGGAATGTCCTTTGAGTGACCTGGGAGGTGGGCCCTGTGACCATGGGGCAAATAGAAATGGCCTGGCTTGTTCCCACAAACACAGGGCTCAGACTGAAGCCACATTTTGATGGACGCCTCAGTCCAGACTGCTTTGTTCTTACCGCCTGTTACAGCTGTGGCCTCTGTCCACAGCTGTTGGACAGTGTCCCACTGCCCCAGCCTCAGCCGTGGGGATGGGGCAAGGGAGACAGGTGGATGAGAAGAGCAGAGAGGCCACTCTGGCAGGGGCTGCTGTGATGGCACTTCTGCCCCATGCTCCAATGCTCACTGACACTCTGCTCACCTGTCTGAGCCCTGCATGGCAACTTTAGCAAAGTAAGAATAATTAGACCCTTAAAAATGTGTTGTCCTCCAGAGTTTCAAAGCACTTCCTTGACATTATCTGGTTTTGTAGTCACTGCATCCCTTCAAGGCAGAGGTTGTCATTCGCTCACACAGCCCGGAGAGATACCAGGGACGCTAATGCCTGCCCCACAGGATACTTGTGGGAACCATCCTCTATTATCCAGGAGCCCAGGCTCGCAGGGTGGCCCAGGCTCCCCTCTCTCTGTCTTCAGAGCCAGTGCTTCCTCTAAACCAGCAAGGCCTGATGCTTTCGGCCCTGGTTCTGCCCTGTGCCACCATCCTCAGCAGAGTTCTCAGACTACGAGGCTGAAAGCAAACCCTTGGACCAGTCTGCACTGATGCAGCAGCCGTGGGAGGCCTCTGGCTGGGGGCGTGGGGTCCTGGCTTTGAAACCGCTACTGGGCCTTGCAGAACCTTCTCCTTGTTGGAGACACAGTGTTGGTGGAAGTGTTTCAGGTGTGTTGCCTGTTCGAGTCCCCAGGTCTTCCTCTTAATTATCAGAGGTCACCTGAGCTGTGGAAAGGTGACTAGAGGCTGCGTGAGGTTATGCCAGTGGTGGGGAAGGCAGTTGTGCATTATCCCCTTGCACCAGAGAGGACCAGGAGATGGAGCAGGTGACAGTTGCCTGCTCCTCCAGAGTTTCTGTCCCACTGCTGCTGTGCCCTCCCCTCCCCATCTGTGACTGAGGGGGTGGCTGAGGAGGCCTATGGATTTCCCTTGAACTCCAATATGTTCCCGTTTAAAGGTAAGATGCTCACACTCAAGGCAGCCACAGCTCTAGTCTCACCCAGGGTGAGGAGAAGGAGTGGTGGTCCATGGAAGTCTGAACCCTACATGCTCAGCTTCAAAATCCCACGAGACTCTTGCATGTCCCTCCAGAAGCATCTGGATTAGCAGACAAAGGACTGGGACTAGTGATAAAACACTAAGTCACATTTATAACTGTGTGTGTGCTGAGGACCAGGAGAAGCAAGGTGCCCTCACATTACCAAGCCCTCAGCCACCACTGAATTCATTAACTGGCTTAGCACAGTCTTTTCACAGGCACAGGTTGCTCGGGGCCAGTTTCTCTCTCCATGATGCTTCCGTCTCTTTCTCCATTTTCTCAGTGCAGTATGTTTTTTCTTTCTCTCTTCAGTGCTAGCCTATTTCTGGGTTCTTCAGAGTTCAATATTCCGCTCTGCTTAACTTTGGGAAAATGAGCTATGACCTGGCATCTAAATGGTGATGGGAGAAGATGTGCATAAAATTGGTGCAGCCCCCCTCCCCCAGACAACTACTTGGGACCACCAGCAAGCTCCCTGCTTTGCTGAGAAGGTTTGAGTTCCACAAACTATAAGCAGGGTTTTCCCACTCACTCAGGGGCCCCAGCCAGGCCTGCCTGGGAAAGAAGCGGCTAGCTCACACACAAAATCTATAATCCTGAAGTCACCATCATGAAGCCACAGTAACCTTTTTTGTGATATCCCACCCACCACTAAGTGGATCCAATATTCTGGTTCCAACACTTCAGAGGATCTCCTGCGGAGACCAGCACTGGTCTTTGGTCAAGCCTGATCCCAGGATGACTTCTGGAAGGCTGGACACCAGGCTGTCTAGAAGAGATTTCTACCCACTGTTTCCCCAACTCACTCATCCACGATCTAAAGCAGCCTGGTCTCATTTCATCTTCACCTCCCCATGCGTCCCCTAACTTGCTTGTAAGCTAGGTGAGGGCTTAAGAAAGCATCCATGTTGGCGAGGATGTGGAGAAATCAGAACTTTCATACGCTGCTGGTGGGAACGTAAAATGGTGTAGCCACTTTGGAAAACAGTCTGGCAGTTCCTTGAATGGTTAAACATAGAGTTACCACATGACCCAGCAATTCCACTCCTAGGCACATACCCAAGAAAAATGAAAACATATGCCCACACAGAAACTTACACAGGAATGTTTACAGCAGCATTATTCATAACAGCCAAAAGATGGAAACAGCCCAAATGTCCATCAACTGATGAATGGATAAATAAAATGCAGTCTAGTCATACAAGGGAATATTATTCGGCCATAAAAAGGAACGAAGTACTGATGCATGCTACAGCGTGGATGAACCTTGAAAATATGATGCTAAGTGAAAGAGGCCGGAAACAAAAGACCACACATTACAGGATTCCACTTACATAAAATGTCCCAAATAGGCAAACCTATAGAGATGGAAAGTAGATTATTGGTTGCTTAGGGCTGGGAGGAGTTTGGGGGGTTTTTAGGGGGTGTTATCTAAAGGGTAGGGGGTTTCTTTCTGAGGTGATGGAAATGTTCTAAGATTGCAGTGATGGCTGCTCATATCTGTGAATGTACTAAAACCCCTGAACTGTATGGTTTAAATGGGTGAATTGTGTGGTACGTGAATTACGCCTCAATAGAGCTGTTATAAAAAATTGAAAAAGAAAAGATCAAACTGGAATTGGGAGATGTGTGCTGACAGTCTAGATACATCACCACTTTGCTCTGTGACACTGGAAGAGCCACTTGCCTCTCTGAGCCCCTGTTGGCCCATCCCTGAGAGAGGGAGAGATCAACGCCCGCCTCTGAGGAGCACTGGCAGGAATCGGGGTGGAAGGGACATTGACAAATGCGATAGGAACAGACACATTATTGAAATGGGCAAGATTTACTGTCATCACAGCCCTGGGAAGCTGCGGTGTCCTCGAGTTACGTGCTCCGAGTCCCGCAGAATGTTAAGTTGGAGGGTTCTTAGAGCTCAATCGGGAACACAGCTAGGATGGTCCTGTTCTCACCCAGGGACATGTGCCCTGGGGCTGCCACCATCCACAAAAGTTTGTCTGAGGCACAGAGGACACTGAAGTGTTGGAGAAATAGCAGGAAGAAATGGCAATGCTTTACTTAAAGTACCCTGGTGGGGCCACCTCGAATGGCATTTCTCCTCATCTCTACCCCAGGATGTAAAACACAGAATCAGATAAAACGATCTCCCAGAAACAGAAAACCCTCCTCCCACGCTTCCCTCCAGCCCCAACGCCAGGTGTCCAGATGTTGCAGCAGCTGCCAGCACAGTCCCTCTTTCCAAACCCTAAGTGTATAGCTCCAGGCTGAGCCATGGCTGCGGGCCTTGCAACCCACCCCGGGCATGGCTCCAGTGCACACTCAGACCTGCAGTCCCGGCTGCCATCTTGACACCCTCATATTGGGGTCCATCTGTGGGGGGACCCACACCTGCAGGCACTGGGCTGGGGCCTGTGTGTTGTGGGGTCTGGGTGTGTCCAAGTTCATGACAGGTAGGTTCCATGTGCAGGCAGAGAGGGCTGGCTATTTCAGGGCTTTGAATTCTGGGGCAGCAGGATATAATAATGATAATAATCATACTACTAATAAAAACAATAATAATAAATACCTTCCATTTTATTATAGGCACAGACTTTAGAGGTATTACGATTCAGTACTTTCAACAACCCTAAGAGGTACACATTATCATCTTCATTTTATAGATGAGGAAACTGAGGCTCAGAGAGGTTAAGTATCTTGCCCAAGGTCACATAGCTAGTACACAGAGGAGGTAGGATTCCAAACTAGGTCTGTCTGATGCATAATCAGTGGAAAAGTACCATCCATACTCCAGCTCCTTCAAGCCTTCTACCAGGAGCCAGAAAAGCACTGCTCTGTAGAGGGCAATCTCAGTGACTGCTCCAGCGCCAGCCCCTGTAGGAGTTGGGTCCAGCCCCCAAACCACATTTATGTCAGGTGCCATGAGGGGACTTTGTTATCTCAGGCTGGAGATGCCAGGGAGAGGAGGCATATTTTGAAGCTTCCAGAAGGCAAGTCTGGTACAGGAGGAGGCCAGCCATGCACTGCCCCTCAATTCCCTGGGCCACAGCTGCTGAGACCGACTCACGCTCTCCCTGCCCCACGGGAAGTGGCTCCCGGTCCGTGCCGCTGGCGCCAAGCTGGCAGCATGCAGCATGCCTATGAAGGGTCCACCTACCATCTCAGAAGGTGGGACAAGGAAGGTGGCTGAGCACATTCTTCAGAACTGGGGTTCAGGGTCTGGAGTAAGCAGGACAAGATCCCAATCCTGGCTCCACCACTTAACAGTGTACGCGCTTTGATAAGAAATTTAGCTCTTCTGAGCCTCAATTTCATCAGCTGTAAAATGGGAAGATAATGCCCACCTCACTGAGATGTTTTGAGGACGAGGATGAGAAGGACAGTAAAGGCTTACGTAACATTTACTGTGTGTCAAGGACAACTATTTAAATATCTCTGTCTGTCTGCCTATCAATCAATTCAACCTTCCCAACTACTGAGTAAGATAGCTATTACTATTATTCTCCTTTTATAGATGAAAAAATTGAGGCTGAGAAGGGTTAAGAATTGTGCCCCAGGACACAAAACCAAGTTAGTGGGGGTGCCGGGATCTGAACCCTATGTCGTCTGACTCTAGAGTCTGTGGTCGTAATCGCCACACCCTACAGCCTCCGTAGAACTCACAAGAAGGGTCTGGCAATGATGCCCAAGATCATGTGCAGTACAGTGCCTGCTGGGTGGTAGGGACACATCCATGGCAGCTGTGGTCCTCAAATGCCCCAGGCTACCCTGATAAACCGGAAGCTTACTAGGAGGTGCCAGTGTCATGCCACCTGGATCTAGCCATTGATAATTAAATGGAGAACTAGAAATGTACCTATTGCTCTAACAGAAGAAAAATAAAGAAGAGCTTAATTGTTGAATTACATAAGGGGTCTTCACACCAGCTACTGGAGGCTTGTGTCAGCTCCAAGATGGGTCTGTGTGGGCTGCAGGCACACATGAAGAAACAGCGCAGGCCAGCCAGCCCTACCAGGGCTCCCAGGCTTCATGGCAGCCAGTCCTTGCAGGCGATGCCCCTGCCCTGCCCTGCCCTGCCCTGTCCATCAACATCCACATCTCACGTCAAGCGCTTTCCTTCCGGGTTCACAAAAGCCCTTGGAATTTCCAAAGGGAACCTTGCTCTCTAGAACCTCAGGCCCACGCATAACTCAGTGGGCTCCTGAAAGAAGGAACAGAGGAAAACAAAGCAATCAGAGAAAGCCTCAAGAAGTCAGACAGAATCTTGGGACATAAGGGCATCGGAGTAAAAGGGAACAGACACACAAAGTCACAAGCTCCCGGGTCACCTTCCCTGGCCAGTAAACAAATGTGGCTTACTTTAAAATTTAGTACCAGGAAAAAGAGTGTCTTTCCCGCCACGTGTCCTTTTGTCAGACACCCATATGACAATCATATTTCCATTTTTGCCTTTTCTGCCAAAAAAGCTCAGAGCTGAATTTAATGCTCAATGACACAACCATCTAATCCTAGGTTCCTGGCAAAACTACCTCCTGCTCATCTCTTCCTTTCATCTATATGGGGTCTCCTTTCCTGACTTCATTTGTAACCATCAATGATCCCAGTTCTCCTTTTTGGAAGCTGGTAGGATACACATTACAGATGTAGATCACAGAAGGAGATTTTAGCATTAAGAGGGAGCTGGATTAGTGACCTTTTAAGACCCCTTTTTAACCCTGAGACTCAGGGAGTGTGATCAGTGAACCGTCTGCCATGCTCTTCCACAAAAAGCTGAGCTTCCTCACTGCCTCCTGGAAAAGGGTGTTCTGTCTCTGGAATGTCAAGGAGTGACTGACTCGGGTGCGTGCGCTGGCACAGCACAATGAACACAAACCTGCTTCTTGCTGGCGTCACCTTACAGTGCTGGAGCTGGGCTTGGTCACAGGATGCCAGCTGGCACGGAGGCACAATGAGCTGAGTACTCGAGAACAATGACCTTTCCACAATGCAATGCCTGCTAATTGACAGCAAACGCTTAGCGGGGACTGCGGAGTCATGAGGCTGTCTGTATAACAAGCCAGAGGGAACACAAGTCTCTTCTGGGACCCATGTTTAAGCATAAATAGGAGCCACCACGATGTCCCTTCAGCAGCCCTAGAGTCTTTGGAGCTTACGTTACATGTCCATCTGAGGCGCAGTATCAGTTAGTCTTAGCTTGGGCGGTTTGCCAATACTACATCCAGGTTATGGGGTGCCACCTCTATCCCGGGTTCTGATGCCAAAGAAAACTTTCCTGATCCACTTCTTCAGGATGATGAAGTTCAACTCCCTCATTTTACAGATCAGCAAACCGAAACCCAGCAAAGTTATGACTTGCCCAAAGTCACATTGCCCGTTTACTGGCAGAGAAAGAACGAAAACCCATATCTTCAGAGTAAGATCTGAGATTGGCCGGGGTCTGACACTGGGCATTGGCAGAGTGTTGCCTTTATGAAGAAGGTATAGTTCCTGGCAGGGCTCATGCAAGGCTAGACCCCATCTAAGGGCCCAAGTCAACAGCTATTACTTGGACCAATGAAGGGTCACATCTCAGAAGAGAGGGACGTCAACTGGAGTGAGCCCCCAGGCAATTCATTCCAGCCAGAAGAGGCAACTAACAGTTTAGGATTAGGATAAACACATTTTCAAGCGGCAAAGACTCTCCTTAGGTCAACTGGATTGCGTAGCCATGAACTAACCCCATAAATGATAGTGGCAATGAAGCAACCTGCACCTTTTCCCCAGCATCCCAATGTTTAGATACGTGTGCTGTTTAAGCAAAAATTGGCTAACTGGGTGCTCCCGGGTCATCAGGCGAAGATGGGGCCTCCAGTTTCTCTAGTCGGTCTATCTGTCTCTACCTCTAGTCTGGGTGTCGTTCTGACTCCCAACCCTGCTCAGGTGATAGGTACCACTCACCTCCAGTCCTGGGCAAGCGTTGCTGCTGTTTCAAGCATTCCTTAAGGAGGAAGCAGTCGGGATTCAAGGTGAGCTTGGGTCAATGTGGTCCTGCAGTAATGGGCTAGTATTTGAAAACCTGTCTTTCCTTTGCGCCCCATTTACGTTTCCCAGCACCCAGAGAGAAACATAACAGAAGAGGCTCTGGCAGTGACCATCACCACCAGCCCTTGGATGTTACTAGAGTGTTTTTTAGTTTATGGAGCATTTTCACACGTGTCTAATATAAACCTGACCACACACTACGAAGCCAACAATGACATTCTCATTAGCAATAGAAAACCAAGGCCACAAGAGGTTAAGGTGCTTGATCAAGGCACCTTAGTTGATGGAGAAGTCGGGACTAGAATCTGGTTTCCTGCCTCTTTAATGACATGAGACTGTCTTCCAGAACAGCTTGGATGAGCTAGCCCCTTGCCAAGACATTCTTACTGTTTAAGCACGGGCCCTTCTGAGCTCCAAAGGCACCATTTTGTGGAACACATTAGCTTCCCAAAGCATCCCCTGGGGGAGGTGGCGGAGGCCACTGGGCTCAGCTCTGTGGGTGATTCAGGTCTGCTCTGGGTCAGCGTGTCTCAGCTTCCGAGCTCCCAGCACTCCATCTTCTGGCCCCTGCCCTTGTCCTTACCTCACCCAGAACCATTTCTCTCTTTTCCTATCATCCTTTCCTGTTTCTTGCCCTCTCTCTGTTTCTTCTCCCTGACACAGGCTGTAGGAAATGGTCCAACGACACAAGCAATGTCTCCCACTGCAGAGTCCCAGTCCCCTCCCAGGGCCGCAGTCCCACAGAAGGAGCTCAGAATTCAAAGCTCCAGGAAGGGGAGACTGAAACCATCAACAGCCTGCCCCTCCCCGGTCCCTCGGCTTTGGGAAGAAGCTGGTATCATGCTTTAATGTTAAAGCACCATGAGGGGCCAGACCTGAACTAAAGGCCCAGGCCTGCCACAGTCCACGTGTCTTTGGACAAATGGCGTTCACCATCTGGGCCTCAATTTCTTCATCTGAAAAATGACAGGTTGGGTTCTGGAATCTCTAATTTCCTTCCCTGCTCTCGATTCTCTATGGGGACTTATTGGATAAGCAGCAAGAGCAGGCCTTAGTACAGATTCCATCCTCTGAAATGACTTTGCCATAAAGGGAAGGCTGGAGCAGGGACTAATAGATTCATGGAAACTCTGGAGAGTCCAAAAAGGATTTTAATTAAAATGTAAATGTTGTAAACATTCAAACTCACTCCACCCTGGGAGCCAGGGCTCAACTGCCGAGAGGGGTCAGGGCACCATTCGCCGTCATTAGCATTAACAGGTGCCCTGTGTATGTTGCCAATGTGAAATTCTATTAGGGAATCTCGTTCACAGGAGACACCCATGCGAGAGAAGATGGGGTGTCCTCTAGCGAGCTACAGCTAGATGGGATTTTGTGGCTTGATTTTGAGAAAGACCCCTTGCTCCAAATATCTTCTTATCCCATTATATACATTTATATATACGTTTCTTATATATACATTTTATATAAAATCCTATCACTGGGGGTTCCTTTGAGTGAGGGATTGTGCTTCTATTAGTAGGCAAATAGCACAGAAGAGGTCATATGTTTCATTATCAGTCACTTCATAGCTGTGCGATCTTGGGCACCCGTCCTGTTCTTTCTTGGAAACAGTGACGAATACGCCTGGGCCACTTCTCCAGGGAGGAGGGATGCTCAGTGACCCGGCCCCTCCACTTGCTTCCTTGGGCCCCAGAACCCTAAGCTGTGCTCAGTCTCCTCAGAGCTGATGATCCTGGGACTTGACCCCAATGACAGGAGGAAATCCAAGGTTGGGAGGCCCCTCACGGGACCACAGGGCCTGGCCACGAAACAGCAGAGCAGCCTGGGGGGTAGTCACGGCAATGAGAGGCCTTGCCCTGGGGCTTCTACCAATGGGAGGAGGAAAACGAGAATAAAACAGGTGCACCCGAACAGTGACTACCGTCGCTGGCTGGGTTTTGCGTTCATTCTACTCACAGCAACTTTTGGTGATTGTCTAATTATGGCTCATTACAAACATCAAGTTACGTTTTGCAAGGTCGTAACTACAGGGGAAGGCTACAATTATTATAATGAAGCCTCCCCAGGCCCAGGCTCTCACCCCTCCAATCAGTCCCAAATGCCACTGCTCAACTCACCTTCCTCACCCGCCACCTGGTCCTCCTAGGTCTCTTCGCCTGCATCCCTCCCCACGGCCGAGGTGACAGAGCACATCCAGGGCACTGTCCCCTCTGTGGCTTGTCTCTATCAAAGGGTACTTTTCTCCCTTTTTGCTTCCCTGCTAATGAGCGGCTTTCTCCTGGTGCTGCCTTGATGGAGGAGAAGCGCTGAGGATGTCAGATGGTGACTAATAGAGTCGTAGAGGCTGGGTCTATGAAGCAGAGTGGCTGGATGTGGACCAGAGAGTTAGCAGCATCCAGCATGGTCCAGGGTTGTGGTCTACCTGCTGGCTGAAGCCAGGCCAATGGTTCCTCGAAGGCCAGATTTTGGTACTAACCCTGGGCCAGTGAGACCTCAGCACTGGGAGTGGGGAAGGCTTGCAGTGGCCTGGAGACACTTGTTTCTTGCCTTTCTCGGAGGTCCTTCCCCCACCAAAGGTCATCCTAAGGGCAACCAGCCTCCCTCCCATTAAGGCAACTTTCCAGGGCAAAGGCCAGTCCGCATCCAGGAAATGGGAAGAGGGTTTGTCCCAGGCCCTCCCTTCTGCTGGTCAACCTGCTTCTAGGAGTCAAGCCACTCTTTAAGGAAGACAGTCACATGCCCGAGTTCCCAGAGCAGGGAAACTAGAAAGGTGGGAGGTCTGGACAAACTCTTCCTTTCACGGAACTGGCAGTTTCTAGTCTGGAAAAGAGACTTCAAGGGAACATGACAGCCGGCTTCAAAATCTGAAGGGCTGTCATGTACAAGAGAGAACAGACTCGGCCCATGCGCCTGTACGCAGAATCGGGATCTGCAAGCCAGCCAGCCATGTACTTGGCCGCCTCCCGAAGCAGTGAGTTCATGGCTGACCCCTTGTCAAGGAAGCCACAGAAGAGGCTCTCCCTCTGGGTGGCAGATGGGCTCTGAGATCGTTTCCACCCTAAGACTCTGTCTGGGACTCCAGGCAACAGCCCTGGGCACGGCACCCTGCATACAGTAGATACTCAGTCAATGTTTTCAGACTGTCATGTGGATAATATTAAATTACACAGGGAAATCAGCTTTCCAGAGGGTGGCAGAGACCTTCTCCAGCAAACCTCTTTCCAACCAAATGTAACGAATGTAGCTCCTATCAGGGGTTATCAAAATTCACATGAATAAGAGTCACCCAGGGTGCTTATTTAAAGTGCAGATTCTTGGGCTCCACCCCAAATTTGGATTCAGTAGGCCTGGAAATCTGCATTTTAAAATAAACTCCCCAGATGATTCCTATGCCTGGGATTGCCAGACCGCACAATAAGAAATGTAGATCTTCAATAAAAAGCCACAGGTTCTTCTGGTTCTCTGACACCAGCCCCATCACAGCAGCCACTGCCTTTGACTTTCCACATCCATTTGCCCCTCAGGAAACTGTGAGGCCCAAATCAGCTGGCAGAAGACGCAGGCATCTTTCAGCATAAGACCCATGCTCAAACGATTTGATGCCACCAAAAAGCTGGCCTCTGATACTCTTGCCACATCACAGACTCAGTCCTGAGAGCTTGCCCACCTCCTTGATGCTCTGGTCTTGCAGCTTACCTTCCCATTAATGGCTCCACCTGGCCCTCCTACCTGGGTTCAGTCTTTGGCTCCCACCTTTACCATGATCTAGGCTCTGCTTCTGGCTGCACTCCTTCTGGCCACGCGGCTGGTCTCCCAGGACCCTACACCTTGGGGCCGCCCCTCCAGTCAGCTCCTCTGCCTTTTTGCTCCAGTCCTACAAGCAAGACCCCACCAGCCTGTGTCTGGGAGGTCTCCCATTTGCTGGGATGAGAAGAAAAGATGAAGGGGCTAGCATCTTATTCCAACTCTCCTTTTCCAGGCAGCTCTCCCCACTCATGGTGCCTCCTGCTCCTCGCCCACCCCCGTCAGAATGAACACACCTCGGCCTCTTCCAGGAGGTTCTCTCTCTTTCAGTCCCCAAATCACTGCCAAGCGCCCGCCCGGCCAGGCTCTCCCCTCCCCTCTGCCCCTTCCCTTCAGGGATTGATTTGTTTAGTTTCAACAGTTTAATCTTCTCCTTCCCTTGGAGCAGAGCTGTTTTCCTCTGATCCCTGGTGGGAGGCGTTCTGCATCGCACTGAATAAAGGGGGGCTGGGGGAGGAAGGTAAAAGGAAAAAAAAAAAAGGAGGAAAACATACCTCCTGGCAAAACCCAGAGCACCACTTTCACAACATCTTTCCCCGCTACATTATTTATAGCGTGACTGAAACATTTATTCCTCCCCTGCTCTTCCGAAGAGCACCGGTGTTTCCACTGAGCTGTAACAAGTACAGCGAGGCCGTGCACAGCGCGAACACCGACCATTTGATACACAACAGTGCACCCTGGAAAATGCTGTGGCTCACGGCAGCCGGGAGGAGACCGCAGGACAGATGAGCAGGGCCTGGGAGGAGAGAGGGCGTAGCTCCAGGAGGCAAGGAGAGAGGATGCAAGGGACGGATGGAGACTCAGGCTATGCGGAGGAATGGTGGGTTCTCTGGGCAAACAGCTAGACATCAAGCCAGGCTTTCAGGGAACCAGAGGCCTGGGCCCACGAGGGGCTGTGGCAGGCCAGCAGCCAAATCTACAACAATGATGCTCAAGGAAGCACTGGCTGGTGATGGGCTTTATGAGAAGATATTTTAATTTATTCCACAATTTATGTAAATAAGTACATTTATTAACTGTAGTGTGGTAGGAGGGGAAGGACTTTGGATTCATACAAATCTATGTCCCTCATGACACCTCCCTGCTGTGTGACTTGGAGCGAGTCACATAATCTCCCTGAGGCTCATTTTCCCTTTCTGCAGAAATAGGGATACCCACACCCACCTCGCCTTGCTGTTTCGGAGACTTAAGGTCGTAGGTAAAAAGTATCTAGCACTTTGAGCGAATTTCACTTCAATTAAAAAAACAAAGTACCTAGCACCATGTCTAGCCTCTAACGGATATTTCATAAGGAGAGCTCAGCACATTTTCAGCTGGCAAGCATGATGGGTGCTCCAAGGTCTCGCAGAGCCGTTTCCCGATGGTCTGGTGAACATGCTAACGAGAACACACAGTGCAGTAAGGCCTCCAGCCCTCTTTGAAAGAATAAGCACACGGAACCATGACAGCGGAGTTCCCCATCCCGGTCCATCCTGGCTTCACCTTCGCTGAGCCAGCCGCTCCCCCGTCCCTTCCTGGCTGTAGGTCTGCTCTACACCTTCAGAACCCTGTCTACCAACAGCTGCTGCGGACTGCCGAGGGACCCCGGGACCCCCAGCCCGGCCCCCTTTTCTGCCTTTGCTGTCATCCCTCTCACCTGCAGGAGACGCTGCTTCCCACCCCTAGGTTTTCCAGTGCGTCTTCCTGTCCAGCAGCCACTCTGTATGCGAACACATTAAAGTCGTCTTTGTTTTTATAATTCCTTTACTGGAGCAGAAGGGATATGGATCTAGTGCCAGAAGGTCTACCACTCACTGGGTGTCTGACATCGGAGCAAGTAAGCTAACACTCTGAGAACAAGGTCACAACCAAAGACCCTCAGCATTTATTAGGTGCTGAGGGTTTGATACACGTCATTCATTTATTCCTGCAACAACCCTAGGAGGTGGAGATTATTGTCCTACTTTCTTTCTTTCTTTTTTCACTTATTCATTGCTTTAAAAATATTAAGAAACATCTACTGCATGGCAGGTGTAGCAGAAGGAATACAGTGATGAATAAGACAGCTGTCCTCATGGGAACTTACGATCCAGATGGGGAAACTGAGGCCCGGAGAGGTTGGCTAAGGCCACATGACATCTACCGTCAGTAGTGATTTCATGACTTGTACCTCTCTGCAGGGGCCTTTGCAGTCTACAGACCCCATGGGACCAGTTCACGCCGGAGCAGGCCCCCTACTCCCCAGCAGCTGACGTCCTGGAGTCTGGTACAAGCTCTCACGGGCGTGTGGACGTGTAAAGTCCCCTTGGAAGTGGTAGAGTACAGAGTGCTGTTGGTTGTTTTCCGCCTCATGATGCTGGGATCCAGGGGGTACGTAGGAGGCCAGCCAGGTCCCCTTCTTTTTTTTTTTTTTGTGAGAATGACTGACCCTGAGCTAACATCCGTTGCCAATCTTCCTCTTTTTGCTTGAGGAAGATTGTCGCTGAGCTAACATCTGTGCCAGTCTCCCTCTATTTTGTATGTGGGATGCCGCCACAGCAGGCGAGGTCCACGCCTGGGAGTGCAACCTGCAAACCCCCGACCGCTGAAGTGGAGCACACGAACTTAAGCACTACACCACCAGGCCGGCCCCCAGGTCCCCTTCTAATTGCAGGACCCCAGCAGGTGTGCCCAGGATGGCGCCCAGGCCAGTCCCTGAACAGCACTGGGTTCCAGGCAGAGAGAAGTTGCCTTCCCTGGGCCTCCCTCCGCCGCTCTGGCCCTGGCTTCCATTTGACTGTAGGGCAACCTGACCTCACACCAGCCACTTCTGCCGCCTGTGCCATCTCCTTCCAGCTGTTCCTGCCACTTCAATGCGTGGGGAGCGGAGAGGAGAGGAACGTGCCTCGAACAATAGCCAACTTGCCTAAAACCCCGATGCTGGAGTCAATAAAGAGAACGAGCCCATTCAGGCTAGCACTGAAATTACAGTCTCCGTTGCACTGTGGTGATGGGAGGCGGGGACTTTGGCACGGAGCTTGTGTAGGTCTGGGTGGGGGCCGGCGGAGGGAGGGGGAGGGGGCCGGGTCCTTGGCTGCAGACGGGTAAGCCTGGCAGTTCCATTTGTTTTCTCCCTTCCTTTCCAGCCGCCCCTCCTCACTGGGTCCTCCTCCCATGAATATATTTGTTTATTTATTCCTATTGATTTCCAAAGGCCGAGGCGCCCCTGGGGCCTCTTGCTGCAGGTGTACCAAATGCAAATCCGACAATTACAGCCAATCCAGCAGCAAAAATTCCCCATAAAAGGAGAAAGCCAAAGGGCTCCCCGTTGGGCAGTGCAGCCCTCAAAGACAAGCCCCCCACTGAAGGGCAGCTTCACGGGCCCTGGCGGCACTGGCCAGGCGGGCAGCAGGGTAGGCAGATGGCTGGGGCCGGGCCCTCGGGCTGGCTCTGAGAAAGCTCTGCATCTCGTGGCTGGCTGGGGCATCTCACTTCCTTAAGGTCCCCATCTGCCTGAGCTGGGTGATGAGAGATGGAGGCAGGTCTGGGCTGACGGGGCTTCTCCCAGTCCGAGCTGTCTATACCGGCCCATCTGTTCATTAGACAAGTGCTTAAAGGACATTCCCAGTGCCAAGCACTGTTCTAGGCTCTAAGGAAATACCAGTGGCCAAGACAGACAGACAGACATGGTCTTAGTGCTTAGGGAGCCTGTAGCCTAGTCAGGGACATCAGATAAAAACAACACCAGCAAAGGCGGGAGTGTTAGGGTGGAAACCAGGAAGGGAGTGAGACGGGCAATAGTGGACAAGGGCTACTTTACATAGGTCAGGAAAGAGACATTTACTGAGAAAGGTGACAGTTACACTGGGACCTGAAGGATGAGACAGAGCCAAATGTGAAGTGGTGGGGAAGGGCTTTCCAGGCAGAAGAACAGCAGATGCAAAGGCCCTGGGGTGGTAGTAGTGGCAGTGGTGAAAGACTCTGGTTTGTCTGAGAAACTAAGAGATCAGTGTGGCTATAGCTCAGTGAGCAAGGGGACTATGGCAGGGGATGGGATCAGAGAGTGGCAAGGGCCTTCGGGCCCCAGTGTGATGTCTGGATTTAAAAATGGAACGTCAAGCTTGGGCTGATGGCCCAGCCAAGCCTGTGATGCTAGGCCCTCTTTAACGGATGGAACCTTTCTGGCTCCTAGGTCTTCAGGCACCTTTGTCTGCCTTTCAGGAAGGAAAGGAAAGAAATTAAGACAGAAGTTCTGATGCTTCCCCATAATTTTAAGTATGCTATACGTGCCTCAATTTCTCTTTATCGTTCAAGACCAAACCCACTCATTCACTGATTTATTTACTCCAGTAAATACTGAATATCCGCTAAGTGCAGGACAGAAAGGCGGGTGGGGAGGAGGCAAGGGGCTAGTTTGGCTGGATCAGGACAGGCCTTGTATGTCATGGCGGAGAGCTTGGACTCGATGCTGGAGCCCAGAGACCCTTTGAACAAAGGTTCTGGAACAAGGGAATGACAGACGCAGATTCCAACTGCCCAAGGAGGTTCTGGCCGCAGTGTGGAGAGGACCAGAGGGGTCTACGGAGGCCATAGTCAGAGGCCACTGTGATCGTCCGGTGAGAGGCCACAACTGCTCCTTGAGGCTCTTGCCTGCTCCCCAGGACAGAACAAAGGCTTCACACTTCTGTGCTTGGGTGACATGTGGTTCCTACTTCTAGCATATTCCAGTGACTTGTGTGTCGTAATCCGATATTGCAAACCAAGAGGCATTCCAAAGGTCCTTTCTTCTTGACTTTAGAACCCATTAAGGGTTTGGGGAGAGGCAGGGGGAAGCAAGGAACAGACCTATCCCTAGTGGTGTTTTGCTGATGTTGACAGTGAAATGAATCTGGCTTCCTGGGCACACAATAACTAGACAAGGGAAGGAGGCCAGAGGGGCTGGGTGGCGGAGGAGGTTGGACCAGAATTCTTCTCTCCATGATCATATCCATGTGGATAACTGAGAGCTGGCTGCACCTTGAAAGTGGTGCACATCTGGGAAACGGTGAGACCAGTTCCCTGTGGCCTGTGCCTGGCATTAGGAGGCACTTACCGTTAACACTTCAAAGGAGGAAGCAGGTCCGTACCTACCCTGGAGAGGGCACAGCCTGGCCAACCTGAGCCCACAGCAGTGTTTGATATGCAAATTCCCTGTCTCTTTCAGCTAGACTGTTTGTGAAACAGAGAGTTAGAATCAGAGTTAGGAATCTGAGCCCTTAGAGACCACGGAGCCCCATAGGCTCATTTTCTAGAGTGGCTACTGGCGGCGCACCGAGGTGAAATGACTTATCCTGGGCCTCAGTTAAGGGACCTGCGTCTCCTGCACTGGAAGTCAGGTGGCCACGTGGAGTGGCTCACCTGCTAAACCCAGCGCACACATAAAATGTCTCCCCACAGCAGTCCTGCGAGCCGACAAATAAATACTTAGATAAAAAGCCATTTACCAAGACCCAAATGCCTTTTAACAGAGGCTGTGTGCCTGGCAGCATAAGCCAATTACCAAAGGATTGTGTTCCCAAAGCAGCCTAACTGTCTCAGAGCCATGTCAGGGGGAATCAATAAGCAGTTAATCAATGGATTGATTGATCGTTTACTGCTAGTAATTAAATTTTGAGAAAGTACAAATTCTATTACACCTACAGTCAGTCAAAAGTGATGCTCAGATCCTGGAACATGAAAGGAAATAAAAATAGAAGCCCCGCGGCCACAGTCGTTGGAGGTGGGGGCTGGATCTCACAGCATCGCAGGTCTTTAGAGTCAAAGGAACTTTAAGGATCATCCAGTCTGACTCCTTCATTTTGGAGATGGGGAAATCAGGGATCCTGGGGGTTGAAGCACTCACCAAGGGACCAGCAGGTTAGTGTCAAAGCAAGGACTAGATCCAGCCTCAGGTCTCTCAGCCCAGTGCCCTTTAAGAGAAGGGGCAGGCAGTCCCTGCTGTAGAGTTTGGGGGTGGTAGCAACGTCACTGATGCTTTGCCAGTGGCTTTTCCCTTAGGGGCACTCATTAGGTTTCCAAGAGGCCATTTTCCCTTCACCCCAAACACATGGCTTATCCATTAACAGAGATTCACAGAGATGCCTTATGCATCAATGCCCATCTTCTAGCAAAGTCAGAAAGAAAATGTTCTAAGGACGAGGACTTGCCATCACTCAGGAAACTCAGCATGAGCGCGTGTGCATGAAACAGTTCTTAGAAAAGCAAGTGCAGCAACTTCAGAACAAGGGCGACGGTCCAGGGTGGTCTCAAGAACGGACGGCTCACCTGGACGTCCACGCTCTGCTGTTTGTCAAAGGGGGCTCCTTTCTTGGACAGTGCATGCCTGTGTCATTGGACTGTCGGTCTGATGCTTCTCCTGTAGCCCTTGAACTGAGTGGCAGGATAGGCCTGGCATACCTGTTGAACTGATTCAAAGGCCTGAGGTGTGAGACAACGAGCTTAAGGGCAACCATCCATGCAGGGTGGGCAGCCTTTTACGCCAGGTAAGGAGACAAATGCATTTGGTTTGCCTGCATCTGGAGGCAGGAGGTGGAAGGGGGGAAGCACGCGGGTGGGCTGTATAAGTTAGGTGGACACTCCTCCAGGCAGCCATCCCAGACCACCTGCCTGGGTCTGGTCTCTCTGGACCACTTGCGCTCGGCTGTGCTTGTTCATCTCCCCGGACAGTTTTCATTGCCTGTTTTTATGGCTCTCTGAGGACAGGCTGTAAACCCAAAGTACCTTCCTCCAGCCAGCCAGCAGGATTCGGAGCCCCCTTGCCCCTTGCTGCTGGTCTATATGTGATCAAGAAAGGCAAACATGTTTTTACTACTTGCTTAAGCCAAGTGGAATTAGGTAGGTAAATCTTCTGGGAGGAAAATCGATACATTCCAAAGCCAAATATCAATGATTCCTGAACTATCCTCCGCTTTTGTCAGATCTGTGCTGGTGTTTCTGTTTATGCTAAGCACCTCCCTGAGCCCTCCCGTGGGTGAACTCCTCCATTCAGTAGTCAGTCAGCTCCCCAAGGGTGGGAATCCTGCCTCCCCGTCTCCCTTTCTTCCCATAATGCTCGAGAGCGTGCTTTCCACGAGGGCTTATCCCAAGGGCTGATGGTCGGATGCTCCACTTTCCTCCTAGGTCTGTCCCCTACTCACCCCACCCCCCATCCCCCTGCGTGCCCAGGGAAGCAAATCAGAGAGATTAAGGATTACTTGACATGCTCTGCGCAGCCACTGGTAACGTCCAAGCCTCCCGCACCCCCCTAATTGGATCCGCCGCCCAGGAGTCTGATTTAATCAGCCTGTGATCACCAGTGGGGGGAGGAGGCGGTTCGGGAGGAGGATGGGCCTCCTGGGCCCCGGCTTGCTGTTTGCTGGCCCCAGCTGTGTGTGCACAATCAGCCTTTATTAACTATTACACTTCATTCCGGACAGCTGCCTGGGGAGAACATCGATTCATTCCCCAACCTTTTAGGCTGCCCTGGAACTCGGCGTTTCCATTTATTTATCTCCTTATTTCCACGCGCACATGCAGGTTAGACCCGGGTGGGAAGACGGTGAAAGAAATGGATTCAATTAGAAGCGTATACTCCGCTTTCTTCCCTCCATCTCCTACCTTTCCTTGAATCTCACGCATGCGGTGGGTTTGCACCAAGGTGGGTGCAACCCCCCTGCACCTTGCAAGCCCCAAACAGAAGATTCTCCACGGGAGGAAGCACTTACATCCAGAGCCATTTACTTTGTCAACTCGCGTCTAGGTCCTCTGTGTTGTACCTTAACACATTTTTGCGTGGATGCCTGTCTGCCGCACCCGCTCCTGCCTCACGCCTTTGTGTGCCAGGCACGTACTGTGGATGGTACCTGGCACAGAGCTGGGGCTCCTTTCTGAGGCTTCCCAGCCAGACCTGTCTCCAGGGACTGAGGGCTCCTAGGTTGACACTGGGGTGCAGTCACTTCTGCATGCAGGCTATGTGGGGTTCTTGGTGGAGGGAAGCTGAGGCAGTACCCACATTCTGTGACATGGTGAGGGGGTTCTAGGTAGAGGCATTTCTGATGGGCCAGATGGAGCAGCCATGGTCCTCTCAGCAGATGGGCCCCCTTGAATGGCATGGGCACTGCGTCCTCATGCTTTGTGCCATGCATGCCATGGGCTCAGCCCTCTGTTGGATATCAATGGGATATTCACCAAGGTAGTGCCCCTGCATGTTACCCCACCCCAGACGTCCCACCATCCAGGATCCCCAATCCTTCTCGAGGCACCCAGCCAAGTCCCCCTTTCTTCTGTATGGACTGAAGACAGGCAATTACACTTACAGAGGGCTGAGGGAGTGTTACAAAAGAAAAGACTATCCTCACAAAGCCCTCAAAGAAATGGCACTTTAAATCTGAGTCTCTCTGCTGCTACCTGCTGTGTGACTTGGGGCAAATCAGATGACCTCTCTGAGCTTGTCTTCCTGAATTGTAAAATGGGACAAGTCTGCTGTGGCTGCTTGTCCTAAGGACTATAGAAGATGATGTGTGTATAGATTTGTGGAATATAAAATGGAGTCAGATACTGGAGTCGTTAAGAGAACAGATGCCAGAGCCAGCTGCCAGCTGGGTCAAATCCTGGCTGTGCTGTTGTCTGGCTGTGTGACCTTGGGCAAGTTACTGCTCACTCTGTGCCTCAGGTTCCCATTTGTAAAATGAAGATAATACTAGCCACTCTCTCACAAGTTTGTCGTACAGATTTAATGAGTTAATACACATGACGGACATCACGGCTCCAGACACTTTCCAACATACTACAAAATATCAGGGTTAAATTTCCTATCCTGGGCCAGGCAGGAGCCTTCTTTTTCTTTCGGCCTGGGTCCCAGTCTGCACTCAGACTTGTGGGGAGAAACCTGGCTGCAGTGGAATCACCGTGGGGGCGGGCCTGGCCGCGGGGCTGGTGTTCTGAGGGCATCGCCCTCGCTCCCCAGCAGAGGCCAAGCCAGAGCACCCTGGCATCGCTCCTCATTTGGCGTAAAGGTCATCTATCGACATCTACTCTCATCCCTCATCCCCCAGCAGCCCCAAAAGGACCCCGCAGACCCTCTGCTGGCCACTCCGGCCTCCATCTTATTGATGTTTCCTCTGCTAAGAAGCAAACTGCATCGAACGGTTCCCTCTTCTCATTACGATCCTCCCTCCACACTGAGGGATCCCCACTCAGGGGACAGCCTTTCCTGAGTGGAGGGGTGGGGGTGTGACAGGAGACCAGGAGGCAGGGGAGGAAAGAGGGCTTTCGGGCTGCGATTCTGCTAACGGGCTCCAACCCCACCAGGTTCTCTCATAAAAAAGCTCATTATGACTGGAATGATCAAACAGAGCAGAGAGCCCATTAAAGAACTGGCAACAGTATCACAAATTGGCAGAAAAAAATCATTGCAAGTTTTGATTACCAAAAAAAAAAAGCAATCATAAGAGAGGAGGGGAGAAGCAAGCGGCAAAGGCGAGAAGGAGGCAAGTGCCGCTCGCTAGGAGAGGGGTGGGCGTGGTTCTGGCAAGTTCCAGGTTGCTCCTTTCTCTTTACAAAAGGGGTCAGGAAAGAGCTCGGCCCAGAGTTAGGAAAGTCTTCTGTCTTCAACATCTTAACTCTGCATTTCAAATGCAGGCACCTCTGGACACTGTGGGCACCCTGTCTCTCCTTCCAGCCCTGGGTCCCACCGTCACCAGAGCAGGCGAGAAACCTGCCTTTCACAGTCTATGCACCTCGTTCCCCAAAAGGGTCCAAGGGTTTAGTTTCCATTTCCACCGTGGTGTGGACAAGGGGCGTTCCCCAAACCGGCCCTTCTCCTGTGTCCTCCTGAGCTGCTGCTCCTCCCGTCAGCCTCCATCATAGGAAGCCCTGGAGCTGTCTGGAAGGACTAGCGTCTGCTCAGCAGACATCTCAAGCAAGCAGCACGAGTCGGAGCGTCGCTTCACAGGCCCAGATGGCAGGGCTGTACTCGGCTCCTGGTGGGCCAGCCCCCAGAGCCACAGGCTTCCCAGCAGGTCCAGGGCCACAGTCACCGGGAAAGAGAGGCATGTGGTGGGGCCGTGAGCCCTGCCCAGCCTACTTTAGTCCTCGGCCAGGGGTTCACTCCCGAGGGATGTGGGTCAGTCCCGGAGACTTGCTGACTGAAGGAGGGTCACTCATGGGAACAAGATTGCACCATCCTGCTCGAGAAGCAGGGTGCCAAGCACTGGTGGGGACCCCCTGAGTAACAGCGGACACTTGGGTCAATCATTTCATCTTTCTGGGTCTCAGTTTCTTCATATCTACACAAAGGCTTGAACCAGATGATCTACAGGTTTCCTTTCTGCTCTAATATCCTAAATTTATTACAATAGGATGTAAAACAGGCTGTTTTCCATGTGAAGCCCAAAGCCGAGATTCCTAAGGACAAGGACCTGCACATTCTAAGAAGAGGCGCTAGACTTTCCACGAGGGGCTGGCTGAGGGGCCAGGGAGCTGGTCCTGAGCCCCAAGCCCACCACCAGCTCCAGTCCGGGCAACAGCAGCACAGATGTCTGATGAGATGGTGGGGTGAGGGTCTTTTTGAAAAGAGTGGGGCACTCTGTGGGTTTGCTGCATGTGTCTGAAGAACATGTCCTGCCCGTGGTCCAAGCGAGGGGCTTCATGAGCCCAGGGAAGCCCTGGGAACTTTGCAGGGTGGGGTGGTTCCAGGAAGTCCTCAGGAGAGCTAGGCATGGGTTCTGGAGCTGCAGGCAGGGGCTGGTGACGACCCTGGCCTGCGGCAGAGGCAGCAAGGAGGGTTCTGAGGGCTTCAGTGGGGGTTCAGGGGGCTTCTGCCTACCGAGGGGCAAGTAAACACTGTGGAGGGCAAAAGGGATGACAGCCAATGGCTGACATTTACTGAGCACTCCTATGGGCCAGGCTGCCTTAAGGACCTTACATATGTCATCTCATTTAAATATCACACTAACAAACTATTATTAACCCCATTTTATAGATAAGATAACTGAGGCTCAGAGAGGTGAAGGGACTGGCCCAAGGTCACCAGCTACTGAGCATCAGAGCTGGTATGAGAACCTGACAGCCCGGCCCTGGAGCCCTGTTCTTAATCCCCACGCTGTACTGCCGTCTGATAGAGCCGTCTTACAGAACACTGCTCCCAAGGACTGTCTTCCAGGGCCGCGTGCGGGGTCCTAGAGCAGGTGCTAATAATGGGCACTCAGGGGACAGCCACCAGAAGGGTCACGGCCTGCACCAGGGGACAGTGCAATGTTAACGGTCCCAGGGAGCTGCCCCCAAGACTTCACCCAGTCACTGGAGAGGGAGACAGCGGCGGCCGGTCAAGAGCAAGCTACAGCAGCAGCAGCAGCAGCTGAGTAAATGACCCTTTTCTTCTCACCCCTCCCCAGTGCAGCCAGGAGGGTGCGAAAATAGATCACCCCTCCTTTCTCTTTGCAGGTCACCTCCTAAGTGAGGCCCATGCCGGGGCGGGGCGGGGGGAGAAGCCGTGGTGATGAGATTGCAGGTTTGACCGATTCAGGAACAAATGTTTATAGAGCATCTACTATGTGCAGGAACTCTTTCAGGCCCTGAGGATATAGCGATAAATAAAATGGACAAAATCTCTGCCCTCTTGGGGCTTACAGTCCAGGGGAGGGAGTGCAAACAGTAATGAACAGTAAACACTCTGTATGTCAGACAGTGTTGTGTAATATGGGACGGGGAGGGGGGAGTGCCAAGCAGGGAAAGTGTGTGTGGGGAGGGGCTGTTATTTATATAGGGGTCAGAGAAGGAATTTCTAATAATTCCTGATGTTTCAGATTGTCCTAAAGGCAGTGAGGGAGTGGGCCTCATGGATGTCTGTTGGAAGGGCATTCTAGGAAGGGGCAACAGAAGGTAGAAAGGCCAGGGGCCAGCTCAAGCTGCATGTCTGAGGCACAGCAAAGAGGCCGCTGTGCCAGGACAGGGGATGGGGAAGTGCAAGGAGATGAATTAAGTCAGAGAGACAGCAGGGGCCATGGGCCCGCAGGCAAGAACTTTGGCTTTGACTACGAACAAGATGCGAGCCATTGGAGGGTCTGGGGGTGGGGAGTGGGGGTAACTAGAGGTTTTAATACTAGGAAGTCAGAGAGCAGAAATGCTGCAGGATTTCCTGAGATGTGGTGCAGGAGCTGAGAAGGGAAACCCAACAGAACAGGTTGGAAGGGCAGAGGTGGGGGGAAATCAGGCTACTTCCCGATTCCACTCTATGAGCCCAGTCTATTCCATAAAGCAGAGACATTAGCACTGACGCAGGCATTTCTAAGGAGGCTTTTTAGCAAATTGTTACTGAGCGCTTCATTGTACCAGGAACTGTAGTAAGTATTCACACTGTCTCATTTAATCCTCACAACACGATGAGGTGGGGGATAGTTCCCCCATTTTACAGATGAGCAGAGACTCAGAGAAGCGAGATATTCAAGCCCAGGCCATCTGTGGTCAAAGCTATGATGTGCGGGTACACACGGGGAGGAGCTCCCAGGTGCAGCCTCAGGCCTTCTGCTGGGTGGAAGGGCTGCTCCTGCTCTGCCTGGGCCAGGGCAGAGGCCAGGGCAGAGGCCGGCTCACCGTCCCCGCCAGAGGCTGACTTTGGGCCTGGCTACTGTGGGTTGATCAGCACGAGGCACGAGCGGAGGGCAAGCTACGGGCAGTGTTGGACCCCCTGGTCCAGCAGGCACAGGCCCTGGCAGACACCAGGATTCACGAGCCAGGTCCTGGCCTCCAGCATGTCTTGTCACAGGACAGCAAGGTGGCAGGGGTCAGAGCTGCAGGACTGGGGGCAGCCACCCTTCCTCCCTAGACAATCAGGGAGAACTTCCGGGAGGAGGGGTCCTTGAGAAGGCCTTGAGATTGGTCACCTTAAAAGCTAACTCTGCCCAGCGCCTGTTTTGAAACCGGGCTGCTGGTGAGTGATGGGCGCTTTTTCCAGCTGTTGGTGAGCAGCTATGTCCCCACTGACCTCGGGCGTGCCCCTCACCCCAGCACAGCCCACTCAGGTTCCCATCTGCCTCCAGGCGCTCCTCCTTTCCTAGGACAGTTTCTGGCTCTCCTGTGGGGGCCCCTGGGCCTCTGCTCCCGACACCTTCACCTTTCCTGCTCTCGGGGCCCAAAGCATATTCTAAAGTAATCCATCAAAAGCTGCCTAGATGCTCCTGGATTGGAGAATAACAGCGGAGGCCTCCAAACTCATCAGGCAGGTTTGATTCAGCTCCTTCTTCAAAGGAGAAAACTAAGCTGAGCAAACTTTCCCCGTAAGAATGGGTACCACGTGTCTGCCATGAAGACCAGCCCCTCAGCCACGGTTACGAAGAATTCCGACGCTGGACAGGAGACCCGCGTGTCCACGAGACAAGCACGTGGGGAACAGTTGGGCTCACAAGTGGCGTCTCATACTCCCCTGCACGAGAATAGGTCCTCACCCTGCAAGACCTTGAGGTGTCTGATGCCCGCTTCCTTCAGTTGGCACCTCAGGTAACCTGTCTGGTCCCTCACTTGCTCATCCCTTGGGTGAAGGTGACACCTTCTTGAAGCTGAAGGTGGGGACCCGGCCATGTGAGCTCTCTGGCTGTAGCCCAGCTCTGCCATCCAGCTTTCTTTCTCCATCTCCCTGAGCTAAAATGAGGCAAAGACTGTTTTTTTCTATTATGCAAATGGGATCCCGAGGCCCAGAGAACCCAAGTGACTTGCCCCAGACCATGTTGCCAGCAAGAGCAAGAGCAGGCCTTCCAACCCCCAAGCTGGGTGGGCCCAGAGCCCCCACAGCCCTGAGGGACGCTGCACAGGGATCCGACCCGCCTGCGCCAGGTCCCCTCCGAGTCTAGCCAGGACAGCAGGCAGAAAGTGCAGGAGCCCTCCCGGAGCAGGGCTTGGAGAGCTGCAGGGGCTTTCCTATGGATCCAGATGCTCTTCCCACCATGGCACAGAAGTGGAGGTCCAGGGCTGGGAGGGGTTTTCCGGTTTGCTGCGGGGATTCACTCGGAACGCGTGAGTATTGACTCGGACCGGTCTGTAATAAGGCCGCTAAGGGAGCTGCTTTCCACCATCCCTGTGAGGCTTGCTATGCGGGCCAGGCTGCCGTCTGCGGGGACACACTCTGTTGCACAGTGGGATCACCAGGGCTGTCCCCTGCCCCTCCCCGGGCCAGGCATCCCGAATCCTCCCACTGTGCCAGGGAAAGACCAAACAGGTCACCTGGGAGGGTCTGACAGCTCAGGCAGCCCTGTCCCCACCAGGCAGGGTCCTCTGTGGCCCCTCCCCTCCAAGGAGGGCAGATGGCACTTGCAGCAGTGACAGCTTTCATGAAAATGGACACAGGGATGATCTGCCTAAGAGATTTTATTCCTCTTCAGGACTTGGCCAGCTCTGGCAGCACAGGCGTGAAAATGACGAAGCCCCCAGGGAGGCAAGTTATTCAAAAAGCATGGGGAAAGGGGACTGTCCCAGAGCTGAAGCTTGTGGAGGGGCCTCTGCTCTCGGTACCCTCTCTTCCATCCTCCTTCTGACCCCAGTCTCTCACCTCGCGTTTTCCAGACCAGCAACGAAAGAGCTGCATAGATTCAGACCAGCCCTTCCGTCTCCCTCCCATGCCCTCCGAACTGTGCCAACACGCAGCAAAAACCCTCTGCAAATGGATGGGCTTGGCAGGATCAACATAGCTTTTGAGTCTTGCCACTCAACTGTGGTCCCTGGACCAGCAGCATTGGCATCACTTGGGAGCTCAGTAGAAATGCAGAATCTCAAGCCCTCCAGATCCCAAGACATCAGAGTCTGCATTTTAACAAGCGCGCTGGGTGAGTCCTATGTGCACGGAAGTTTGGGAAGCATTGCTTTGGGGACATAGGCTGCCCCTAATGTGAAGGCTCCCTGGCTTGACCACAGGGCAGTGAAGTCCCACAGAACCCAGGAAAGTAAGCAACCCTCCCCTTCTGCCGGCAACGCCGAGCCAGGCCCCTCCAGACGAGTGGCGGGACTCCAAGTTGGAAAAACTCTCGACACGCTGGGCCTTTATTGAATTTCCATCTTTAATTTGCAGAGTCGTGATGGCTGATGGGAGACTGCTTTCTCCTCCACTGGCACCCCCACCCCCACCTGCCTGTCCCAGCGCCAGCATCCTCCCCTCTCTGCATTTAAGAAGAAAACAGAAAACCCACATGAGGACATCATTAGCGGATACAGTTTCCTTAATTAATGTAATAAATGAATCCTTGGTCTTTTTCTTCACTGCCTCCTTGGGAGTCCCTCCTAAGGCTCTGGGCAGTCAAAAACACCCACAGAAAACCCTCCAGCTCACAGGAGCCTCTTCTGTTAATATCACCACAAATTAATACAATTATTTAAGTTCCTCACTGGCCGTCCGGCTTCCAGTCTCGCCACCATCCCCGCTCGGGCACCACAGCGAGCTTTCTACAGCAAGGGCTCTATCCTGTCACTCTTGCTTCATCTTTCAGTGGCCTCTCATCACCCACAGAGTGGTTCTCACTGAGGGTGAGACCCTCCTCCCTTAGGTGGTGTTTTGGGTTCTCACAAAGATGGGGTGCCTGGGTGCTAAAGAATTGCCCCCTCAAACGCTAGCAGTGCCCCACAGAGAAACATGAGAGAGAAAGGGCACTGCCTGAGTCTGCCCTGTTCTACCTTTCTAGTCCTGTCTCCCAGCAACCTTTGCACGCCCCCCACACCTCTGCCTGCCCCCTTTCCCACCCGCTCCAGCCATGAACCCGAACCTGAAGCTTTCCTGCTGGGAAGCACTCACTCCCCATTACCCGAAAGTGCCTGCATGCTCCCTCCCGCCTCACCTGGACAAGTTCCTGCTCACCCTTCTGCAAGATGCAACACAAATGCCACCCCTCTCATGCCCCATCCTTGAGGGAGGTTAAAGGGGACTTCTGATGTGTCTTCGAATTTCAGTTGAAGCCAAACCCTGAGCACAACAGGTGAAAAGAACTCCACATTTTAGGAGAGGTGACAGACCCACCTCTGCATGACCTGCTAGGAGGCAGCCCCAACCGACCGGAGGCCCACCTCCAACTCACACATCCGGGCTGGAAATGGTTTCTTCCAAGAGAGTGCTGGCCAGTAGAGAGTACATGGGTGTCTTCCCTCCCTTTGGGGGCAACAAGGAGAATGTGCCCCTCACCCCCAGCCCTTCACCCCCAGCCAACTCTGTGGCTCTTGGGACCTAAAGCTACCAAGCAGTGCACAGAGTTCTGGAGGGAATTTGACCCACGTCTGCAAGACTGGGGGTGACAGAGACAGGTCTGTGACCCTCCCAGGGAAGAGTATGAAGGCCAGAGACCGGCTGCAGCAGCCATGGAGGGAGGAGGGAGGGGAGAGGGCTGCCCTGAGGAGGCTTCTCTGTTCTTCCACCAACCATCTCCCCCGATTCTACAGATGAGGAAACTGAGGCCCAAAGAGAATAGGTGACTCGTCCAAGATCCCATTGTCATTAAATGGCTGACACAGAAATCAGACCCAGATCTGCCCCACTTCCCACCATGACACAATATCCTTCTGTTCCCCTGGAGAGGGTGTGCCCCTTTCCTGGTCAGTCCACTCACTGATCCATTCATTCTCCCTTAGTTATTCCTTCGTCAGTCAGTAAGTGTTTATTTGTTTGACCAGTTTGTACCTTACCTGCTCCAGTAGGAATCAGAGGCACTTACAAAGACACCTGCAATATCATGAAATAGGATGGAACGAGGCAGGGCCAACATTTGAAAGACCAGGAAAGTTGCACACAGGCCAGAGTGTGGCTGGTCCCCGGGACACCCAGGCCTATCTCATTCTTAAAGCTCAGCGGTAAACTGGACTGCATGCTGGTAAGTGGTAAATGCTAAGAGCGAAGGGCCTACTGTGTGTAAAGCAGGTCTCAAGCACGCTGATTCCTTTGGATCAGAGAGATGAAAACCTGAGCTCAGTTACCCAGGACTTTATAACATCACTTCAAAGTCTGCAAAGTACCTGGATGTGCATTTCCATCTCTGAGTCTCCTAATAACGCAGTAAGAAAACGGAAGCTCGGGGAGGTGAGTGACCACCTAAGGTTGCACAGCCCACAGGTAAGAGGCCTCTGCCTCCGGGCCCTTTCCTGGAGAGCAGAGGAGTTAGGCGTGTAGACTCCAGGGCCAACTGCCTGGGCTCTTATCCTGGCTCCAACACTTCAAAGCTGTGTGACTTTGGGCAAGTTACTCAGCCTCTCCAACTCTCAGTTGCCCCATATATAAAATGGGATAAATACGGCACACATCTCATAAGTGGGCGCTGCACCTAAACCTTCTGGCTCATACAAGGTATCAAACACACATTAGCTACCGATTTTTTATCACACAGCTGGTAGTCTCCTGTCCCTGACCCCCATCAAGGTCCCAATACTGGCTTTAAAGGACATAGAAGGGTAGACACAATGCAAGATATATACGTGCTGCTGACCTCCTCAAGCCAGACAACAGTGATTTTTGTTTCCATACCTTGCCTTCCCTCCTTGGGAATGGAGACCAAAGAATAACCCTTAGGAGCATTTGCCCTCCTAGTAAGGTCATCCCAACCATCAAGCTCTTTCTCCTCACCCAAGGATGTACCACTTCCAAAAGGGGTGGGGCCTCGCCAAAGCCCATTGCCCATGCGCCGATCAAAAGGACCATGGCAGGGTTTGCACACGGCAAGAAGAGAAGAGGAACGGATCACACACAAAGTTTTGTACTGATCTTTGCATTTTCCTTCTCCCTCCCCACCTCGCCTCCCACCGGCAGCCTCCCCGCCTGCCAGCAGGGCTGGTTCACAACCTACCTCTCCCTCCCACACAGAAGGTAGGAAACCCATCCGTGCTTGTTTTTAGCTGGGAACAAACTGTTCGCACATTTCATTAACCAAAAAAAGAGAGAGCGGGTGTGTGGGGTGAAGATGCTGGCGGATCGAAGTCATTTAATGAACTTATATGCAGAGTCCTGGAATTAACAAGGCGCAGAGGGCGGGGAGTGGAGTTTCATTAAGAAAAGACAAGGCCAGGTTTGGAAGAGGTGGCCCATTCTGTCTCTCTGCTGGTGTTTCCTGTGATGATAAGACGTGTCTGTGTGATTTAAAATGTATTGCTGAGTGTTAAACACTTTTAGTCGATGACGTGAAATTGAAGGGTATTTCTGTGTCTGCTTGAGAACAAATGGAAAGCTGGGTGTTCAGGGGCATCTGACCTCTGTCTTCAGAGATGGCCGGTGGTGGCCAAGCTCTCAGACCCTTAGCGGAAGGGTGGGGTCAGAGTTCACTTGCCTAATTGCAGTTCCTCAGGGGGAAGAAGGCTCCGAAGTCCCCTCAGGAAGAAGCCAAGGCGGGCCCCAGCGGAGGTCAGGGCCAGTCTGGCCGGTGCTCTGAGCCTGTCATGGGAAAACCTGGTGACAGTGGAGGTCTCCTGTCGGGAGGCAGGCATCTGGCGATCCCCAGGTGGCTTCCCTCAGGCCTCTCAACACTGACTGGCATTGGGTCATAGAGTGGGCGAGATAATGGTGGGGGAAAGTGTAGGAGCTAGGACTTTAGAGCTGGAAGGAATCTTAGAGCTCGTCTAGTCAGGCCCTTTCCTTTTCTAGTTGAGGGAAGTAAAGCTCAGAGAGGCTGTGTGACTTATCCAAGGTCACACAGAAAATGAATGGCCAGAACTGGAATCCAGGCCTCCTGGTTCCCAGGCAAGTGCAATGTTCATGACCCCACTTCCCCTTCATCTCCACCCCTTTTCCCCACCTTTTCTGGTCAGGTCAACATGGGCATGGACACCAGTGTCGTGGGCAGGACTTGCAGAGCTGGACCCAGGCCGAGTGATGGGGCATGTATGACCCCAAGGAGGCCTTGAGGCCCATTGCCTCCAGCTAACAGGGCCTGTGGTAGGATGCAAGGCCTGCCAGCTGAGGCAATGAGGCTTCTGGATGGGCACCTACAGATGTTCTGGAAAAGCGCGAAGCTTTGCTTTCTCTCCCTGGGGCTGTTGTGAGCTCTGAGACCCCGAGAGGAGAAGGAAAGCTCTCTTACCTCTGGGTGACTCTGGGCAACAACTTCACCCCTGCGAGACTTTCCTTATCTGCAGCCTGCCCTGCCTGACTCCTAAGGGTGCGGTGAGGTAAGTCATGGATTGGAAAGTCTGGAAAGTTGTCCAGTCCTGGCGTGAAGGGGGATGACGACTGCCACGGTGGTATGATGACCACCCACAGGCAGCGAGGGTGGACGCTTAGCTTCCACCTCACTTCAAGTTTACTTTGGGAGAGCGGGACCCGGTGAGAGCCCCAGCCCTGTGGATGCACTCTGAGCGCCTTCCTCCAGGCTGCTGGGAGCTTTCTGCTGGTGGACCCTCTGCCTGCAGCTGCACCTGTCCTACCGGTTGACGTGCATTCCCTGGCTGAACCCGAGCAATGACTCCTTGGGACAGGCCTGAGAGTAGAGAAGCTGAGACCCAGAATTGAGGTCCCAGGCTCACCCTACCCCCCGGGGGGGAAGCCCAGCTCCTGGCCCGAGACCTGCAAGGCAGACAGAGCTGAGTCTGACTTTGAAGAGCCGTCTGGAGTGGGGCAGGGGCGAAGGGGGCCTGGGCCTGGCTGGATCCCCCCTTGGCTTAGAGTTCAGGCACTGGAGGAAACCCCAGTCCTGACCTGCGCTGCACACTGGCAGAGGGCAGTGACAGCACCCCCACTGCCCTCCGTGAGCATCAGGTGTAAGCAGCTTACAGAGCACACCACCGTGCATAATTGGACTCCCTGTGCACAAGAAGTAACTGGGTCTGATCATGCACCGGCCGAGTTAAGACCAGAACATAGTCTAGAGGTGTCGTTTTACCAGCCTCCCCACTCTGGGTCCTCACCCCTCTCTGCAGAGTCCCCATTATTAGCCCCTCTGAAACCTGGTGTCTCCTTCTTGAGCACAGTTCTCCTCCCACTGGTTGTGGCCAGTTCAGTCATACCCAGGTGCAATGATGGTAAAGCGCTCAGACATCCTTTCCTGGGTGCACTTGAGTGGAAAGGGGATCCAGAGTTTTAAGGAAGAGTCAGGCATATACCTGGATGTGGAAGAAAGAAGCAGGGTGGTCACCAAGACCCCCAGGGCCTCTGAAATCTAACCACAGAGACAAAGACCACCCTGGCCAATGGATGAAGCTCATCACTGCACCCTCTACAAGCCTGATGGACATGATATTCATGTGATGATGAGGACAACCCATATTGACTTAGCTCATTCTTTTCAAAGAGTCTTTATGCTTTGGCTCCAAGAATGAATGATTCAGGCACAGAGTGGGAAAGTGGATGGTGTCGCACTGAATGTATCTTTCATTCTTTAAGATTCCACGACTCTGTGAAGGGGGAGCTGGCTGTGAATAGTCTCTTATGGACCCCATTTCTCCAGAGGCTACATGCACGGGGGTGCATGAAGTCACGCAGGATGTGGACCAGCGAGAAGAAGGCCAAGGCCTGGATGTGGAGGAAGATATAAGGAGGAGGAGAGAAAGGAGGCAAAGGGGAAGATGCCAGCAGGGGAGGAGGAAAGCCAGAGTCTGCAGTTAAAGAAAGCAAAGAAGGAGGGAGAGGTCAGGGGCTATGTGGATTTGGGGGCCAATCCGCGTTTGCATCCCCAATTCCTCTGTAGCACTTTGTTCCAGTAATCATTTCCTGAGCGTCTACTGTGCGCCCAGCAGCGTATGGTACATGGAACACGCCCCCAAACCCTGGGAGGTGAACCCCACCATTTCGTCTGAAAAGTGAAGAAATCAAAACTGAGAAGAGTGGTCTCTCTAGGCTGCAAGGGAAGAAATCAAGACTCTGAAGAAGTAAAACTGTCCGGGGCAGCTTAACAGACAGCAGGTGTCCTGTGTTCCCATACAGAAGGCCCCCAGGGACCTCAGGAGAATGAAGGCTGGATGGCCTGGGCCTCGGATCTGATCATAGTTATCCTCATAGCCAGATAGGCCATGTGGCCCAAGTCACAGGGGGTCTCAGGGCAGCCCTGAGATGGTCCCAGCGGCTCCTCCTGCAGGCCCAGAACGAGCCCCGGCCGACCCACAGGGCTGTTGGAGGAAGGAGAAGGTCACTCTGAGGGCCCTTTGGGGACAGAAGGCCAGTGCTGGGAGAAGGGGAGGGAGGAATGGAATTCTCAGCAGCAGCAACAACAGAGAAAGAAGGATGGCGTCTGGGAAGATAACGACTCAGAGTTTGCAGTCTGTCACTGAGGTGCCAACCCTAAACAGCAAAGAGGGCAGGAACATGGTTGGCTGTGCCCATGAACCATCGAGGATGGCACCTGGTGGGTCCAGCAGCCCTCTCATCTCCAGGCTGAGGGAGTGTGGAAACTCTGCTCTCTGAGCTGGGCCCAGGTCAGGCCTGCCGTTCCCTGACAGGGGTCCTGAGCCCCAGCGGGACAATAGTTAGGAAGACACGGGGCGGGGGAGGGAGAGGAGCGGCTTTTTTCTCACCTCCTCAGCCCAACATCAGCCAAGCGGGGCAAAGAGCCACCCCCTCCCTCACAGACCTGCAGCCCCACCTTTAAGAGCAGCAGAAAGAACACAGGTCAGGAGGCAGGTGGCAGGCTTCCAGGCTGGGCTCCACCAAAGACAACCTGTGTGACCTTGGGCAAGTCCTTGAACCCCTCTGTGCCTTGTATCTGCAGCACAAGGATGATAAACGCCTGCCTTCCCTGCCTTAAAGAGCTGTGAAGAGAAGCTGTGGGGAAATACTTTGAAGAGAATAAAAGCCCTAAATGAAAGGACAATCTAATCACCAGCATCTTCTTCAGATCTATTTGAAGTGCTGAGTGGTACCCCGAATTACACAAGTACCTTTTTTTCCCCCTTTTAAACCAAGGTCAAACTAACCAGGGTGGGGATTGGCTTCCCCCTGCTGGGGACCTCCAAACTCCCCATGGAAGCTGAGTACCCTTTCCAGCACTTGGTCACCACGTACCGCTGGGGACACTGGCCCTCTGGAAAGATAAGACTCCAGAGTTGCACAGATCCCTTCCTGGACTAATAGCTCCCTCCTTCCTCCTTCCAGGGCCCTTGGTTTCAGCAGGTAACCTGAGCAGGCGCTGAGTCCCGCTCTGTTCCAGGCACCATGCTTTAACCACAACTCCGGAGACAGTTGTTTTTCTCTTTCACCCATGAGGAAACCAAGACTCACAGATGCTAAGGAATTTGCAGACAAAAAGCAGTTTCAGCAGAGACAGAAACGGTTAAGGAACCAAACAAACTCAAATAAGGAAGCCTATTTGTTTTTCTGCTTTTTTGTGTTCTCTGTGTGTTTTTTGCCTATCTGTTTTGCAAAGCCTCGCTACTTGAAGTGTGCTTTGCAGAACAGCCTCAGCCAGGAGCTGGTTAGAAATGCAGCATCTCAGGCCCTGCCCCAGAATGGGCTCCTTAGTAAGATCTTTGGGTGAGTTGAAGGCACATTGAAAGTCGAGAAGCATGGATGCAAAGGACAGCAGCACGTGGCGAGAAAGATTGGGTTCGCTGTGAAGAAGCACTTCCTGCCAGCCGGTTATAACGTACGCTTACGGAGGGGAGGGCGGAGACCCTCAGCTTGCTGAGATGCTCAGATGAGATGTGGGGGTGGGGGTATAAATAAGATGACTGCTTAAGGCTCCCTCCCGCCTTGGGAGCCATGTCCTAGGCCACTCTGGGGTCTCTCGAGGAGGAGCCAGAGGGGGTCCCCCAGGCCCCTTGAGCTTCCCTGACTGCTAGAGACTTGGATTCAAATGCAGCTGCTGCTGTCAAGAGGAGACCAGCAGGCTTAATTCACATTCTCCTGGAGGAGAGGTATTTGCATCAGAAATTACCCTGGAACTTAATTCTGTATAATGTTGCTCAGACAAACGACACCCCTGAAACTCTTTGCCAAGGCCAATAATAACATAACTGCAGAGAGAAATAACGAATAGGAGCAGAGGGGAAGGGAGAATCAAGGAGGCAGGGGGACGGGGAAGGAAAAGAGACGGGCTTCCAGCCAGAGGTGTTCTTGTCTTTACGTAAAGTCGCCAGCACAGCACCAGCACGTAGTGGGCACTCGATAGTTTTCAAAAGCCACAGACTATATTGAAAAAAACCAACGAAGTAAAACTGAAGAGAGAACTGTTCCAGACTGCTAACTAACTCTTCGATTAAGGATTAATCCACCCATCCATTTGTTCAACAGATCGACTACTAGGAGCCAGGCACAGTGCTGGGCACAGTGGTCCCTCCCTCGTGGCCAGTTCAAGCCCTGGGCTGAGCTCACTGTGGGCAAACCCAGCAGTGGGGGGAGGAGGGGGTCCTGCCCAGGCAGCTTAAAGCCCAAGAGCAGAAGTGAGGCAGCCTGGGAAGTGACTGAAGGCCCCATGAGGCGTGCAGGCATCTAAGGGCGTCCAGATCCCTCCTTGCAGGCCTTTGGACATCTATCACATTGGATGCTGCACTGGACAATCAGGTCCTTGAGGACTGTACATGTCTCAGATTCCAGAGCCGGAAGAAGTGTTGAGATCATCCAGAGGTCTCCAAGCATCTTACAGATGGGAGAGTGAGGTTCAGAGAGGCAGTGAGCTTCGTTCAAGGTCACCAGCCAGTTAACAGCAGAGCTGGAGGAGGAACCCAGCTCCCCATCCTCGAACATGTTGTTCCACACCTCCCTGGAAGGCATGGGCCCTGGGTTCTATTCCCTGTGACAGTCAAGTCACATCTCCTGTCTGGATCTCAGTTTTGTCATCTGGAAACAGAGAGGGGGGACCTTTCGGTCGTTCTCACACTGTGCTCCACGGGGGTGCCTCAGGGCATCCCTGGAGAGAAGGGGGGTCTGGCCAGGGGGCCTCTTGACCCCCCCTGCTTCAGTTAGAGCAGCTCTCCTGTCCAGTGTGCTCTTATGAAATGGTTGGTTTGAACTAAGGATTCCATGGTTAAAAGCCAAAACCAAAACAACTAGCCAAAAAAATCTCTCTAGGTTTCCTGCAAGGCAAGTATTGAGCACTTGGTGATTACATAAGGAATAGAAGACAGGGTCTCCATCCCCAAGACGTATACACTCCATTAAGGGGGAGGAAACACATGTGAACAGACCTGAAAGCCCCAGGAAGTGCCATGTAGTCCCATAATTGTCCATCCCCAGAGGAAGTCAAGCCTAGGGTGACCCAGCGCAGAGGACAATGTGTCGGGTGTGGAAGACGGGTCCTGGAGAGATGGGCCTCCCTGGAAACACACAGTGGCAGGAAGGGATGAGACTGGTGACAGGGGCCCTGGGGCTTCTGACTTCCTGCCTTTGGGGACAGACCCAGTGCCCTAAGTGCTACTGTCCGGCCATCGCCACCACCTCGCCCTCCTCCACCAACTCAACCCAATTATGCGTGTTTACATTACAGTTGCGTGTAATTCTGCCATTTACATTCAGTTGCCGGCTTCTCTGTGTGCTCATAAAATATTAACATTGGAGGGCCGCTTGTTGCAGAAATGTTTATAATTTCTCTTCCCCATTATGGGCTTATTAATGATAATAATGCTGTTTCCCTGCTTAGGAGCTGGGGCTACCGAAAGGCAATCACTCACCAGAGCTGAAATATGACAGTGGGAAGTCAGATTCCGCTCCCTGCTCGGCATTTAATCTTAATAACATTTTATCTTGGACGACAAGTGTGTGTAATGTTGTTTAAAAGCCATGACTACATCGACACTCCATGTTTGGGAAAAGGAGCGGGGGAGGGGAGGGGAGGGCCTGTCCTCTCTTCTCCGCCACCTCCTTTCCCTGGGCCTTCAGGCACAACTTTCCTTCCATGGTCTCTGGCTTCCTGGGGTGGGAGTGCCATCCACCCACACGTGAGTCGGGCTGCAGTGGGGCATCTGTGGGGGACCCCCCTCCACCCAACCCCCGTTCAGCATTTCCACTATAAAAGGATTTTTTTTTTAACCTGTGAGATTGAAAAGTACTTACGAGTACATCAGCCTTTGAAAGCGCAACTACCTCAAATGGGCTCTATTAAAAATAAATAAGTCCATTTTGGCTGCAAAGCTGGGCCTAAGGGAGGTGGAGACTTTGAGCTGTGTTGCAGAGGGACAAGCGGCGTTTCCTTTTCCTAAGGCGAGGTTCCTAATGATACAGTCCTTGGGCACAGCTCACTTAGCCAGGCTCTGTTCTCCATCCTGGCTTCTACCTCCTCCTCTCCTCCTGGTCCCACCCCCTGCTGTGGCCCCCTCCTGCTCTCTTTCCCAGCCTTCTTTGCACGTTTGCTAAATCAGCCCCTTTTGTCTAATTCTTGCTTGCTGTGACTGACAGCGCAGCCACTCCCCTTTTGCCTGTCACTTCCCTGCCCCCACCACCTCACTTGGCCTTGTTCTGAGATATAGCGGGTATAGACCTTTTCTTTTAGTATATTCCTCTCTCTGAGCCCTCCCCAAAAGACATTTAGGGGAGGAAACTTCTGGAAGGATTGGTTATATTTATGGCATAGATGGTGGTGATGGTTTCATGGGTATATACTCATCTCAAAACTCATTAAGATGTATACACGAAATATCCACAGCTTTTTTGTGTCACCTCAATAATGTGGGTTTAAGAAAATGATCAATGTAAGGATAAAATTATAATTATAAATTGTGTAGGTGCCTAGAACATGAATTATACTCTAAGTTCACAATAAGCATTGTTTCCTTCCTCCATTTCTAACTCATCTAATAAACTAATTTTGTTCAGCTGAGAAAAAAAGACACTTAGGATAAGACTCTGTCCATAGTAGGCGCTTGGTGACTAGATGTTGGTTAGAATTTTAAACTAAAACTACCACTTAGCTTGGAGAACAGCATTGGGCAGAGAAAGGGGAGAATTGTTTTTTCCAGTCTGGTTTTGTAAACGTGTGCAGGGTCATAGAATCATAGCAGCTAATAATTGGAAAGGACCCTCGAGATCGCCTGAACCAACCTTTTCCCAAGAGCGACCCCCACTGCTTCTCTGACCGGGATCCTCCAGGCCGTGCTTGCACACCTGCAGCAATGCGGAGCGTATGATTTGCATGGATGTCCTGCTGGATGGGGAGACCCGACTGAAACGGTGTCCCTGCATGGAACCAAATTTGCTGACCTGCAGCTCCCACATTCTGCCCCTGGAGCTCAGGGAGCCCATCTACTTCCCCTACCACATAACAACTCTCTTTCGTATTTTCTCTAAAGGTTCTCATTTTCCCAAGTGTTCCTCATTTGAAAGGATTTCCAGACTCGTCACTGTCCTGAGTGCCTACCTCTAACATATTCAGTTTGTCAAGTCTCTCCAAAAACGTGAGCTCAGAACTGAGGCCTGGGCTCCGATGTGGTCCGGCCAGCCCGGAGCATGATGGAAGCATCACATCCCGATTTGGAATCAAATTGTCCTGATTCAGAACAAGAACAGTCTTTGACACCTTGCTGCAGCTGTGTTAGCAGCCAAGATGCCCTGAGATCCTCTTGTTATCAACTCAAACACATAGGCCTTTATGGCCTGAAGCTACATCAAGACAAGTTTCCCCCAGCCTGTATTTATGGAATTGATTTTTTTGGAGACCTCATTCCAAGACTTTCCTCTTATTCCTGTTAAGCGTCATCTCCTTACTTCCAGCCCATCATTCCAGCCCAAAGGTATTTCGGATCCTGATTCTGGAGTTCCACATGTCAGCTATCCCTTCTGCAGCTGTGTCATTCACTTATTTGAAAAACTCACCTTCCAGGTTTTACTCCAAAGCTTAATCAATGACTGAATGGGCAGGTCAGGGCTCAGGTCCTGCAGGAGACCACCTGACACCCCCTGTCAGGTAGACATCAGCCTGCTAAAAAGCTTTCTTTGACACCATTGCTCAGTGGGCTACAGACCCACGGAATCTAGGAAAAGCCTTGTGTCAGCAGAGGCTCTGGAACTGGGAGAATCAGACTGTGGGCCCTCTTATACTGCTCATAAACTGTGTTTCTTTGAAAAACGAGCCTTTGGGGCCTTGGTTTCTTTGCCCGTCATATGAGAGGGTTAGACTGGACGGCCCCGAGTTCTCCTCTAGCTCAACACCAGCAGACCAAGGACTGTCCTGCCCGCAGGTTTCTCAGCCTTGCCCACAGGACACGGTGAGAGACTTCATCAAAGGCCTTATTCAGGTCAAGATACCCCGTGGCTATAACGTTCTCTTCTCCTACCACACAGGGGCCTTGTGCAGACAGGAGAGTTTCCTGACCTGGGTTGTTTTGAGTGAATACAGGCTGGTTTCTAATGACCACACGTTCTTTCATGAAGGCAGCGTGGCTCAGCGTGGAGGGCGGCAGGAGCTTCCCGCCCCCTGTCAGTTTTAGTCTCTAGCTTTTTCCACTTTTTTGGCGAATTGTGATATATTTCCATCTATAACCTCCTGGCACTTGTTCTGTTTATACGTCAAAACAAAGGGAAACTCATATTTACAGAGTGCCTAAGCTGTGCTCCACACTCATGCTATCTACTTTCCCAGCAGTGCTGGGCCCTGGAGAGCCACAGCTGGGCAAAGCAAAGTCCCCACCCCACTCAGGCAAGGACGCGTGCACTTGAACAACTCACCAGAATACGGTGTGGGAAGTGCCACGCTGCTGGTGTGAACTGAGTCTGAGGAGGAGGGAGTCATCCCTCTGGCTGAGGAAAGCATCACGGGACAGATAGATCTCAAACTGCCTGCTCCAGGACAAGGGCATGGATGGATGTTTCACTTCCAGGGACTCGTGAAGAGCTCATCTGAACGAGGGCTGGGGGGGGGCGGGGGGCGGGTGGGGTGTGCAGGGAAGACGAGGCCAGGGGTCCACTGGAGCCAGGTGGTGAGTGGCCTTGAATGCCCGCAAGGACTCGAACTTCAGCCTCTAGACGATTGGAAGTCAGGGAGTGTTCAGAGCAGAATGATAGACAGGGCTTTAGAGGGACACTTGGCAGCTGTGTAGACAATGGAGTAGAGGAGACAATACCAGAAGCACGACAATAAGACTCGGTCAAGGGAAATATTACAAGGTCTTAAAACAGAGCAGTGACAGCAGGAATGAAGGGGAATGAAGAGTCCATCGCTATTTAGAAGGTAGACTGAACAGGACTTGGTTATCCATTGGGGTCGGGGATGAGAGAAAGACATCATAGATGACGTTTTCCATGTTTTCTAGCTTAAATGACTGGGCCGATGACGATTTTGCTAACCCGTCTCAGGAAGAAAGGAACAAGGACAGGTTTGAAGCGAGGGAGGTCAGGAGTCCATTTCGGGACATGGCGAGCATGGCGGGGGCTGCAGGTGGACGTTTCGGAGTCATCAGCGTACAGGGGACGGTTAAAACCAAGAGTGGATAAACTCACCCAGACAGCACATGTAGAACAAGACAAGGGCGCCAAGGACAGAGCCTGGGGAGAAACCAACACACAGCGGATGGACAGAGAAAGAAGAGCTAGTAACTCCGCCCCCGGAATTGGGTAGAGGGATCCCGGGGAGAGTGGTATCCTGGACCCCAGAGGAGCAAATTTCAAATGCTGCGGTACTGAGGGGGTACTGGGAGATCCAGAGCACGAGGACCACAAGAAGCAGCATTGGAGGAGTGGTTGGGGGCAACTGCGGGACTTCCTTTGGTTGGAGGAGCGGGTAGTTATAATGAACCCGGGCCTAAATCCTCGCTCCACCACTTCCTGGCCGTGTCATACCACGCGAGGGCTTAATTCACTGAGCCTCAGTTTCTTAAATGATAAATGGGGATAATAACAAGATCTACTTCATAGGTTGTTGTTGGGGTCAAAGATAATAATATAAGTAAAGCACTTAGAACATGCAATAGATGCTCAATAAATGTTAATTAAAAAATCCCAAAATTTGGAGGTTTAGTGAAAGAGGAGAATAGTTTGAAAAAGAAGACTAAAAAAATTTTTTTTCTTTTGATGAGAGGATTGAAACATGGCTGAAAGCTGAGGGAAAAGAGAAAGTGAGGACAGAAAGGTTGCAGGGAAATCTCTAATGATGAAGGAAAGTCCTAGATGAAATGGGGAGATGGAAGCAAGAAACTGAGTCCAGGGTATGGCTGCTTCTGTTTTCCAGACAAACAGAGGGCTACTTCGGAGACCACAGGCAGGAGAGGTGAGCTGGGCCACACCTGGTGGGCTTCCTCTTTCCAGTGGTAACGAGTTTTCACCGAGAGGGACATCACTGGCTTGGGGTGTTGAGAGAGGGAAAGGCCTGGAGCGGAGTTGAGAAGAATGAAGTTGGGATTGAAGAAAAACTCCAAGGAGCCTTGTGGGGCACAGCTCAGGCTGGGAACCACACATTTATGGCGTGTTATCTGAAGATTATTTACTAAAGAGAAACAGAAGTCAGGGCGTTCCTCACCTGTCTGGGTTTTGGGCACCCATCGCCATGGCACCCTCTTCCCAGGAGAGGCAGCGTCTGTCTTCCCCACAGCCTCTGGGGTGGGCAATGGGCTTCTCCAGCTCACACTCATCTCACCGCCTGGCTGGGGGCGGTGGAGGGCAGGACCCACCTGCTCCTGTCTGCGCTCCCCCAGCACTCACCACAGCGCCCAGAACAGTGCTGAGGCTCCGGACGCTTAATGACATATGCTCGTTTCAGAGTTGTCTGGACTCACACGGGGGCTGGAAATGCTAATCTCCCAGAGTTATAACCACAAGCCTAACACTGCTCAGCTCACTTCCAGCGTGTTCAATTCCTGCTCAACACCACGGAAAAGGACATCTCACACGCTCGCCCATTAATAGTACAACCTCCCTTGTCATCCGAGACAGCCGCTGGCATTTAAACAGCCTGAAAACCCCACCTCCTCCACAGAGACTTCAGGGAGCTAACATTTAACCAGAGCCTCCTCTTGGCTAGGAACCTCCTTACACACACCACAGACAAATTGCATCTAGCTTCACAATAGCTCCGATGCTGTTAGTATAGTCTCCCTATTTTATAGACAAGGAAACAAAGACTCAGAGAGGTTAGATCACTTGTCCAAAGTCACACAGCACTGAGTTGGCAGCATCAAGGTCAAACCCAGGTTTGGCTGGCTACTGTTCCTGTTCTCAGCCGCCTGCACCCGGCCGCCTGCCCTCATGTAGCTCGTTTTCTGCAGGGATCCCCTTTGGCAGTCCCTCCTGGTTTCTAACCTGTGTTTAAGACTTTGGTCCTGCCTTGTTGCGTACCCTGATTAGAAGATCCTCAGGCAAACCTGAGGTCAATCTATTTGTCTCCTTCTTCTCTCATGGTAAACCATGACCCTTTTTTTCACTTTTTTTTTTCCCCTGAGGAAGATCTACCCTGAGCTAACATCTGTGCCAACCTTCCTCTATTTTGTATGTGGGTCACCACCACAGCATGACCACTGACGAGAGGTATAGGTCTGTGTCCAGGAACCAAACTCATGCCACCAAAGCAGAGCATGATAAATTTAACCACTAGGCCATGGGGCCAGCCCCTCTTGTTTTTTTTTCTTTTGGTGAGGAAGATTGGCCCTGAGCTAACATCTATTGCCAACCCTCCTCCCTTTGCTTGAAGAAGATTGTCCTGGGCCAGTGAAGCAGAGTGTACAAAACCAATCACTATGCCATTGGGCCAGCCCCTAACAATTTTTTTATAGTGGTAAAATACACATAATGTAAAATTTACATCTTGATCATTTTAAGTGTAGAGTTTAGTGTATTCATATTATTATATAACCATCACCACCATCCATCTCTGGAAATTTTTAATCTTCCCAAACTGAAACTCCAAACCCATGAAACAATGACTCCTCATTTTCCCATCCCCCAGCCCCTGGCAACCACCATTCTACTTTCTGTCTCTACAAATCTGACTACTCCAGGAACCTCACTTAAGTGGAATCATACACTATTTGTCTTTTTGTGACAGGCTCATTTCACTTAGCATAATGTCCTCATGGTTCATCTGTGGCGTAGCATGTGTCAGAATTCCCCCCTTTTGAAGGCTGAGTAATATTCCATTGTATGCATAGACCACATTTTGTTTATCCAGTCACCTGTCGATGGACACTTGGGTTGCTTCCACCTATCGAGAGTAATGCTGCCATGAACACACGTGAACAGATCTCTCTCAGGACCCTGCTTTCAATTCTTTTGGATGTATGCCCAGAAGTGGAATTGCTGAATCACATGGTAATTCTATTTTTAATTTTTTGAGGAGCTGCCATACTGTTTTCTGTAGTGGCTGCGCCATTTTACATTCCCACCGACAGTGCACAAGGGTTCCGATTTCTCCACATGCTCGCCAATACTTGTTATTTTCCGTTTCTTGGATAGTAGCCACCCTTATGGGTGTGAAGTGGTATCTCATGGTGATTTTGATTTGCATTTCCCCAAGGACTAATGACGTTGAGCATCTTTTCATGTGCTCATTAGCCATTCTTAATCCCCTTTCGAGAAATTTCTATTCAACTCATTTTTGAGTCTGGTTGTTTTAAAAAATCCTAACCCTCTGCCTTTTGTACCTCCACACACATTCCCAGGACAGTTCACTGGCAGTGCTCTGAGAGAGCAAAATGAATTCCTCTGGCCCATGCCATCCTGTGAGGTTTGCCAAGCACAGAGCCTTTATGCATGACACAACCCTCTTTTGGGCTAAGGCACTGAAAAGGTCTGTCAACGTGTAAATGTTACCCAGAAGTAATTCATCAAGCACCAGGACTCAATAACACTCTAGCGTGGATTCCTTAACCTGTGTAGCTACCTGGCCATCCATCAACAACAGGGCCACTGGACGGGCCGGTCCTCAGAGGGCGAAGGCAGGCCCTGGTGGACTCTAGCGGTGCAGAGAAGGCGAGGAGACCCAGCAGCGAGCATCTGAACAGCCAGGGCAGGGGCTCACCAAGGTGGTGGTGAAGCACACCTGTGGAGAAAGCCTCGCCTTGTCCACCAGAGCGTGGAGGGCGCTGGAACACAGGCTCTGTGTCGACTGGGAAGAGGAAGGTGAGGGTGGGCTCAGGGGAAGAGATCTGAGGTCCAGGGGAGTGGACGGGAGCTTTGGCGTCATAAGGCTGCCCCCAGAGCACAGCGGTGAGGGCTACAGCAAAAGGAGAGATGCCAGGAGCCAGAGGGAGCTGATGTGGGGAAACAGGACATGGCAACCTTGGAGCACACTGCTGGGACCTCCCTTTGCAGGAAAAACACCACAAGGACCAGGTGGCCACCAGCTACTGCATCTTCAGCACCCAGCGCAGCTTTTCCACCAAGACCAGGCTCTCCCCGGGCTGCTCTGAGCCAGCGTTGGAGCACAGCACAGGCTCCAGAGCTGGGTCATCCCCACTCAACCCAGGAGTCCTCACTGGAAGAGGCCATCTTTGCTCTAGGGCCTTCCAGTGGCCTGGCCAAGACTCCCTCCAAGCGGCACTGCAGTCTGAGGCTTCCAGCCCCATCCTCCCTTCCTTCCTTCTCCCTTCTCAGGTTTCGCACCTGCATCGGGACTGAAGGCTCTCCCCACTGACTTCTGCTCCCTCTCCTCTTTATGGTCCACAGAACTTTCTCCCCAGAAGTCGGCTGCACATCTGTCTCCATCTCCATCTGCTTCTTTGAGGACCCAAACTGATACAGAAGAAATCCGAACACCGCCCACCCCCTCCGCCACACCCCATCCAGCTTCTCAATAAAGCTCCTGGGCTTGACTCACTGTCACTTCTAGAAGCTGAATGGTCATCAAAACAAGGAGGGGGCCTAAGTGTACAGATCGTGGAGAGTTCGTAACAAAAAGTGTGGCACAAAGGCACACACGGACCAATGGACTCACTTTTTGGTGGGTAGGCGGGCACTTGATAATGAGACCTCACACTTATCTGGTGTTCTCCTCCTTTTGGGAGCTCACGAGCTGGATGGAGGGTGGTTCAGAAGCCTGGCCGTATTCAGCTCTGAATCCACGGGGCCTTGAAGAGCGCCTGGCATCCGCTCAATAGATATTTTCTAAGAATGAATGAGTCTATTCATCATAATACTGCTCTAAAATTTCCCCAAATCTTTCAAGCCCACCCTCTCATTTCGCTTTCTTCACTGGGCAGAGACTGTCTCAAAGATGCTCAGCTGAGGTCTGGAGAGGCTGAGGAAGTTGGCTGCAGCCTCGAGGCTCTTTCCAAGAGGTTAGACCATCCCATTTCCTCTTCCGCCTTCATGCCAATGAGTCCCTTTATCTGGAGCCCTCTGGATGGCAGTAGACGGCGCTTGCTCCCTGGCCCCCTGTGACCACTAGGGCACCCCAGCCGATTCCAACCCAAGCCCAGAGAAGCAGCAGCTCAGAGCACAAGGCCAGAATTAGGTCTGAAATAGGATGTGTGAGGCCAACTAGCAATTGACTGCCCTACTTTTCACCATCAATAACCAATACCTCAATCACGACAAACCAGATTCCTAGGATGTATCTACAGGGCACTGATCAGTGTGGAGAAGCGAGAAGCAAGACTTCCTTGCTGAAGGGGCAACTGTGACTGAGGTGAATCCATGCCAGCCTCACCCCCATTTGGCCAGTGCCACGTGGAGTGCCAGGAGCAGAAGCCCTAACATGGGCCGGGGCTCCCCTCCACTCAGCAGAAGCAGAGCAGCCCTTTCTACAATGTTCTAACAACACTGTGCAGCACCGGTGGCCACTACGGCCGGACAGAGCCGTTCAGCGTTCACTGCCAGCACTTACACGGCTTCAGGTCCTGCCTTCTACAGCCGCACAGAGTTTGCTTTATTTTATTTTTAAATGAGGCAAAACTAAAACAAGAGAAGCAATGGGGGGCAGGGAACATGTGCTTGCTGAGTGATGACACCACTCTGGGCGGGATTGTCCCCTGGGGAATAAACAATGGCCAGACATGAACAGGCTCTGATAACCTGTTTATGGTCAATTAAAAATCCCAATTAACACTTCTGAAAAATAGTTCAATATTTGTCACCGAACTCAGTCTGAGATGCATCCAGTGGCAGGTGGGAGACGAGGCCACCTTCTTCAGAGGAGGAAGAGCTGGCTGCTCTCTGGGGACGGGCCCTGGGAGACTTTGGGGGGAACAAGTGGGGGTCTGGGGACCTGCTTCTCCAGCCCCATGCCTGTTTCCAAATGGCTATTCCCACATCATCAAATGAAGTTGGCCTCTTAGGAGCCCACGACTGCCATCTGGGCACAGCCCCTCTGCCTGTCCTCTGTCACTGACTCCTAGCTGTCCTGCTTCAGTTGCTGGCTCACAGTCTTCACTCTCCTACCCCAGGCCTGGTGGCCTGCATGTCCTGGGGATGTCACCCCTCGTGTCCAGCATCATAACTCCCAGGCCATTCACCCCACTCCAGATGTATGGAAGGCAAACAGCCTGGCCATGCAGGGGAAACACAACACGTGGCAGCTGTGACTACTGCTCTGTTGGTCCTTTGGACGCCTCCCCTCCCTCCCGTCCACATCCACAGTTTCATAGAGACACAAAGTCAACCACCTTATCTGGTACCCGAGCCTGCTCTCCAGTCCTTCTCCTGACACCTCGGTCGGGCTCTGCCCACTTCTCATGGGCTTGCTTCTTTCCTGTCTGGCTCCCCAGTCAACCCTCCTTGCTGCTGCCAGAACGATCTTTCTAAAATGCAAATAGGATCATCTCAGACCCCCTACTTGAAATAATTCAATAGCCCCCATTGCTTTTAGGAAAAGCTGAGGCTCTTTGGTGAAGCAGAGAAAACCCTTTGTGACTTCAGCAGGCCCTTGCCCTCCTTCTTAACCTTGTCCCCCCAACCCACCCATACCCTTCATGCACTGCCCGCTGAGTCCCCAGAACGTGCAGTCTTCCTGTGGCATGTTCCCTCTGCCAAGATAGCCCCTTCCCCTCTTCTTCGGCTAGCAAACACTGCCTCTCCATAGCCTAAGCTTCGCCTCCTCCGGGAAGCCTTCCCTGACCGCTCCTCCTCCGTGAGTCCACCGTGTTTGCTGCTTACCCTCCTCACAGCAATTCCCATTCCACACCATCAGCGTGGATTTATTGTTCCTTGAAGTTGTCTTCAAAACAAGGACTATGTCTTATTCATATCACACTTCCTGGTACATAGTAGTTGTCTAATATATGGTCACTGCATGAATGGATAAACAGTTAATACAGCTTTATAAAAATTGTGTGATTATCAAGTTTTTGTGAGTCACACAGTATTTCCCATTGAGCTTCATTATAATGTCAGAGGCGCTTTATCTTCATTTCCAACTGTTGGGATGTCAACAGAGGTTCTAGTTCTTTAACTTTACACGTCTTCCCCCAAAGCCTCTGTCAGGTATAACTCCACCCCGCATGATCCAGCAGAAACTCATAGTTAACGGATTCTTGTGGTTAATCCTCCTTATAAAATAGAAGACTTTCAGGAATGCAAATAACCATCTCCTAATTTATCTACTTGGTGAGTTCGCATCTGGAGGTTTCTGTAAATTAGCAGAGCGAACATGCAGCTTCTCCGTGAACGTGACCGCAGTTGTGGCTCACCCAGTAAAGACGCAGGCACTGGGGTTCGGACCCGGTGCAGCCGCCAGCGGTGAGCGCAGAACAGTGCGGAGAGGAGATGGGAGCCCGCAGAGAATTTCTGGGCTGCTCGGCAACTCCGTTATGCAAACCAGTGATTTTGAAGGCACAGTGCTGGAGCTCAGGCCTCCAACTCTCAGTTACCCCAAGGCTATTTCATCTTGAGGTTGTCCAGGCTGCCGTCACCAACACTGTGACCCTCTAAGGGGAACTGGAGAGAGATTTCTTGTTCTTCATCCCATCGGAAGCCTTCTGTCTGCTATTCAGAGGGCGGCCTGCCCTAAGCTATGGCCCTTGTGCACCACCGCGTCCCCTGCCCAGATGCTGGATTCTGATCTGGGAGACTGTTTACTCACCGTGTGTGGCAAATATTGACACTGAAACCAGCTTTGCTTCTGTGGTTGCTAGTTTTCTGGTCCCAGGAAACCTCGACTCCCAAGTGACAAATGCATTTGAGGCCCATTAGCTATCCTATCATCAAAATACAAATCTCCACCCCACTCCTGACCTTTTCCAATACCCAGAAATCGGAGTTTCTCCTTCCATCATCAGCCTTACTCCATCCAGAATCTGACCTCCCTAAAGACAGCTGAGTAGACGTGGCAGCAAGCGTGTCAGCCCATAAGACTGTGGGCGCCCTGAGGAAGAGACTTTTGCTGGAATGTCCATCTCCAGAGCCTGGTCTGGAACCATATCTAGAGGCAGCCCAGGAAACCTTCGGAGAAAGGAGAAACGATGACGATGATCATAACAACGACTATTACCACCTCCCACACACATTACAGCACAAGCCGTGTGTCCCTGTGCCAACTTCCTCACTCATGTTAGCCAGGTTAATTCTCACAAGAATTATCATGCCCACTTCACGGGTGGGGAAACTGAGGTTTTAGGAGGTTAAATAACTTGTACAGGATCACACAGCAGACTCCAAAGTTCACGCTCCTAACTCCTATGAAGAAAGGAAAAAGATGAGAGGAAGAAGGAGAGAGAAATAAATAAGGAGAAAAGGAAGGGAGGGAGGGAGGGAGGAAGGGCGGGAGGGAAGGAGGGAAGTGGAGAGGAAGGGAGGAAGGAGGAACAGACTGACCTGAAGCAAACCAGGCAAGATGATGATAATGAAATTTACTTCAAAAAAAAATAAATAAATAAAGGTAAAGACTTAATTATCATTCCTCAGACTTCTTCCCTGAAAAGCTCCCAGTGCCCTCGCATGTGTTCCTCTTCCTTCCGACAACCCAACCAGGTGGGTCAGAGTATCGGCTAGTGTGCTTATTCCTTTCATCCTCCCCGGGCCCCATCCCCACATTCACCCCCTCCCATACCACACACACATTTAAAAATGGTTTTTAGACAGATGGCAAAATGGAAATCCAGAAAAATTTTACGGTTAAAACTCGGACATCCAGCCCCCCAGCCCAGACGTCCTGGGTCAAACCAGGCAGACGGGTGGGAGGCCCAGGAGCTGGAGGGAGGAGGGGCTGAGATTTCTCGCTACACGTGGTTGCCTTGCTCCCGGTGACGGTGACGGGGCTGGAAGCCCCGGTGACGAGAACATATGTTCTCTTGTTTCGCTCCAGCCAAAGGGAAAAGGTAGATGTCACGCACACCCACACCCCAGGAACAACGCAAGTATTAATAACTGTTTTAATTGTATGCGAGTCTCAGCATATTTCCCCGTGGTGCCTCAAAACCATTTATTTTGGTACCTCACAGCGGGGACGGTACTATCCACCCGGGCCCTGCCAGGTTGGTGGTAACTAACAGAGAGCTCTTCATTCAGGGGAATATGGGGAGAGCGCTTCTGTCTCCCTGTGCGCATTAGGTGGGTGGGGGAGGCAGGGGGCTAAGGAGAGCGCTGGCAGCTATGCCTGCGCACCGCGGGGCGCGGAGTGTCAGCTCTCCGTCTCCACGCCAGGAAGGGAGGGTGGCCCGAGGGCTGGGAGGCGTGGAGAAGGCAGATAACCCCTACAATGCACAATCTAAAAATAGTGTGCGTTTGCCTTTGACACGCAATATATGATCTTCCCCTCAGCAGAATCACCTTTCTAATTTTATTTTGCTTAGGCTGTTATTAAAGTGAGTTTGCATTCCGGGAGAACGCTCGGACGGCTAGAGAGGCCAGCTGAATGCTGGGTGACAGGGACATTCAACCGGGGAGTCTAAATTTTTCCTGGACAATCCTAATCCAAGGCCAATTAATTCTAAGTATGGATAGTATTTTTCTTTTAAGACAATATTACATTTTTTTTCCTTTTGTTAGAAATAAGACACTTCCACCCTCCGGAGATGTGGAGGAGAAAGATTTCTTTCCCTGCTAAAAATTCCTCTTCTCACCCCCACCATCCACACGATTAACATATGTTCTGTACAGTAGATTCTCTCTGTGACAAACAAGGGACTTATTCGAGGCTCAAAACCACCATGGGGGCCACCTGGAATTATCTCCAGTGGGGAGGGGAAAAATTGGGGCTCAGAAAGAGCCTGATAAGGGTCCAAACCACCTGGTCCACATGTCTTGCCCACTCGCTCGCCTCTAAGCAGAACTATAACTAAATAATCGCAAACAAGTGAGCATCTTCGTATTACTTCCACCCACCCACCCCCGAGTCTCAGAAGGATTTCTCTCTAGAAGTGAAGTTCAGAATTCTAAATTCCCAAGTGTTCAATACTGGGGGAGGCGGGAAGTTAGCTAAGAGGGGAAGTGTGACCTTAGGCCAGTGCTTAACCTCTCTGAGCCTCGATTTTTTCATTCATCCAATGGGGATAGACTAGAGTTGTGCTTTTAAGTGGGAATAGCTCTCAAGCTGTTAGTGAACTTGGGTAGGCTGAGCAATTTCAGAATGGATGCCCATTCCTCTGTCTAACCCGGTTCTCTCCCATACAGTTGAAAAGGTGAGGGTCGGGACCAGCCCCGTGGCGGAGTGGTTAAGTTCACGCGCTCCGCTTTGGCGGCCCAGGGTTCGGATCCTGGGCGTGGACATGGCATCACTCATCAGGCCATGTTGAGGCAGCATCCCACATGCCACAACTAGAAGGACCCACAACTAATATATGCAACTATGTACTGGGGGGATTTGGGGAGAAAAAAAGCAGAGGAAAAGCTGAGGGTGTCTGGGCCCAATGAGCTTTATTTTGGGAGCCCACCAGGAATGAAGTACCCCATCTCCTCCTACCAATCCAAACTTCTTCCTGCTGGCTATGGATACCAAAATCTCCCTGCGCCATGGCCCTCTCTAACAGGCTCACCTCTTCCCTTCCAAACCACATGAGCAGTCTCCGCTAGGTGGAGGTCCTGCCTAGGTCCTGATTCGGTTCGTCAGTTGGTTTCAAATCAGCCTCTCCTATTTTCTCCTGGGGAAGCAAGCCGCCAGGCAGATAAAGATCAGAGTTCAGACCACCTCTAACTTCCCCATGTCTCAGTGTCCGCCTCTCCCCAGGGAGGACAGGGATCAGAGCTCAGTGTTCAGTTTAGATAATCCAGTAGGATTAAGGGCTAGAAGAGAGACGTGTGAATGGGAAGACCCTCTGAACGGTGCATCTCTTCATCACACACGTTCTGGGCCAGATGGACTTTTCCCGGTGAACCGCAAGTCAGGAGGGTGGCAGCCATCCACGGAGGGGACGCATCTGTGCAAACACTCGCGGGTCCCAGCAAACTCCCTGATCTGTGCACAAATGTGTCACGTGAGGGGAGGCAGGAGGCCTATGTCTTAGCCCCACTTCTGCCACTAATATCTTGGGCAAGTCCCTTAACTCTGTTTTCCCAAACTTGTTCAATTATAAATACCACCTGGGACCCTTACTGTAACGGGAAGATTCTTGGAGTCGTCACAGGATGGAATTGCTATAACCTTGAGAAGGTGGCTTTAGACCTGTGTTCTCTCTTCTGTAAAATGAAGTGGGCAGATCGGAGGCATTCTAAAGCAACATCATGAGGGCAGCGTTCCAGCTCTGAAGTTGCATGCCTCTGTGACCAACTCACATGTGAAAATACAGCATCGCAAATGGGCCCAGATGCACGGATACAAACAGAATCTAGTTTTCTTCTTGCTCCAGTATGTAGGTCTTACTTGGTTTTGGCTGGGCTTCTGGTGGAGACTCAACAGGCTTTTTTGTTTGTGTGTTTGTTTATTTTTTTTGCTCAGGAAGATTTGCCTGGAGCTATTCCTGCCAATCTTCCCTATTTTGTGTGTGGGTTGCCACCACAGCTTGGCCACTGATGAGTGGTGTAGGTCTGCACCCAGGAACTGAACCCAGGCAGCTGAAGCAGAGCTCGCCAAACTTAACCACGAGGCCACGGGGCCGGCCCGCCATGAGCAGGTTTTACATTACCTATAAAGTCTGTACTTTGTGGGAGCTGGTGTTCCCATTTCCTGATGTGACTGACCCTTAGCCCAGCAGATGGGTGGTAGTGGGCAAGTGGACACCTGTGACAGAACACATTAGTTAGGGACAGTCACATCCCTGCCCAGAGAGTCAGCTTAAATTTCAGGTGATTAAATAAATACCACCTTTTGAAAGCTGGGAAGATGGAACAACAAATGGAATTGGTTTCCTGACTGCCAGAGAAAAGAGGAGAAAGTGAATGATCTTGGAGGTTCTCCTGCTTCTCTCTCCTCTCTGCTCCTCCATCCTCCTTCCAAAGGAACTGCCTCCCAAGCCAGTCTTCCAGATGTCTCCCCAAACCAGCACACGTAGCCCCCACCAGGCCTGCCACAAAGCTGGTGGAGGCAGACTCCTCCTACCCAAGGAGGCTTTGTAAGAGTCTGAGCTGCCTGAAGGCAGGTAGACCAGATGCTTCTAAAGGGCCATTAAGAAGCCATCTCCCAGTCTTGGGGAGCAGGGGTTAGTACCTTCTCCATCCCTGAGAGGTTCCGGCAGAGACTGGACCCCCAGCATAGATTTACCAAGGGGAGAAGATACAGACTGGATTAGGCCAATGGCAAATTTGAGAAGTGTCAGCTGCACAGGACAAACCATGTCTTCAGTATCTCCCACCTCCCTCTGTGTGCCCTACACTTCCCCTCCCACCAACGGGACATTGTGACACTCAGTTTTCCCACACTAATCGTGGGAAGTCAAGGAGACTCGAGGTTGGAAGGGACTTCAAACCTGTCTAGTTTAACCCCAACATCCAAAGCCACAGCTCTGCCACATCCTCCCCGTCCCCATGGCCATCCCCATCCCCACAGGGCAGTGTCTTCCTTCTGCTGGACCATCTGTAGTGAGAAAAAACTCACTACCTGCAAAGATGCCAGATTTCTTTGGACAGCCCTGCTGTAAAGTGGACTTGATATCAAATCTCAAACTATCTTAGTCACTCAAGGTTCTGTTGCTCTTCCTAAACCAATTCAATTCCCTTTGACTTCGGGCAAGTTTCTTAACTTCTCTAAGCCTCAATTTTCTTTTTCATAAAGTGGGAATAATAATAATATATAACTCAAAGGACGTTTGTGTGAGTCACATGAAATAGTAAATATGCAGTGCTTGGCACATAGCAAGCCCTCGAGAAGCACTAGTGGCCAATATTTTTGAGGAACTGATATATTCCTTTGCACCTAAGGCATTCCTGCTACTTTCATTTTCAGAAGGGACACACGCTGTCCTGAGAGAGGGCGTTCTCAGGTGCTCTGGAGACACGGGCAGGGGGTACATGTCAGAGATGGCACATCGCACCCAAGGGGAACCATACTGTTCCATCAGGGCGAAGGCTACCCGGGTCCTGCCGGAGGGTGGGCAAGGGTGGGAGGAGACTTCCAAGGAGCACACCCCTCCATACCCATCCCCAGGCTGTCTCTTCCTTCTCACTCCATGCACCCAGATACACAGCAGGATGTGAGGTAAGGGCTGGATAGGGGTGTGGGCTCCCATTACATGCCACCCAGTAAGTTGTCCCAGGTTCATCCGAGGCACAGTCCTCTCCCAGAATCACAGCCTATCAGTTACAGAACCTCCTTCAAATGTACTCACCAGCTCTTTGACTTGGGCAAGAAATTCAAACTCTCTGAGCTTCAGTTTCCTCATCTGTGAGATGGGAACACTGATCCTATCGACCTCCTGGACTTTTCACTTTATGATAAACTCCAACCTTGGTATGTTACTAAGGATTTCAGATACGGCCTGGTATCAATCTATGGTCCAGTCAGCCATTGGCCATCGTGAAACAAGATGGTAGCTGTATTAATCTGCTTGGGCTGCCCTAACAAAATACCATAGGCCGAGTGGTTTAAATCTCAGAAATTTATTTTCTCACGGTTCCGGAGACTGGAAGTCCAAGATCAAGGAGCCAGCAGGCTCAGTGTCTGGTGAAGACGCTCGCCTTGGTTTGCAGACGGCTGCCTTCTCACTGTGTCCTCACACGGCAGAGAGAGGAGAGTGAGCTTTCTGGTGCCTCTTCTTATAAGGAAACTAATCCTGTCAGATGAGGGTCCCACTCAATGACCTCATTTAATCTTTATTACTTCCTTAGAAGTCTCATCTCCAAATACAGTCACATGAGGGGGTTAGAGAGTCAACATATGAATGGGGGGAGGGAGGAGACACAAACATTCTGTTTAAAAAAGTAGCCAGAAAGGGTTTCTAAGTGGCTATTTCAATAAATTTCATGGACATGGTTATCTAACTCTCTCTTTCTGGGTTCACTGGCTTTGGGGTGAGGCTTCACAAGAGAGGAGCCAACAGATCAGCATCTTCAGGGCAACAGGCAAGTTTCCTAATGCATCAGCCTCAGTAGCAGTTGTGAGAAAGACGAGACCCCAGGGAGGTGGTCCAGGCCCAGTTCCCTGGGGAGCCACCCCTGGGGGTGACAATGACAATGGGACAGACCCAGAGCAAAGGAGCAAGGAGTCGGCTCAGTGTCCTGGCTTTCAGGCTGGGCCTCCTTGGTCACACGTACAAAGGAGAAATCACCAGACTTGACCCAGCCTCAGCGCAGTCCTGCCCTTGGTGCACGGATGGCTGTCCCCTCTGCCAGGGAAGGTCCAGGAAGACCTTGTCGTGCTGACAGACTACTGTCCTGATGGCCCAGGACTTGTATTTTACTTCGCTTCCTCTAACATTGCCTTGTTTACTGCAAGGATATTTCATCTCCCAGATTCATCCTGGGACCATCCTTAAAGGTTCCTTGTCTGCTCAGTGAGATGGCCCTGCTAATCATAAAAATCTATGTTGCAATTTCAGATTAATTAAAGCTGTAAACTGGGGAAGCTAGTGGCTATAAGTCATATTTCCCACTTCTCTGCACCCTCTCAAAATCATATCATTTTATGATACTCTTCCTAAGAATAATTTTACCCCCCAAAACCTTCCTTTAGCCAGCAGGTAGCCTTCCTCGGGGTGGGCTGCCCTCCAATCATGGCTTCCTGGCTGTGGGCAGTGGGATCTGACACAGATCCTGGGCCAAGAGCCCCCTCCCCAAGCTTGAGCAACCCACAAATGTATCCAGCATGATCCTTAGGAACTAGAATGGGGAAGCAGACTCCTGGTGTGGAGCTCAGCTCTGCCACTTACATCCCATATGACCGTGTGACTTAACCGCTCTGTGACTCAGTTTCCCTATCCATGAACTAGGGATGATTACGGTGCCTACCTGGTAGACTGTTGTCAGTATTAAATGAAATGAGCTGCTAACTTCTAGAAACTGCCTGCACATGAACAGCTTGGCAAATGGTAACTGTTAGGCAGCGTCTGGTGAGCCCAGTATCTAGACAGGCCCCCCCAGACAATCCCACAGATACAGTAGTGTCCCTGCCCTCTGGAAGTTGACATTCTAATTGGGAAAATGGAACACAGTCAAAAAGAAAGAGCCTACCAGCCCTCAGCCACATGGTACCTGTCATCAATGCCATTGGCATTGGATCATCACTTCAAGGTGACAAAGTTAACCTCCACCCAACTCTGCTCCTAAGATGGGCAGATTGTTAGAGAGGTGCATCCAGTGGTTCAAGCTTCGTTGCTCCTGCCTTCTCTAGAGAAAACCAAGAAAATGGAGCATACTCCTGAGTGACCCCGGAGGAGTCTTTCAGGATGGCTTTTTTCCTTTTCTTTTTTTTTTTTTGGTGAGGAGGACTGGCTCTGAGCTAACATCTGCTGCCAATCTTCCTCTTTTTGCTTGAGGAAGATGGTGCCTGAGCTATTACGTGTGCCAGTCTTCCTCTATTTGTATATGGGACGCTGCCGCAGCATGGCTTGATGAGGGACGTGTAGGGTCATGCTCGGGATCCGAACCCACAAACCCTGGGCTGCTGAAGCAGAGCACACGAATTTAACCACTACACCACCGAGGTGGCCACCAGGATGGCATTTTTGAACAGAAGAGCAGATATTTTCCTTTGTGCATCAAAGTCGGGGTTATAATTTCTGCTTCATGGGGCAGGCTGAGTTCCGCCAAGGGCAAAGAAAAATGAGGTTGGGAGGAGTTACAGCTGCTCTGCTTTGTGCCACCCTCCCTTCTTTTGAGGAATTAAGACAATGAGCCCCATCACCCTTAAACATGCACCAACTGTGAGAGCACTCTGCTGCTCCCATTTTACAGAAGAGAAAAACTGAGGGGCAGAAGAGCTTGCTGAAGTCCCTGATCGGAACCAGTTGGGGGGCTTCCTAAAAGAACTCAGGGTCCCACAGAGCACCCCGGCTCAGGGCAGTTCTCTTCCTCATCACCCGTTTCTTCCTATACCAGGTTGAGGTGTTCCCACCCACTCCACTCACCAGGCACAGGCCTCCAATCCCTGGCACAGAGAATCCACTCCAGGGACAACACCATGGCAGACTGAGGCCTCTTTACCCAAACGTCTGCAATTCCAGGCTCAAGAAAGATCTGATCCTGCAGCAACTTATTTTTTTCAATTTCATCCCCGTCACCTTAATAACTGCATCTCTGGATTGTTTAATTCCACAGTGAAGCCACTTCTGCCTACAACTAGCCTATCATCAGCTGGGATTAAGATTCATTTCAAATAAGAGGGTCCCCCCTCCTTTCATCTCCAAACTAAATTTGCATTACAAAAAAATTAAACAAAAGCAGCTTTTTGAATCTCCACTCATTACTCCCATTACATTTGTTAACATCATTATCCTCAACTGAAGATGGCAACTATTATCAAACGTGGTAAGGCTTTTGTGGACCTCTTGCTGTATTAGTTCAGAAAATTGCTTTAATGCATATGCTTTTAGAGGTTTAAAAATCTACCATAGCATTATAAGCTATATAATGCTGTACAATTTTTTAATCTAATAGTGCATTTATTTAAGTTTTTTTTTTTTTTAAAAAAAGCACATTGCACTGAGATAAGAATGCATGCCTGTGGTAAGGAAGAACACAAATGCAATTGGGAAAATGCAGAACTAGGCTCCTGACTGGCAGGCCCCCCTCCTTCCCCTGGAGAAGACATCTCTCCTCTTGAGGCCAAACCCTGAGGCCCCAGTGAGTCTAATGTGTGTGGATGGGGGTCAGGGGCACAAGGGTGGGAGTGCGGTGGGTGCTCACTGACCCAGCAATGGGAGGAAACTCTCCCATTTGGGGCTGTAAGCAAAAGCAAGCTCCTGCTATTCATTAACACAGAAAGGCACGGTTTCAGGGGCAATTACCAAATTTCTATATTCATAGAAATCCAGTTTCCCTGGAGAGAAAGGCTCAGGTTGGAACATTTATGAAGTGCTGGTTTCTTATGGAAATAAGAATTTTTGGTAATTACACGGGAGCTGCTCTTTATCTGCTTCTGCATTTTAATGATGGGGAATGGTACTTTGTTAGTTTCTTTTTTTTTTTATTATGACTATTAAAGTGCACACAGGCCGACAGCATCCTCGCTGGTTTCCCGGGGATCCATTCATCCTAATAGCTGAGATCGCAGCATCCGCGACCCCGCTCAATCACACTCAATCACTCTGCTCACCAAACCAGAGAGCTCGGGGACAGAAAAGAGACGACGGCCGGCATTGCAGCTGCACGCTGGGGCTCCGCACCCCCAGTTCCTCCTCCAGTACCTCCTCATGCCTTCTCTGCCTCCTGGCCCCTCTCTGTGCCCAGCCCCCTTTCTGGGGCTGTGTGGAGTGTGTTCACTCCTCAGAAGCCATTTTTAGGGCTAACAGATTAAGGCCTGTGAGATTCTGTTGTTTTCTCCCCCCGACTCCCCTTTCTGCAGCAAACCCCCACCCCCAGTCACCCAGGACTCACAGGAACGTGAAGATTTAAGTGTCACTAGAGTAGGGCTCACATAACAAGGCTCCCTGCCTCAGTTTCTCCATGGCTCCTTTCCCTTTCATTCCCAATGCCCTGTTGCTAGCTTCCAAGCCCATCTGTCATCAGTCCCTGTGGGACCTACGTTGGCCTCTTCCCTCCCCCTGCCCTGTACCCCATTTCTGAGACCTCACTCCATGGCACGACCACTCTCTCCCAGGGAGGCCTGCAAAACGACACCGACCTTCCTCCCAGAGCTATTGCAGCTGATTTATGATGGTGATAAAAGAGGTCAGAGCTTGATTAAGCTTAATAGATCCATTAATTACACCAAACAAAACAAACATAACGGACATAAAAATTTACGACCTCCGTCGCCAGTTCAGATGCGTCTCCTTGTTGGGCCTCGACAGATCCTGCGGAGCCCATCCATCTCTCCTGCTGTAGGATCAATGGCCTGCGGCCGGGTGGAGGCATTGCGGGGTGGAGGTGGAATTACTCCAGCACCCCAGACTCTGTTGCTGAGGGAAGGACCTGGAACCACCTCCTAGGCCCCTCACCGCACCCCGTCTCTCCTCTAGTCTCACAGCGCAGGTTAGCACAATGGGCACAGCATTGTGGTTAGCAACTCAGGCTCTCAGACCTGACTGTGTGCCCAAATCCTGGCTCTACGCTTACTAACTGCATGGCGACGGGCAAGTCAGTCCATCTCTCAGGGTCCCCATTTCTGCACCTGTGCAATGGGAATAATAATAGCACCTACCTCCTGGGGTTGTTTTTGGGATGAACTAAGATAATGTATCTAAGGTGCTTAACTGTTACCTGGTGCATGGTACATGCTGTCACCTGTGTTTTATTTACCTTATTGCTATTACAGTTTGGATAGATAAAGACCAGAGACTGTCTACAGCTCCCGTATTTCTTGGGGAATTTCATCTTTCTCCCTGTTCTGAGAGACGGGGAAATCTGCCCTAAAGTAACCCATCACCAGGTGTTTGTTAAAGTGCCTTAAGTGCTCCACCCCCTGGTTAGGGCCGAAAGAGCATCTCAGCTTCAGCAGGTGCTGCCTGCCCAGAAATGATTTAAGGCATCAGCAAGAGCCCAGAAGGTCATCCAATGGGACTCTTCCCATCTTGCCATTTTCCACAGGAGGAGAGGAAGAGGAAGGAGGTTCTAAGGGTCTCTCCCATGGCCGTGGAGCTGCATGCTGATGCAGTTGGAACTAGAGCCCTGGGCCCTTGACTGGTCCAAGCATCTTTCTATTCCACCACACTTTGCATGCAGTTGTGCCCACCCTCCCACCCACCTGGATTATCACAAACCAAAAGAAACCGCACCAGGAAAAAGAGAAAGCAGTGTAGGAAAATACGAACTGAAGTTGGAATCCATAACCCACTGGCTTGGCATCGCCTTTCTTCAAGAGCCCGATGTTCTCTGGTTTCAGACGCAACAGTACTCCCTTCCCCAGGACCCTTGCACCGGCTGTTCCATCCACCTGGAATGCCCTCCTCCCCTCCTGTTCCCTTGACCAACTCTACTCCTATCTCAACACTCAGCTCAGGTTTCACCTCTTCTTCAGCTTCCCTAACCCTCCCAAGATCTCCCAGAAACAACAGCATCCTCACCTCTTCTCTCCTCCCCTCACACCCCCGCCACAGTCCATTCTCCATGGCAGTTAATGTACTTCACTGTGACTTTTCTTTTTGCTTGGTCATTCTCTTATTCATCAAAAAATATACTGAGCATCTACTATGTGCCAGGCACTGTCCCAGGCACTGGGAATATGGTGGTGGGACTAGACAGCCATAGTCCTTGACCTCATGGAACTTACGATCTAGTGAGCTAATTGTGTCTTGTGCATCTTTGAATCCTCTGTGCCCAGCATGGGGCCTAACAGAAACAGCTGCTCCATGGAGCGTGCTGAGGAAGTGATGGGGACGCTTGGAGGAGGGGCAGAGCCTGTCTGTGGGTGGGCTGGCTGGGGAAGACCGGCAAGTAGGTGGGTGGTTAGGATCTCTCTGCAGAGCAGGGCCAGGAGTTATGGTTCTGCCTGAAGCCCACCCATGGGGCTTGCGACAAGCCTGGGGGAGCACAGAGAGATCCGCTTGCGGTGGTTTAACCATATATAACCCTCCCCTATCTGTTATTCCATCCTCGATATCAATTCCTGGTCTGTCACTCGGCCCACAAGACCCTGGAAATAGATTTAAATTATTGCTTTATTTCCCATCCAGCTCAGGGGGTTGATTTATGCTGCCCAAACAATCAAGCCTTTATCTCAGTCACCCAGCAGCATTAGTAGCAATTTATCATGTTTTACTTCCCCCTTTACTACCCGACACTGGGGCCCGTTGGTTATGTCCTTCTTTTCTCAGATGCAGCTGCAAGTGGGTATGAGCTATAATGGTAGCAAAGGCCAGGGTCGCCTCCTGACAGCCTGGAGCCAGGGGACAAGAAGATGCTTAACCTGGAGACCCTTTTATCTCATGGAGATTGGAAAGAATCCAGGCCTGGATGGCAGTGGTCCTGGTCGCAGCTGTGCTGTTAGCCAGCTGAGCAACCTTGAGCAAATCACTCCCCATCTCTGGGCCTCAGTATCCTCATCTGTGACCCTCTCTGACCACTGAGGGCTTAGGAAAGAGCAGAGGCACCTTGTGGAGCTGTCCCCAAATGCAGGCTATGGCTTTGCCTTTTAAAATCTTAACCCAGCCAACTCTACCTGCCTCCCTATTCTCCACATTAGGGTGTGAGCTGCGCAGAACCAGCCCGCCTTTTGGGAACAGGTGAGCACGCCAAGCAAGAGCGGGGAGAGCAGCCCAGCTGAGCTCAGAGTCAGAAGGCCCAGCCAAGCTCGGAGTCAGAAGTCCAACCAAGTTTGGGACATGATGATCCGACTAGACCCGGAGGCCACGTCCTCCCGCAGCCTGGTTTGTGCAACCCAAGAGTAAGGATGGTAGTTACATGGTTGAAAACAATCAAAAGAAGGATAATATTCTGTGACACACAAATAGTACATGAAATTCAAATTTCAGCGTCCATAGTAAGGTTTTTTTGGAACACAGCCACGTCCACTCATGCATGTATTGTCTCTGCTTTTGCTCTACCTGGCCGAGGGGAGGAGGGGTGACAGAGACCTTATGGCCCACAAAGCCTAAACTATTTACCCTCTGGTCCTTTACAGAAAGGCTGCCAGCCCCTGGGCTAGGTGATTGGCGATGCCAGACATCCTCACCCTAGACATGCCTGAGCCTGGGCTTGTGGCACTTGTTTTCTGTTTAGTTTGGAATGGAGATCCACTCCCAGAGAAAGGAAAGGCTCTCCTGAGGTTTTCGTCAGCTGAGGGAACCCCCCCGGGGGAAGCCAGATGAGAGACAGCCTGGAGCCTCCATCACTGGGGCATTGATCAGGCTGCTCCTGCCACCTGGTAGAGCCCGAGAGAAGCCAAGGACACTGCTTGTGGCCCCTGCACTTATCCTGCCTGTTCCTGCCTTCGAGCCTTTGCCCACAGGGTGCCCTCCACCTGCACTGTTCCTCTTCCCCCCCACATGTTCATCCTACCCACCCCTCAAAGGTCACCTCCTCCATGAAGCCCATCCGGAAGGTCTCCATGCCCCCTTGGAGCCCCCTCAGCACTTCAGCAGAACTTCCCCAGTATCACTCATCATTTCCTCCATTGAGGACAACAAATTGGTTTCATCTCAGGCCAGTTCCAACTGACTGGTGGTGGCTTCCTGTGTTGATAAGGAATGTGAAGCTGCTTGGGAGCTCAGCAAAACAGACAGTCCTGATCAACCAGCAATGGCTGCTATGCGCATGGGCGGGGGTTCAAGCCCATTCTGAGCATCTTGCCTTCTCCGCTCTATGCTGGGCATTGGTGAACAGTATCAGCCCCCTTGTGAACTGTAAGTTCCTTGTGGTCAGTGTCTACCCCACCCCTGGGCCCCCCACTGTGCCGGCCCAGAGCTGGTCTCAGGGCATGCCCCCAGTGGCTTCTACTGACAATGCCCTGAAACCAGCCCTTTCAAATGCCTCCTGGCAACTGGCACTAAAACACACCTATTTGGCTTGTTTTCAAGGAACTGCGCCGGGAGGCCCTGCTGGGGCCCGGAACAAACCTCTTCACCAGTCGGGTCACAGGAGGACCTGAGCGGCGAGGAGAGAAGGGCAGGTTCCACCTTTGGGGAAGCATCCTTGGTATTTACACAGCAAACAACACCCAAGTGAGGCAGCGTGTCAACACGGCCCGCTCACCAGCTCCCCTGCCTCAGCATACTTTAAATGTTTGCCACATGCCAGACATTAATATTTTAATGGCTGCACGTCCCTGGCAGGCGGAGCAGCGTCCAGAACACAGTGTAAAGAATTGAGTGATAACAGCCTTGACTGTATGCGAGGTCAGTGGGGCATTGCTGGCGCCGGTGCCAGCCTCTCCCTGAGCCACCGACCCCCTGTGGGCCCCCCTCACGCACCTGGCCACCGTGGTCTGGGGACCGCAGGGCTGTCTGTTGAACTGCTGTGCATGCACAGGGATCTCCCGACCTGAATGACCCCAGACGTCTCCCAGGACCTTTCATGAACCCCACACTGAGAGGATGTAAGTGTGTGGAGGGGACCACAACTCAGTTCCCAGCACAGCTGCAGTGGCCTTGGTCCAGTAATTCAGACAGCTTTGGGTATCTGAGACCCAGCAAGGGCTTTCTGGGGGCACAAGGGCGCAGTGGGGAAGGAAAGCCCTCACTGACAGAATTCATCATTGGGATTAATTGATCCATCCGATGGCTTCCAAATTCCTGATAGCCCTTAAAACAGACAATACTTAGCTCAGGGAAAGTGGATAGCTATACCAAATATTGCTCCCAGTTTTCCTTTCTAAAAATACACACAAACGAGATGAACATTCAAAAAATTCCACCCACCATATAAGACCTTTAAAAAAAATACTCTCTGTTTGGAAAGCCTTAAAAGTTACCTGTTATTGCAAGCTTGGTCCAAACTCTTCAGGGAAGCAGCGTGGGGATTACAATTATAATTACTTGCTAATAACAACAGCTGGCATTTAAGGAGCACTTACCGTGTCCTAAGCCAGGAGTTGGCAAACTTTTTCTGTAAAGGGCCAGATAATAAATATTTTCAGCTTTATGGGCCAGACTCACCTCTGCCGTTGTAACCGGAAAGCGGCATAGACAATACTTACAGGAAAGAGAGTGGCCGTCTTCAAATCAAAGTTTATTTGCAAAAACAGGAGGTGGTGGGCCTGCCCTGACTCCTGTGCTAAGCCGTGTGCTGAGTGTTTCACGCGCATCATCTTCTTTAGTCCTTGTAACACCCCTAGGAGATGGGTACTGTCATCGTCCTCATTTTTAGAAATAAAGAAATTCAGAGTCAGGCTATTTCTTGCCCAAGATCACAAAGTTAATATGCAGCGTAGCTGGAATTCAAGCCACTTTATATTGCTCTTGTTAAGAATCTTGTAAAAATAATAATACTGGCAGGCATTTGTAGAGTGTTTATTAGGAACCAGGTACTATTCTGAAGGCTTGATTTAACCCTTACAACTCTATTATTATTATTCCCATTTTACAGAGGAGGAAACTAAGTGCAGAGGGGTGAAATGACTTGCCCAAGGGCGCACAGCTTATCAAAGGCAGAGCAGAGATTTGAACCCAGGTGTTCTAGTTCCACAACCTGTGTCTTAAATGCTTAACCCTCAAGGCATTCTTCGAGGCAGGTTAGTGGGCAGCAGGCCAGGGGTTTAGGCCTCTGTGATACCATTCCCTTACCACTGAAAAAATATAGGATCCAATCCCGTCTTCCACAGTGCCCACCTGTCCCGGCAACAGGTCACCAGAAAAAGAGCCGACTATGCTCTGTGGCCTTCTGGCCCGGAACCCATGTGGGGTTTCCAAGGCAGAAAGGACTTGAAATCTGGATACCAAAGTCCCAGTGGTCTGTCCCCCATCCTTCCCAGGCTTGATCAAGTGATCAGGTCTCAATCAATGAGTTCCTCCTGGTCCAGGGGCTGGAGCCCTCCGTGAAGCCTGGAGGGACAGCGTCCCAGGCCACCCGCTGGTGCCCAGTCAGCAGGGGCACGCCCAGCATAGGAGCAGCTGGCAGCGCCTGCCGCCACACACGCCACTCATAATGACACCCAGGCATCCAGGTACCCAGCAGATAGCAATTTTCCTTTTTCCTTATTGGTGCAAGGCGAGTCAGAGAGCCTGACAGGGCCCCAAACAAGCTGTCAGGGACTTCTAATTAGGGCTGAAAGGCATAAAGAGTGTACACGCCCTCCAGCCCTGGAATTAGCAGGACAAAGTGCCGAGAGGGAGTCAGAGGAGCTAAAAGAGGAAAGCCTGCTGTGGGGGTGGTGGGGGGACCAGGCCGGATCACTGGGTGGGCGGGGCCTCCTGGCCCCTGGAGCTCACTCCCCTCTCCAGGGCTCCCTGAAAATGCTTGAATGGAGAGAAGAACATCGGAGCAAGATCCCTTACACCTTCAAAGCCCACTTTATCTCCTCCTCCTCACTTCCAAATAATTTGCCGAGTCCAGAGAGGCCGTCGAGTGGCGTTTAAGTCGTGGACCTGAATCAGCCACTGTGGATACAAACCCAGGCTCTCCTGCCGTCCAAATTCCAGCTCCTCCTCACTCACCTCCAAGGGGTGTTGTGAGGACTAAAGGAGAGAAGCCCGTCAAAGTGGTTAGCACAGCGCCTGACACAGAGGAAGCCTCAGAAATAAACGGCAGCTCTCACGGTTCCTGTGAGCAGCGGGCTCCTGAGGCTCCGCTAAACCCTGCGTTAGGGGCAGGCACAGCCTTTGTCCCCTGAGGAACCTCCTGAAGGACACTGACTGGCACCTATTAGAGACACCAGGTAGGATATTAGGCCCCTCGCATAGGCAAACATTTCATTTCCATCCTCAACCATTGTCCAAAGTCAGCCTTATCACCCCCATTTTACAGAGGAGGAAACTAGTACTCAGAGAGATAAAAGACCTGCTCAGAATCACAGACCTGAAAAATGGTAGATTCTGGATTCAAATGCTGCAATGAATCATCCTCCTTACAATAATCGCCACCATTGTTTGCACATTTACAATGTACCGTGCACTGTGCTAAGCAAGGTAGGTGTTATTTCCCCCAATAGTGCCCCCGTCACTGGCCCGGTGTTGAACAGTTGGAGCAGCTAGCAAGCGCTTCTTTGCACTGAGCTGAAGTGTGCCCGCCTGTGAAGCCTGCGCGTGGGTCCTGGGTCTTCGCCTTGGAGATGCAGAGTCAGTCCAGCCCCTGTGGACAGGCCAGCCCTCCAGGAGTCTGAGAACAATAATCACCCCTCCCCCAATTTGTCTCCAGTTATGTCAGCCATCTTTCAATGGCTGACATATCGTTTAGTTAGTTATTATACTCAGAGGTTCCTGCCTCCACTCTCCTGATCCCCTCCTGCAGCCCGGGCCTGCTTCATTTTGTCAATGTCCTTTTAAAAACGTGGAGCCTGGAGTCCACGGCTATGGACTGACCCAGAGCTCTCTGGGGAGCCTCATCACCCTGTCGGTTCAGGCTGATATGCAGCCAACCAAACCCCGAGTTTTCAGACAAGTCTCAGGCCCCTTCCTGTCTCAATGCCCATTGATTCTAGAAACAGTAGTTCCCATGTATTCCTAGCAGATTTCATCTCACATTCTCCCCATAAATCTAGTCCGTTGAAATTGCTTTGTATCATGTTTCTTGCATAGCAAGGGGGTTAAGAGCACAGGCTCAGGGGCCCAATGGGCTGGGACTGAATCTTGGTTCTGCAACTGGTTACCTCAAGCTCTTTGTCCTCAGTTTACTTATCTGCAATATGGAAATAATGATATTACCTACCTCATTGGGATGCTGACAAAATTAAATGTGAACACACACAATGTGTTATGAACAGAGCCTGGCACATGGTAAGTGCTATAGCGTGTTAGCTATTATTTTTCTCATTACTATTATACAAGGTATTTATCACTCCCTTGTAGCTTTAGGTCATTCATGAATCTTATTAGTATGTACTCCACATCTTCACCAAAGTCACTGACAACACATCTTGAAAAGAACAGGGGATCCAGTGTCCTGAGAACTTCTCCAGATTGACCTCAGTCCATTAGGCATTCATTCCCCCTGGTCTCCGCCCTTTTACAGATGTTCCTCGTTAGATGCCGTCCAGGTTACAAACCTCCAGCTTGTCCGCAGGGATGCCACCAGAAATTATGACAAATGCCATGCTGAGATCCTCATCCTTTGTCCAGAACATCCTTTTGACCTACCAGCACTTCACAAAAGAAGAGGAGGTTTGTTTGCTGGCATGACCAGTTTCCAGTGAACCCATCCCAATATTTGGGGATCTCTCCTCACTTCTCTTTGTGTCCACGATCGTCCGTGTCACGTCTGTTTTAGAAGCCCGCCTGGGGCTGGCGTGGAGCTTTCCTGTGAGTTGTGTGCAGCATTGCCCTGCTTTCCCCCATGAAAAGCAAAACAACATTTGCCTGTGTCTCCCTATGCAGCCTTCTCTCCAGCTCTGTGCAGCTCCCCAGAGATGCCCACGGTGATCTAGCAACTTCTTCTGTAGCATCTCCTCTCAGCAGCCGCCAGGTGATCTCAGATCCCTGTGCCACCGTGGGCTCGGGTCCCTCAGACCAGGTTCCCTCTCCCAGTCCACCCGTCCTTCTCTCAGACAGAGCGTGGCTTTGCTGCCAGCCCTTGAACTCCCATGAATGCTACACCATCTGCGCCCATCAGCAAACCTGCCTTTTCTTGTTCTTGCTACAAAAGCAACTCTAAAAGGCCCTTCTTAAAGCCTTAACATCATTTTTTTCCTCATATCTCGCCTCATCTGGGGTTTAAGCCTTCCTTGCCTTATAGAGCACAATAAGCTGACCCCAAAGGCTCCTTCCAGTCTGTTGAGAACGCGAATCCCTCAGGAACTGGACGAACAGTGCTGAGGCCGTGGGGCAGGTCGCTCGGCCCCCTGGTCCTGCTGGGTCATCAATCGGCATTACTGCTGGGCACTGCAGGAGATGAGGTGGAGTTCTGGACCAGAGTGGGAAGTGAGAGGAAGCCCCACGAGGAAAGGGGCTGGGGCCATGGAAGGTGAGGGTGGGGGGCAGGAGGGACGCAGCCTGGCGCTGTCACATGGGCCTCACCCGGCCTGCACACTGGGGATGCACAGCAGCTGCCCACCCCCAGGCCCCCCGCTACTCTTTATTCATTAGAATGCTCCAGTGCCGACTAACTTTATTTGCTCAGTATTTATTTCGCCAGCCTTGAAGCGGGAACAACAGGCAGCTTGATTGAAAGGTTGTCTGGTTTCATTGTGGCTCCTGTAAGTAATTCTGCAGCCTCGGTGGAAATGGTATTTTATAACTTGCCAGAGCAGATATCCCTGAGCGAATTGGAATAGATATTCCCGTGTCACCTAAGCTGTCTTCTCCCTAATGCCCAGGCCTCCGAGAATCACTGCCCTTCTCCGCAGCCCCACGACACTGCACTTCTCCAGGGCCCGTGCCTGGGCGTCCTGCTCAGCAGAATGTCCTCCTGGAATGTGGCTGCCACCATCTACCACCCGACACGGGCAGAGGGCAACTGGCCTAGAAATGCCATGGGAGGGCTCCAGGTTAGACTTGGGCTCATTCCAAGGGTGAGACACTGGAATAGGGGGGCGGGGTGGGGAGGAGGCAGAGGGAACACATCACTTCTCTGGACATCCCAAAGGCCAGTGGCAAAGTTGGGCCCAGTCCTGCCTGGAAAAGGGAAGGCTAGGAAGCTTTTGGAGAGCACTAAAAATAGGAGGAATCAGACTCCGCCAGTGCTTCCCCGGCCTCCCTCACCAACGCAGACCGACTCCCGTTGAGAAATTCAACAGGCAGAGCCCCTTCCCCGGGCGTAGCTGGGCAGGGTCTCCGTGGGTAGGAGGTGGGCTGGGGCTGGGCCTTCCACACTGCTGTGTTCCCTTTGTCACCCACCTTGGAGGGCAGAGCAGCCCTCTGTCCCTCAGGGCTCCCAGCAAGCTCCGCCCCAGGACAGCCCAGGCCGCCCCATCTCTGAACCCAGGGCACCTCCTCCCGCAGGCAGCTTCAGGAGGCTGGTGCAGAGTAGAGGGAGCTCCATCTCCTGCCCCCGGAGCGCTGATGGCGGCTCTGATCGGGGCTTGGCCATCACCCTCTCTTTACTATTACGACTAAATCAAGCCGGGTGATTTATTTCCCACTTATCTTTCCCGTTTCCGCTGCCTGTCCGATCCGCACTGTTGAACACGCCGGAGTGAAAACATATCATCTGTTCCGATCAGCTGCTGCTGAGCCGAAAGCACGCCCCTCCTGCTACCGTGTGGCAGAGAGGTCTGCAGAGGTGGGGGAGACCCTCTCAGAGCCTAGAGACTCGGCTGGCCCCAGACCTCGGCTTTGGGGACAGGAGGTGGTGTGTCAGAGGCTGTGGGAGCCTCTGCAGAGGGCACAGGCCAGGGTTATGCTAAAAAAAAAAAAAAAAAAAGGGGAGGGGTGTAGCTGGGAGCAGGCAGCAAACAGCAGGCCTTAGCAAGAGGCAGCCACAGCCCCCAAGGCTCTGTATAGAGACCAGGCCTCACTCACTGTCCCCTCCACCTATTCCAATTGTGCCTTGTGCCACCGCAGCTGCTCCAGCTGGGCCTGACGCAGCAGCCCCCACACCTTCCCTGCCCTGCCCCCTGGGCCCCTGTTGAGGGCACAGAAGAAACCTACCTGTGCCCGACATTCTCAGCCCAGGTTCCTGCAGCCAGGCTGGCCACCCTCTCTGGATGCGCCTCCCCTAGAGGGGACTGCAGCCCACAAGACAGCACCCTGGGAGGGGCAGGACAGGGTGGGGCTCAAGAGCACCGGCTCTGGGCAAAGGCCTGGGCAAGCTGCTTGGCTTCTTTGAGCCTTGGTCTCCTTATCTGTTAGAAGGGTAATGATACCCACTGTCACAAAAAGTAAATGAGGGTGTGTGTGTAACTGGGTACTTTAGGGGGTGGCATTTAAAGCATTGAGCCAGATTCTTCTGTGTGGGGGAAGAGAGAGGAGGGATATCACCTTGGAGCAATTTGTTGTTGTTATTTTTATTTGCATAGGAAAAATCACTTGAGGGACCTACTTCTATTTATTTCATATTATATCTTTTTATTTTTTATATAAATATAAGGCCACTGGGAAGCTCCTGACCCAAGGAAAGGGTACATCATGATGTTTTCTCCGTGTTTTAGAAAGGCTGTCCTTCCCCAGGTGTATAGACCGTCAGAAGGCGGGGTCATGGATAGAAGGGGCTCAAGAGCCTCTGGGAGGGAGGGGACCAAGATGTCAATCCCTCTCTGCAAGGTCTGAATTTAAAGCCATCTGTTGAGTAAGCTAGGGTGGCAATGCAGAAGGTTTGACGGCAAAGCCAGGACCCTAAGGGCCCCACAGGGGCACTCACAGCGAGGGAAATGGGCAGCAGGGTTGGCAACTTGCTCAACCACCTGCATCAGGATGGCCTTTGGGAATGATGGTGGGACCGTGACCTTGGATCCAAGATGTGGGGGCCTCGGGCCTTGTAAGGGAGCTGGACCAGCACCAGCAACCTGTAGGAACAGGACACCTTGGGTAGCAGCCAAAGCAATAGCATGGCAAATTGTACCCCAGGTGGCATTTAGTCTGATACTGGGCACACAGCATTCGACAAATGTTGGCTCCGGTTAATAATGATGATAGTGGACATTCTTTGAGTGTGTACTACGTGATAGTTCCACACCTTCTACATCGATCGATTCATTTAATTCTATCAAAACTCTAATAAGTAGATACTATTTTACCCCTAACTTTATAAATGAAGGATAGAGACACAGGGAGGGTAAGTAATTTACTCAAGGTCATACAGCTAGTAAATAGAAGAGCTGGGATTCAAGTCCAGGTTCTCCGTTATCATTGTTGATGATAAAAGTTCTATATCTTCCCCCGTCCCAACCACCAAGACCATGTTAACCCTTTGAAACACTGCGGAATTAAGAAAATCCATAGATTATAGCCAAGCCTCAGGAAACAGTGGGTCACTGTCGAGGGGCTGACAATGATCCCAGCACCTTGCCTCTCTCCTTACTTCCCCAGCATCCATGCTTTCCACCTTCCCCAGGCAACACCCTCTCTCCAAAAGGGCTGGATTCACTCACTCACTCTAAGTTGGGTGTGACTGTAGAGCGTATCACATTACTTCTCCTGATGTATTTGCCTTTAACTTGGGACAAATTCTTAAGTCAAAGGAATGACTCTCCATTCTATGCTATACTCTCTAAGTGTAGAATATCAGAGCCCAGCAAGGGGAGGGACTGCAGCCAGACAAATATCGGCAGGGATCAAGGGTCACTTCCTGTATGTCTGGACACAGACCTTGTCAGAAGCAGTGCCTGGTCTGCTTGGAGAAGCATGTCTTGGCCCCCTTCCTGCCACACAAGATCAGGCTGGTGCACTTCACGGCTTGTATTTTATCTCCGACTCTGTGAAGATGCTGGTTTGGAAGGAAGTCATCTCTGAACAACAAAAAGGCACCCAACAAAAGGTGGAATGCTTCCAGCAAAGGGGGTCAGATATATAGAGTTCTCATCTTTCAGAAGGCAACGCTCATGCCCACTGCTCAGGTGAAGGACTGGGGGACAGATACTCCCTAGAAGCCTTAAAACAATTTGTGGCCCAAGAGTAGGGTTCACGTGGTCTCGGCTATCTCCAGAAATGGTGGTCTCCTTCCTTGGCCTCCTCACTGCAGATGTGGATGTCTTTGGTTCTCCGTCATTGTTGTTGACTTCTGGGTCATGCTCTATCAGCTTCATACCCCTGTGGCCCGAGCTGTTGCTGCTGCCTGCAAATGGAAGCCCTTGCTGGCCGATCACCTTCTAAAGCCTGCCAGGTTTCCCAGAGCTGGGGTGTAACCAACTCCTCAGTCCAGGAGGGGAGCCTGGGTGAAATGGGGGCACGGTAGCATGAAAAGTGCATCGTATAAGAGTTGAGATAGTCAGGAAGGGACTCTGGGTCAGTCCTAACCAGCTGTGTGATCTTGGCTAAGTCACTCAACTTTCTAAGTCTCAACTTTGTGATACATAATGTGGAGGTTCAAAACCTTGCCCTGCCTGCCTTGCACAGTTGTTGGGAAACTCAAAATCAGAAGTGGATTATGTATATGAGAGGGTTTGTAAACTACGCCAATGTCAGGATTATTGCTAATATGGTTATTTGCAGTCTCTTGTTTCCAGGTCTGCCTACAACTCTGAGAGTCTCCACGAGGGTCTTTCTTGGTCTAATGATCAAGTGATCTTGGTCTTTCTGTGGTCTAGGGGTCCCACAGCCATAGGACCCCTCCTGCTCTGCACCATCAAGGAGTGGCCTGGTCTTCAAGCGCACCCTCGGCGCTGGTCAGCAGGAGACAAGGCTGGCCTTTAATCACTCAGTTCAGGGTCCTAGGAAGAATTCCAGAACTAAGACAAATCCTGGAGCTACCTGCACCTGCAATCCAATTTGCCTTTTTTGAGCAAGGGAATATGACTCTGTCAATATTAACTGCACCACAGAATGTTAGGACTGGGACAGGCTGTGAGGGTCGGTTCATCCTGGGATGGTGCAGAGGTTCCTCCTTCATGATCCGCTGAGGCTCCCTGGAGTTCTGTGTGGAGGATTCTGGACTGAGCAGGAAAGTGCTCCAAGATCAGCCGGGGTATATGGGAGGCAGGAGTGTCGCCATTCATGCCATGTTGTGCCAGTTCTAATTGGGAGCAGCTCTTCCTTTTAAGGATGAGGAAGCCAGATTCAGGGAGGCAAGGCTAAATGCTCAAAGTCACTAAGATGGAGACAGTCCAAGGTTCTTCCCACTCCATCACAGTTTGCAAACTCTACCCTGTGAAGTCACAGGGTTTTCAAGCAGTTCCCTAAAGATCTGCCAGGGAGAAGGAAAGGGAGGTGAGAGCAAGGCCTGGTGGGCAGGGCCCAGGGCTTCTATCCCTACTTCAACTTGAGCAGCTGTCTCTTTTATGTTTTAAATGTCAGGGTTCTATGTAAGATTCCATTTGAAATAAGAATTTTGCTGCTTTAAAAAAAATGTTTAAAAATCATTTAGACTATATCAAGAAACTGAATCATCTCTAAGGGTTTCCCATCTCTTGTCTTCAAGTATCTTGGGCAGATAGACACAAGTCATTTAACAAACACTTACTGAGATTTGCCCCAGGCAAATAGGATAATGACCCCAGTCCTTGAAGAGCTGGCATTCCAGCAGAGGAGACAAACAGCTAAATAGTCAATCATAGGAGAAAGTGGCTAGTGCTGCAATGAGTTATATGCAAAGAATGAAGAAGGGTGGGAGCACAGGTGAGGTGAGGGGGCTGTTAGGGTGGGTGGAGGAGAGCCATGGGGAAGCCTTCCTACCCAAGGCAATATCTGAACCAAGCCTTAAAGACAGTTGGCTCAGGAGGTTATCATTCCCATTGTCATCAGCTAACAGTCCATGGGCTAATATGGGGAAGATAGAGCCAAAGGAAGTAAAGAGGGTTCTTGCAGATGATTTTGTAGGATGCTTTGGGAAGAGGGAGAAGTGATTTGCTGCCCAGGGAATCCTGACATCAGAATAGTTACTTCATACTAGCCAACTGAATCCAGAAACACATAGGAAAAGATTATCTACCATGACCAAGTGGGATTTATCACAGGAAGGCAAGGTTGGTTTAATATTAGAAAATCAACTAATATAATACAGCACATTAATAGCAAAAAGGATAAAAACCACATGATCATCTCAATAGACACAGAAAAAGCATTTGACAAAACTTAACACCCATCCATGATAAAACCTCTTAAACTAGGAATAGAAGGAAGCTTCCTCAATCTGATAAAGAGCTTCTACAAAAAATCTACAGCTAACAGCATAGTTAATGGTAAAAGAGCAGAAGATTTCCCATAAGATCAGAAACAGGACAAGGATGTCCACTCTCACCACTTCTATCAACATTATTCTGGAGGTTCTAGCCAGGGCAATTATATGAGACAATGAAATAGAAGATAAAAAGCATCCAGCTCAGAAAGGAAGAAGCAAAACTATCTTCTATGTGCAGATGGCATGATCCTGTATACAGAAAATCCTAAGGAATCCACTAAATATAATTAGAACTAATAAAGAATTCAGCAAGGTTCAGGGTACAAGATCAATATGCAAAAATCAGTTGTATTCCCATACACTAGCAATGAACAATCCAAAATGAAATTAAGAAATAATTCCATTTACAATAACATCAAAAAGAATAAAATGCTTATGAATAAATTTAACAAAAGACCTGCCAAACATATACTCTGAAAAGTAGAAAACATTATTGAAAGAAATTAAAGAAGACCTAAATAAATGAAAAGACATCCCATGTTCATGGACTAAAAGATTTAGTATTGTTAACATGGTAATACTCCCCAAATTGATCTACAGATTCAACACAGTCCCTATCAGAATTCCAGCTGGCTTCTTTGTAGAAAATCACAAGCTAATCTTAAAATTAATAAGGAACTGTGAGGGCCCCAGAATAGCAGTCTTGAAAAAGAATAACAAAGCAGGAGGATTCACACTTACTGATTTCAAAACTTACTACAAAGCTACAGTAAACAAGATAGTGTGGTCCTGGAATAAGAATAGACATTTAGGTGAATGGAATAGAAATGAGAGTCCAGAAATTATCTCTTACAATTAGGGTCAATCGATTTTTGACAAGGGTGCCAAGATCATTCAATGGGGAAAAAATAGTCTTTTCAACAAATGGTGCTATGACAACTGGATATCCACATGCAAAAGAATGAAGTTGCACCCCTACCTCATACCATATATAAAAATTAACTCAAAATAGATCAAAGACTATAAGTAAGAGCTAAAAATATAAAATTCTTAGAAGGAAACATCAGATAAATCTTCATAACTTCAGGTTTCTTAGATATGACACCAAAAAGTACAGGCAACAAAAGAAAAAATAGGTAAATCAGATTTCATCAAAATTAAAATGTTTTGTGCTTTGAAGGACACCAAGAAAGAGAAAACACAATGAACAGAACAGGAGAAAACGTTTGCAAATCATATACTGATAAGTGACTTGTATCTAGAATTTATAAAGAATTCTTATAACTGAATAATAAAAAGACAACTCAATTAAAATATGGGGAAAGGCGCTAAATAGATATTTCCCCAAAGAAGATATACAAATGGCAAATAAGCACACAAAAAGATGCTCGACATCGTTAGTCATGAGAGAAATAGAAATCAAAATCACAATGAGATACCACTTCACACCCACTAGGGTGGCTGTTGTGGTAGACAGAATAATGGCCCTCCAAAGATGTTCACCATCCAAATCCCTGAAACCTGGAATATGTTACCTTACATGGAAAAGGAACATTGCGGATGCAATTAATTCAAGGATCTCGAGATGGGTAGAGGATCCTGGATTATCCAGGTAGCCACAATGGTCCTTTTAAATGAAAGAGAGAGGCAGAAGGGTCAGAGTCAGAAAAGGAGATGAGACAACAAAAGCAGAGGTCAAAGTGATGTGAATGCTGGCTTTGAAGCCAGAGCAGACCATGAACCAAGGAATATGGGCAGTCTTTAGAAGCTGGAAAAGGCAAGGCAACAGATGCTCCCATAGGGTCTCCAGAAGGAACACAGCCCTGCCGACCCCTTGATTTTAGCCCCATGAGGCCCATTTCACACTTCTGACCTCCAGAACTGTAAGACAATGAACTTGTGTTGTTTAAGTCACTACGTTTGTGGCAATTTGTTACAGCAGCCATAGGATACCGACACAGCTATAATCAAAAGCACAGATAACAAGAGTTGTTGAGGATGTGGAGAAATTGGCAACCTCACGCACTGCTGGCGGGAATGTAAAATGGTGCAGCCACTTTGGAAGACAGTCTGGCATTTCCTCAAGAGGTTGAACATAGAGCGAGTTATCATATGACCCAGCTATTCCACTCCTAATATCTACCAAGGACGTACCTCCATGGGAAAACTTGTACATGGATGTTCATAACAGCAGTTTTCATAATTGCCAAAAAGTGGAAACAAATCAAACGTCCATCAGTGGATGAACGGATAAATAAAACGATTCATGCTACAACATAGATGAACCTCAAAAACATTATGCTCAGTGAAAAAAGCCAGACACAAAAGACCACATAGGGTGTGATTCCATTTATGTGAAATGTCCAGAATAGGCAAATCTACACAGGCACAGATTAGCATTTGCCTAGGTCAGGGCTGGGGGTGGGCTGGGGGTGGGGAATGATACTGCTAACAGGTGTGGGGTTTCTTTTTAGGGTGATGAAAACGTTCTAAAACTGATTGGGGTGATGGTTGCACAACTCTGTGAATACACTAAAAACCATCTAATTGTATACTTTACAATTGTAAATTGTGAATTGTATGGTACGTGAATTATATCTCAATAATGCTCCTATTTAAAAAAAATTGCCTATCCTCTCTCGCCCTGGGGACGTAGTTGACCACGGAAAGGCCCCCTGGATCCACCTTAACAAACCAAGTCCTGTAAACTGGCTGCAGCCCTCTGGTTTACCTGAGTCATGATTCCAGGGCAGGTGGGCGTTGCCTTCCCACGGCCCAAGGTCCCCAAAATGGCCATTGGAAAGCCATCCACAAAGATCTCTGCTCACCTCGCCAGCCTTGTTTCCCACTTCCAGCCTTACAGTGCACAGGCCATAATTCTGAACCACTGAGGTCGTTCACACACCCAGGCTGCCCCTTCTCCCTGTAAACCACCTTTGCCCAACTCCTACACATCCTTCGAGGCCCCACTCAGGTGTGGCTTCCACAGATGGTCTCCCTGAACCCCCAGAGGCTGGGCAATTTGCCTTCCCTCATGCTTCCTCAGACTCCCTAGCTCCTCGTACACACCTCTGCCTGTCATTTAACATCACGATAAGTGCAACTGTGTAATGTCTCTTTCACCAGAAGCCACCTCCTACTTGTCTTGGTGGCTTCAGGATCTAGAATGTCTGGCACACAGTAGGTGCTCAGTAATGTGGATTCAACAGGCCATTTCTCCAGCCTGAACCTGGGCACACCCAGCTGGGACACACAGCAGTGAGGAAAGAAAGGCATCAAGAACTCAGGGGAGAAGAGGTGTCTCAGTACCGCCCACAGAAGGCCCAGTGGGCGTCATCTTCCTCCTCTTTCTTCACCTTTGTCTCAGCAGGGACCATCCATGCTCACAGCCTTTTCTCCTCCAGCTGTCATCTGGCCCCAGTGTCAAAGGTGCTACCCTGCCCTGGGATATTTGCAAATAATCAGCAGACTCTCGAGGACTTTAGAGCTTCAGAAAGAAGACTAACATTGATCGAGCATCTACCATGTGCAGTCACTGTGCTTGGAGCTTGCACACATATTATCTTTATTCCTCAAATTAGCAAGTATCATTATTTCTAATTTCTCCAGATATAGCATGATCACACTGATAGTGGCAGGACAGGAATTCAGACCCAGGTCTTCTTGGTTTGAAGGGCCCTGCTCTCCTATTCCACAGACTCCTCTTTTTGGTTCTGTTATTAACAAGCTTATTGTTATTAACTCCTCTGGGTCCAGTTTCCTCCATTATGAAAAGAGGAGTTTAAATGACCTCTAGGGCCCCATCCAGCTCTTACGTTGACTGTTGAATGAATGGAGGAATTTTAGACACAGTGAGGGGTCCTGAGGGTAGATGACTAAACCTGCCTGGTATGTCTCGGGCCACACACCCGGAAGGTCTGCTCTGGGCCCACATCAAACCCAGCACCCAGACAGGAAGGGCCAAGCATCGGTCACTTCCCAAGGTCTGTGGGCGGCAGCTGGAGCTGTTCTTACCTCTCTCCTTCTGGAAAGTGCACGGTGACTACCCAGCTTTCTTGGGAGCCAAGCATGAAATCCGGAAAAGGCCAGGAATTATTATTATTATTATTGTTATTATTGCATGTAAATTGTGTATGACTAACTTGGGAGGAGGGACTCACTTTCTTTTTCCAGATCCTGCAAACATCGGTATGATAATAATAAAAAAAAATTATATGCTTGAAAACATGCACCCAGCACTGCCCTATGTTTTCTTCTAATTGTTCCCAGAGCCTCCAACAGCCACATTTAAATAAAATGAAGCAATTATTTAGTCTGCAATTAAAGATCGCAGTGATTTATTTTTAAATAGGAATATCATCATCGGGGGTGAACTGGCAAGAGAGGAGGACAGAAAGGGACCACGGCATGAGGTGGAGGCAGGAGGGAGGAGCAGGGGACGTGGGGACAGCCAGGCCCTGCACAGCAGCAGCCGTGGCAGGCTGGGGTGGGTGGGACGGGAACAGCTGACTTACAAGAAGCAGCCTTAGGCCTGGCCCCTGGGAAATACAAAATGGGTGGGTGGGTGGTGGGAGGCATGATTCCATGGGCCTGCAAAGCCCAGAAAACCAGAGCAGCTAGCCCTCAGCTGGCTCTGTGTTGTGAAACTCCTGTTGAAGGTACTTAAAATGTTCCTCCTTTAGGCCTCGAGTAATGCCTGGCACATAGTAGGCTATTTACAAATCACAAATGAAAGGTAGAGGAAGCACAGGTCTGGTCGTGCACACCCTCACTTAGAAACCCTGGCACGGGGGCCGGCCCCATGGCCGAGTGGTTAAGTTCACGTGCTCTGCTTTAGCAGCCCAGGATTTCACTGGTTCGGATCCTGGGTGCAGGCATGGCATTGCTCATCAGGCCACGCCGAGGCAGGGTCCCCCATGCTACCACTAAAAGGACTCACAACTAAAAATATACAACCATGTACTGGAGGGCTTTGGGGAGAAAAAGGAAAAATAAAATCTTTAATAAATAAATAAATAAAAAGGAAACCCTGGCACGGGGTAGAGCTCAGTGAGTGAGAATGAGTGATACGGCCCAGTCTTCATGGGTCTCTGCTCCCTGCAAATGGCTGCTTTGTCTCTGTGCACATTGGGGTGGTAGACTCAGGGGTGGCAGGCTGTTAGGCTGAATAATAAAGGCTTCTAGATGAAATCTGCCAGGGACTGCTGCCCAAATCCCACAGGCACACCACCCGCAGGGGAAAGCAGTCTGGCACGGGGTCCCTGGAGGAGCCAGGGGAGGAAGCACATAGTTGGGGTGGGGGTGGGGTGGGGGTGGGTATAGGGTGTTGGAAGAGAATCCTTCTAGGCCTCGGGTTTCGGGAGCCAGCTGCATGTACATATGACTCTCATATTTTGGGGACCATCTGGAAAAGTCACCTCTTCTCCCACCTCCCCAAGTCACTGCCCAGGCAGTCACTGCAGCTGTTGGGACATCCCCAAAAGGCTCAGGCTGTCACCTGATTCACTAGGCCCTGGCAGTGCCGGATCTTTCCCCAGCAAGCAACACCTCTTAAGGGAGGGAGAACCCAGTGGTGGAAAAGGTGGGCAGAGATGAAAGGCCAGATGGAGCCACCCTGTCTCCAAAACAGCTGGGAGGACCCCAGGAAGCTCCTGCTTGCCTCTCCCACCTCACCCTGGTCGCTCTCACCTCCTGAACTCTCCCCCTCGACACTGGCTTGCCCATTCCCAGCCAGCACCAGGCTCTCGGTGGACTTGGCCGCCTCGGGCTCCTCCCCCTACTCTGCCTGGCTAACCCCTACTTCTGTATTCGAAGCCTCCACTTCATCAGCAGTTCCTCAGAAAAGTCTTCAGGGTCCCCCACGCTCCACCTCATTCTCTCCCCACGATCTCTTCCTCCACAGCATTTGTGTTTGGTTCACATCCATTTCCTGTTCTCTTCTGTGAGCTCCATGGGGGCAGGGACGTGGCTGTCTTACTCCATAAATACTTGTTGAGTAAATGACCTGTGGGTGGCGAGAGGAGGCAGCTGGGGAAAGTGGCTTAGGAGGGCCAGGCTGGGGCCGAGCTTTGGAGGATAAGGACTCAAACGTGTGACATTCAGCAAAGACGGAGCCTGGAAATCCAGAGGTAGAGCTGCTGTCCTTGCTTCTCCGGGTGGCCGGTCACCTTTCCATGAGAAGGCCTGGGGGGTATTTAATGGGGATCCAGGTCATGCTGTGGGAGGCTCTCCCTCACCCCACACAGCAGGCCTCCTCCCGAGGGACCAGGACCACATCACTTGGCCTCATGGCATATCTGGGGAGGTGGAGGGTAGAGGAGAGATGGACTGTCTGGTCCCACAGCATCATCCTTCCCAGGAGCTCACAGCCACTGCCCCCACCCAGAGGTCAGGGAGGAAGGGAAGCAGACAGGGAGGACTCTGCCCAGAGTCGCAAAGCGCTGTGTCCCAGGTCACAAGAACACCAGAGGCAGAGCCACGATGTTAGTTTACAAAGGACTTTGGTATTCACTATCTTATTCCAAATCTCACAGGGCATGTGTTACTAGCCTCATTATATAGATGAGAAAACTAAAGCTCACAGAAGATGCAACATTTGCTCAAGGTCACACAAGTTAAAAAGGGCAGATCTAAGACACCTGCCCCTGGAGAGAGCAAAGGCTGAGACTGAGTGTGTGAGTGTGTGTGCGTGTGTCCAAGAAGGGAACAATCACCCCTTTAAAATGCACATGAAAAAATAAAGCAAGAAGGCTGGACCTCCACAGAAAGAGAGGGGAACACAAAATATCTTTTTCTTTTCCCAGAATGGCAGCCTGTGTGAGCCTGCAAGCCCCTCACATCTGTCTCCTCATGCAAAATGAAAGAGGTTTTGAAAAACAAGAGGGGCTGAAATAAAGCATAGACTGTGCTGGGCACGGAGCTGTGCCCAGCGTGTCCTGTCACTGTCACCACCGAGGAGACAGGGGCCGGGCTGTTCCCACACCCAGGCTTGCTCCCAGCCCCGGGGCTCCAGAGAGGTGCAGACAGACACATTCGCACCTGCCTCGTGTCTCCACACACAGATCGCCAGGAGACCCAGAGCCCAGCTCTCCAGGGGCAAATACCAGACCACAGCTTCTACTGTGAGCCAACAGGGACCCACACTCCCACAGTAAGGTCATTATGCTGCTCAGATCCCAGCCCCCATCTATGGGGCTCCTCAGAGCTCTCCCAGAAATCAGACTGGCAGTGCCTCTTAACGAGGCTGTATTAGTTCTCTCCTGCTGCATAACAAATTACCCCCAGACTGAGGAGCTTAAAACAACTCTCATTTACAGCCTCATAGACTCTGGGGTCAGGAATCAGGAGTGGCTGAGCTGGGTGGTTCTGGCTCAGGGTTTCCCAGGAGATTGTACAGCTGTTGGCCATGACTGCTGTCACCTCCAGGCTCATCTGGGGCTGGAGAACTCCTCTCCAGCTTACTCATGCTGTTGCATCAGGCTTTGATTTCTGCTGGCTGTTGGCTAAAGGCTTCTGTTCCTTGCCATGTGGGCTTCTCCCTGTGGCTGCTCACAACCCGATGGCTGGCTTTCCCCAGAGCCAGAGACCCAAGGCCAAGAGACCAAGACAGAAGCCGCAATCTTTTAAAACCTAATCTCAGAAGTGACCTCATCCCTTTTGTCATAGAGACCTACCCGGGTACAACGTGGGAGGGCACCACATGAGGGCATGAATTGTTGGGGGCCATCTTGCAGGCTGGCTACCGAGGGTGCCGTGGCATTTTGGCTGAGACAATTCTTCACTGTGTTTGGCTTGCCTGGCCCTGTGCTTTCAATGCCAGTAGCTCCCTCCAGTCATTCTACAGTTAAAACACCCCCTTCCTCTCCCGCTACTCCTTCACTGCTCCCCCCTTCCGGAAGCTTCTCAGGAGTATTTCTTATCATAGGACCACTGGCCCCATGTCCTCATTTTACTGAGGAGAAGATGGCTTTGGCAATAGTGCAGAAGACATCTGTCATATGCACAGTAAAATGACCATGAATCATAGGGTCACAGATGGGGATTCACAGCCTCCTCTGATGAGCCGTTGTAAACGTGGGCAAGTTATCTCTCATCCTTCCGCTTCAGGTTCCTGAGCTGTGAAATGGGGGCAATAAGACCCAGCTCGCAGAGTTGTGGTGAGGGGTAAATGAGATAACGTATGTCAAGACCCTGACACACAGTAGGAGCACAGCAAACCACTGTCACGGCATGCATGTCAGCCTCCAGCCACAGACTCGTTGTCTCTCCAACATCTGCTGCTTGAGGAGGTGCTGCTGGCCAGCAGAAAGGACACCGTCCTGTGCTTCGAGAAGCTTGGGCTCTGTTCTCGGCCCGGGGTGAGTTGCTTTAAACTTTGCTGGGCCTCTCCTCCCACAGTTATAAGTTAGAAAAAATTATTTTCAGTTATTTAATCCTTTCCAGTAATGCTATGATGAAAAGGAAAGAACAGATGTAAAAGGCCTTTCAGGATTTAAAGTTTGAGTGCAGCAAACAAGGGCCAAGTTCTGTGTCTGCTTCATTTTATGTCCCCATAGAGTTTGGTCAGTCACTCAGTCAGCAAGTAGACACTGAGTACCCACTCTGAGCCAAGCATTATGCGGGTCAGCCACACCCATAGCAGATCGTAGGAGAATGCTTGACGAGACTGGAAGAATCAGCTACAGGCCCACTGAGCAGAGAGCAACTACCACTCTAAGAGGCATGGTGGCCCACACGTGGAAGCTCCTGAATCTGGGATACGTGGTACAATTGATGGATACATTTAAGGTGGTGTTTATTATCATTAAAAAGAGGGTAGTCTAGCTCAGAATCAGTGACACCCTACAATCCAGCAACCATGATGGGTTTGTTTGCTGGACCCTGGGAAGGCTTCGCTGAGAAACCCATGCAAAGAGGGGTTTATGAAAGATTACTGGGGCTTCCCATGTCCAGAAGGGCGACCCAGACAAGGGGAACAACCAGAGGAAAGTCAGAGAGGTGTGAGACGGTGTGGCAGGCTCCAGGAACTCGGAGAAGTCCAGCGGGTGTAGATATTTATTACATAGGTAGTGAGAAGTCATGAAAGGTTTAAAGTGAGGCAGTGATAGGATCCCAGCTCTATTTTAGACACAGGTGGAAAGAAATTGGAGGCACGGAAATGAGTTAGGAAGCAACTGCAGGTTGCACAGGTAAAAGATGATGCCTGCCTGAAACTCGCAGAATGTAGGTGACTCAATAGATGTTTATTGCTGAATGATTGTGTGTGAATACACATCTATATACAGATACATTTTATGCATTGTTCTAGAATAGGACCGTTTCAAATGGCACCTATTCATTTCTTCTCCACCCACACACTGTGAACTCCTTTCTCACCTTCTGCCAGCACCCCAGCGATTCCTACCTTCTCGATACTTTTCTTGCTAGAATCCTGCCAGTTTTCCAAATAGAATGAAAGCTATTTTGCATTCTAGGTCATTCTCTCCCTACAAAGAATTTTGTGGGTCTAGCAGTAATTAGCTCACTGTTTCTCAAGTCTTCCCTTAGATGCTGACATCGAGCAGACCCCTCTGGCTGACTTCAGCATTAGTCATCCGACATCAATGTCAGCCACACTTCATCTCCACCTGCTATCATGCATCTGTGCACACAGGTTTCAATGTACATTAGGCCCATATATATTGCTCAGATCTCCATATAAAATGTACCTGCACGTGTATTCATAACAATACGGACCATTGGCCTCCCATCCACTCCCATTTTGCTTCCAAGGCTAAAGTCTTGGGTTGCCCGGGCATTTCTTCTTTGCTGTGCAAGGATTTCCATGGTGCCCAGGGAATGAGTTTAGCAGAGGCCTCTCCTAGACTAACGTCCACGACCTGCCACAGCCCCACGCCCTGTGCTGTTTGGAGTCACAATGAGGTTTACACCAATGTAACTGTATCTCTGTTTTGGGAGGGCTGACTTCAGTGGCTGCCAGGTATCCAGCAAGAAGTCGCTCTGCAACAGTCGTTTCTCCCCGCATCTTGGTACTTTTTATGATAAGAGATGAAGAACTGTATTGTCACATGCTAAAAGGAGAAGAGTAGGAGAAGAGTCCACCAGGAGACAGAGGGAAATCACCTGTATCCCAGAGAAGAAATGACCAGCTAAAAACAATGCTATGCAGTTGTCAAATGACTTGTAGCACTTGAGCACATGCTGTCTAATCGGATCCTCCAAACAATGCCCCAAGGTGCGAAAAGCAGGTATTTCCACTCCCCCTTGGTAAAGAAAACCAAGGCTCAGAGAAGTCAGGTGACAGGTCAAAACTAGTGCCACTAATCGGAGGCAGAGAAGGGACCTGAAGCCTGGTCTCCTGTCTCCCACTGCACAGGTTACTATGAAAGACAAACTTAGGACAGTGGGTCTCAAAGGTGGCCCTGGACCAGAAGCCCCAGCACCACCTGAGATATTGCTGAAAATGCAAGTTCTTGGGCCGCATCCCAGATCTGCTGAATCAGAAACTCTGAGGGTGAGAGACAGCAATCTGTTTGTTTGTTTGTTTGTTTTTTGAGGAAGATTAGCCCTGAACTAACATCTGCTGCCAACCCTCCTCTTTTTGCTGAGGAGGACTGGTCCTGAGCTGACATCCGTGCCCATCTTCCTCTATTTTATATGTGGGACGACTACCACAGCATGGCTTGCCAAGTGGTGCCATGTCTGCACCCAGGATCCGAACCCGTGAACCCCGAGCTGTTGAAGTGGAGTGTGCGCATCCAACTGCTGAGCCACCAGGCCAGCCCAGCGATCTGTTTTAATAAGCCTTCAGCTGACTCAGATGTGCACACAAGTTTGAGAACACTGACTTAGGATAGGGAGACAGATAATGAGACAAAACAGATAGAATGACTTTAATCCCACAAAGCCTACATATGGACAGGGAGCACCTGGGAGCAGGTGGTGGCCGTGTACTTTGTACACAGTGTGAGCCCTCTCACTGAAGTCAATCTTAGTTACTTATTAAAACCTCCAGTGTATACCGAATTCTGTGCATGGTTATTCAGGTTGTACACTGCACAATTCAGAAGACAGAGTGCCCCTGGAGATGTGCTGCACAGCCATTTCTGGTGGCCACGCTGACAGGTTCACATGATTGCCGAGATGGGCAAAACTGAGATTGACCAGAAACAGGATGAGGAAGTGGAACCCAGCACGGTCACATACCCATAGCCATTTTCTTCTCATTCTAGAGCCCCTGAGCTCCTCACCACAGACACAGTGCCAGCTCCCTCTGAGATGGCACATCTCAATTTCCACATTGATCTGTCTATTTAGACAGTTGGACACATGACCATCGTCTTCAGAGCTGAGGGCCTGTGATGCGGACCAGTTCAGAGGAAGAACTAAGCAGTAGAGATTCCTGAAAGGGATGTTTTTAACAACCAGAGCCAGGCAAAGAGAGAAGAGGCTGCCTCAGGAGAGAGGGGCTGCCTGGTCCAGAGAAGAGTCGGGCAGAGGCTGGACAACTACCCACAGCCCGGGCTCCTTGCATATATTACTTTATCTAATCACGGAAATGGCTCTGGGCAATGGACGCTATTAACCTCGTTTTATTGCTGAGGAAACAGGCTTAGAGAGCACACAGAACTTGCCTCAGCTTGTCCAGAGCCAGAATTTAGACTTGGGGCTGTCTGACTCCAGAGTTCATACTCTTTCTACAGCTAACACCATGGGGACCAACCATCTCCGACTGTCTGGGCCTGGGGTGAGGGGGCGGTGCCTGGGATGTGGAACTTCCAGCATTAAAATTGAGAAAGTTCCAGGCAAACCAGGATAAGCGGTCACCCGTCTAACATTGAATCGTCATTTGGGGGGCTGGCAGGACTCCACTTCCAGTCCCTCCCTGGTTCCCCAACCCCGGCTGCCGTCAGTGGACCTCATTACTGATGCTGAAGGCCCCTGGCCAGCTGCACCCTGCCCAGGTACCCTGGGAGATGCTCCCTCCTGACACACGTCCTTCCTTGCCTCGCCTCTTTGTCTTCCCTTTATTCCAGCCACCTAACACACGTCAAGAAGAAACAAGCTCAGAAAGCAGCAAGCCCTCACCACGAGCCACCCTGACACCAAGATTGCATATTTATAATTCAAGAAATGAGGCCTGCCAATAGTTGCAACCACGGATTTGCTGCTGGCACACTCGCATCTCCTGCAGAGTGTGCTGCTGACGAGCCGCAGCTGGGGTGGGCCCGGAGACCTGCCCGCTGGGTCTGGCTCAGCCTGCCCAAGGCCCAGGCTGCCCCTGCGACAAGAGCCTGGACAACGGCAGGCTGCCCAGCAGGCCTTGTGATCCAAACAGAGGCGTCAGGCAAGTGGAAGGGGCTCACCTTGCTTGAGAAGAAAGGGGTAGGACATTTACCCAGCACAGGCGCCTTTCTTTGTGCTCTTACCTAGAAATATTCATGACCAGCCTGGAGAGGTGCACTTCTGGCAGAGAGAGCATGCTGTCCACCAGAGATCTGTGCCTCCCTTTCCGGGGTATGGAGTTGTTGCTAGAAGCTGCTGCCCAGCCAGGGACTCTTTCACCAGACTTCCTTGCATCTCGGCAGGGTGTGGGATGGAGTGCTGGCCGATGGGACGTGTGTGAAAGTGATGGAGGACAAGCCTGGGCCTGGCCTACCAAAACTTTCCACTTTTTCCTCCATGTTCTCTCTCCTCTGCCATCTACCTCTGGATGGTGACATCCAGTGCAACCTTGCCATAGTGGATCCTTAAACAGAGTGGACCCTCCGTTAGTCCGGATCCCTGGATGACCAGGTGAGAAGACCCCCACGTTCTATGGGATTCTCCATGAGCAAGAAATAAACTTTACTGTGTTAAACCACTGAGATCTGGGGTTTTTCTATTACAATAGATTCTATCACCTGAATGAATACAGTGTTATTCCACTGACAGATGAGGAAACTGAGGCTCAAAGATGCTCAGGGACTTTCCTAAGAACACACAGTAGTTAGGGGAGGTGGAAGCCGAATCTCCAGGTTGCCGCCACACAGCACACTGCCCTTCATGTTCAAGCATGTCCAGCTTTCCCGCTCCCTGAGGCTGCAGGCCTCGGGACTCTGGTCCGGGGCCCCTGCCACTGGACCCCTTGGCATCACCAGGTGGGCTGGATTGGCTCCTGTATCCTGAGAGATGCTGGATGTCACTCCACACCGGCTCCACCACCCAAGCAATGCCCGGGCTGGTGTTAGTAGCAGCTTCATGGTGGGTAAGAAGGACGAGAGGGGAAAGGCAAAGTAGACCCTGGTGTCCACAGGCTTTTGTCCCTACCGGATGGTCAGGTTGATCCTGCTGCCATGCAGCTGTGGGGGTCACCCTGGAGGAAACAGAAGGAGGCATCATCTCTCCTCAGCTCCAGCGCCCATGGAGCTTTGGAGGGCAACCTGGACCATGATTAGATGACAACACACCCTCTCCCCCGGTCTCGCTTCTAGAAGCTTGGATCTAGGAGAGTCCCAGGGACGCGTGGATGAGGAATTGCAAACCCAAACCTGAAGAACGAGAGTGGCCCTGAAAGGAAGCTCGGCCCCTCATTCACAGACCGAGACACTGGGGAAGCCCAGAGCGAAGAAACGACTCAACTTGAGGCCATCCATCACATTCCAGGGGAAGCCTAGATTCGAACCGGAACTCTTGACTCCCGGTCTAGCGATGACAAGACAAACATGGAGCTGATCCACCGACAGAGCTAAGCACGTGCTTGTGCCAGAGGCCCAATTTGGGACAGTAGGGACGCTGGGGCCCCACCTCAAGCCTGGGACACTCCTGTTCACTAACATGGGAATCTCAAATGCTCTGAAAAAGAACAGGATCAAGTCCAGCTGGTGACACCCTGGGCTGGGAGGGAGCAGAGGCGGGTGGGTGGAGCGTGCCTGGTGGGGGGATTCCTGCAGGGAGCCACAGCGGGGACTCGGAGGTGCTCAGCACTGTGCGCACGGAGTTCCCAGTTACTCCGCTCACCATCAAGCACCTGCAGCACTGGGCCCGCTCACCCCCTCAGCTCCAATTCTGTCTGCAGAGATCAATATATTTGGATCAGATCTGGAGAATAAGGCCACTGGGGACTGGTCTCTTCTGAGGGCTGGCTAGAATCCAGCCTTGGCACGCCAAAGGACCCAAGTCAGAAAGAGTGATAAACACGAGGGGAACTGGGTGACTTCTGACACTGTGGCCTCAGGTGGCCTCTCCCTGTCTCCTAGGTTCCCTTCTGGGAGTGCATCTATGGAAATGCCCACTCTTTCTTCCATCCACCCACCCACCCACCCAGCACATATTGAGAATCTGCTCTGTGCTAAGCCCTGTGTAGGGTGGGGGAATACAGAGAAAAAAAATAAGACATGGTTTCTTGCCCTCAAGGCATTAAGAGTCAGTAGGGGAAATAGACAAGTAAATGGGCAATGATGACACGGCCTTATGTAGCACAGTCAAGGAGCAGACCCGGGAGAAGGTGGTGAGAAAGAGCAGGAGACAGCCAGGCACAGGGGTGGAGGCCCAGGGCGGAGGAGCAGGGTGCCCAGGCAGGAGACCAGGCTCCTGGGTCAGGGTAAGTCCCCCGAGAGCCACTGGCTGCACACACACATGAGCCAGAGCAGACACAGAACCCAGCCTTGACCAACTTACGCCCCAAGCCTCACAGATACCCCTCAGCTCTGGACCCCTCTATCCACACCTTTGTGCAGCCAGGGCCCTCTGTCCTCCAAGCCCCCCGGGAGCCAGCTGCCCATCGTCCCTTCTGCCCACCAGTTCACTGAGATGCAGGAGGCTGAGTGGAGCCCAGCATCCCTGGGCCACCCCTGGGCCACCTCGTCTCCCACTCCTTGGCATAACCACCTGCTTGGCCCCTAGCCCGGTTCCCTGGGCAGCAGGTCCTCCCGGAGGCCCAGATCCTTCTGAGCTCACTGGCTCTCTAACAGGCCTCTGACCCGCTGCCCCATTTAAATTAGAGCTTGCTGGGAGAGAAACACCTTGTGTTTATCCTTAGCAATTAATCCTCAGCAATTAACTGGCAGAACTTAATAGCCATCAACACACTAGCCCCCGTTGATGGCCTGCAGGGACCACATCCCCAGACCTCTGAGGGGAGAAGGTGGTTGCCCTTCCCACTCCACCCCACGCCAGAAGAGAACTCTTCTTTCCAACTCTGGCTCCTTCTGTCTCCTGGGACGAGTTAGCTCATCAGCCTCAGTTTTTCATCTGAAAAATGAGTTCCTCGACCTGTAAAATGGGGACATTCATTCTACGTACTGTCAGGGCTGTTGTGAGAGTTAAATGAGATGATGTACGAACAGCACTGTGCTCAGTGACTGGCACCAAGTAATACATAACATTTATTACTTACCACGTGCTAGGTACTGCTCAAAGCATTTCCCTTGGGTTATCTCACTGAAATCTCACAACAACCCTGTGAGATAAGTACTTTTATTATCCTCATTTTATAGATGGAGCTCAGAGAGGTTAAGCAACTTACCTAAGGTCACACAGTAAGTGGCTGAGCCAGGATCCAAACCCAGACAATCTGGCTCCAGAGTCCAAGTTCTTGCCCACATCAGTGTATTATCTAAAGCAGGGCCCCTCAAAGCTCAGTGTGCTGAAGCAAGACATCTTGTTATGAGCAGATTCTGATCCTGTAGGGCAGAGTAGGGCCTGAGACTCTGCATTTCTGACAAGCCCCAGATGATGCCAGGTGGGGTCTCAAGGATACACATTAGCATCTTTCCCTTCCATTTCTTGCAGAAAGAGTCTTTACAAGAGACCTGGTTTCCTGGGATTTCTGAGTTGGAAGGGACCTCAGCAATCCCTCAGTCGCCCTCCACATCCTGCAAAGCATGTGGCTGGGAGGTGTTCCCTCCTCTCAGCAACTAGCCATAGCCACTGGTCACCATGGTAACCAGAGCCCCAGGGGGGCAAAGTCCACACCCACCACACCCTCCGCCTGTTCTGTGCATCCCATTCAGGCCTGAGCCAGAGGCAGGGAAAGGGGGCCCGGCTTTATTCTAGATGAGGAGACAGCTGGGAACCCACTGGGGGCGAGAGGGAGTTCTCAGAACTGCAGGCGGAAGGGAAGGAGGTCACAGAAACAAGGATCAGCTCTGAGGGAGACAGGCCCTGTGCCCGGCCTCACCGCGGAGCGCCGCGCAGGCTCTTGGGGTGCTGGGGGGGTTGATCTGGGAGTGGATACACACGTGTGTTCACTTTGTAAAAGTTCACGGAACCGTCCACATAAGGTCTGTGTACTTTTCTGTTCGTATGTTATACTTCATTAAAGGGTCAAATAAAGAAAACCAACCTGGCTGCCAGAACAAAGAAAACAAAACCAGGACAGGCAACCAAGGGAGTCTAGGCTGCTCCACCCCAAGGGAGCTTCCGTCCCCTTAGGGACAAGGCGAGTGGGTGGGGGGACAGGAACGGGGTAGCAGGAGCCCTGCCCCCTCTGCCCTTCCCATGGAGGGGATCAGCACCCACCAGAGGGAGCCTCCCCTGGACCCTGCTCCTGCGTCCCTTTCCCCCACTGAGCCAGAGCTCGCCCTGCTCAACAGGGCCAGGGCTGAGGGACATTGGCACCCAGAGGGACTCCTGTCACCCTCTGCATGACAGGGGCCCAGGGTCTCCCTTCCCTTCAGACGGGCTGGTTCTTAAGTCACTTATCTTCTGCTTCTTTATACTCTATTGGCTAAGCATGGAGAGTCTGAGCTAGCCTGCCTAGACTGAAATCCCAGTGTATCACTTCCTACTATGTGACCCTGGGCAAGCACCTTAACTTCTCTGTGCCTCAGTGTCTTCATCTGTAAACTGGAGATAATAATGGCACCTTCCTCCTAAGGTTGTTCTGAGGACTAAATGAATTAATATATGGAAAGTGCTTAGAACAGCACCTGGCCCATAGTAAGGGCTACACAAGCAAATTTTTATCATTATCATCCAGCATTTTGCAAATGTGTCGGGCACCTCAGATATGGGCATTTGGGAGCAGGCCAGAGGTCAGCCGGCTGGGACCTGGGCGTCGTGCCCGGGCTGTCCCCAGCTGGCTCGGGGGCCGAGGGGAAGTGCCCTGGCAGACAGCTCTGCAGTTCCCTCTCTGTGCCTCCTGTCCTGTCACAGGGACCCGGGGGGCCAAAGGCAGTGCAGTGGTACCTATGGAAGTGCTCAGAGCCCTCAGGAAAGGGGCCAGTCTCCTCAGATCCAGGCCACCTTCCCCGCTGGTGCCATCAGAGGCATCCTTCTGAAATACACTCCCCACCATGCCACCTCCTCCTCAGAATTCGCCCAGATTTGGGTGTGCTGTTGGCAACCTGGGACCACAGGGCGCTCTCTGACTCCTCCAGGGCTTTGCACAGCGCTGCCCCCACGACCTGGACCCACTCTCCCGACCCCCCTCCTTGCCTGACTCCTGCTCATGCATCAGGACTCAGCTGAAATCTCACGGCTTCTGTGGAACTAGGCAGGCCCAGCCCCCTCTCCTCGGGGCTCCCTGAATGCTGGGGACACGTCTCCACTATCACACATAACAGCCCTGGCTTAGAATTTGTGGGTCTGCCAGGTCTGTGTCACCTCTGGATGGCAGCTCCCCGAGAGCACTCAGTAAGCGACAGACAAATGAACGAACGAACAAATCCAACCCAGGGCCCCCCCAGGCCACACCTCCACCCCCGGGGCCCAGATGCCAGGCATCTGCCACCCTCCCGCTTCCTCTGCCCCGCTCCCTTGCTGCCCCTCCCGGAGTCCACACGAACGGCCCAGCCTCTACTGACACCCCCTCCTGTGGCCCCTGCCTTCAACCCCTATCTTCCCTGACTGGAGCCCCTCTCTCCATAACAAGTTAGACACAATAGAGTCTTTCCTTTGCTTTTCTTTTTAGCAGTAGCCCCGAACCCTAAGCCGCGGAAGTGGGTTTCTTCATATTCTAGGTACCACCTTGATGCAGTCCGGGCTTGGGCTTGGGGCTGCTGCTGTCCCCTGCCAAGCAGTCTCGGTGGTTCCGTGGCCTGGGGGCCAGCAGCCAGTCAGTCATAATTACTCACTGTGCTCCCCTGGTCTCTCCGGACACACACACCCTTGGCACAATGCCAAGGACAGGGCTGGAGATCCAGACAACCCCTCAAAAACCCATCCTATCAGAAATAAATACCTGAACAAATAAAAATGGGCTGCCCATTGAGGTGGACAGAGGAGGGAGGGACTGGCACACCATGGTGGCCAGACGGCAAGCCAGCCTCGGGGAGTCTACCTGAGTCACCAGCATTGCAAACTTGGACAGACCACCCAAGTCCGACCTCACTGCCCTCAGGTGACACAGGAGAAGGATGGTGCTAACTCAGACAGTTGAGGCGTGTATGGAATGCGCTACTTCGTGGGGCAGAGTCTTACAAGTGGCCGTGGCCTTGTCCGGAGGGTCCAGGTGAGCCTAAGTGTTGAGCTCAGACTGAAACGCAAGGCGATCAGAGCAAGGGGTTGAGCACGGACGACTTCACAGGGGAGTAAGCCGTCAAATCTGTAGTAAGGAGAAGGGTCTTGTCATCTGGGTGATTCCTGCCCCCACACCGTAGGTTTCCCTTTCACAAGCCCCATACAATGCCAGGAAGAGCGCAGGCTTGCGGGGACACAGACCTGCTCTGCTATTTATCATCTGTGTGACCTTGGGCAAATTATTTAACCTCTCTGAGCTTACTGCCTCCTGTGTGATATGGTGACAATAATCCCTAAATTGTGGTTGTTATGAGAAAGTGAACACAGAGCAAGAACCCCCAGCACATAGTAGGCACTCAATAAATGGTAACCAGTATTGTTATCATCGTCTGGCCCTGCTTTGGCCACACCCAGTAACGGCGAGCTCTCTGCCTCCTGAAGGAATCTAAGCCCCTGCTTGACCACTTTGTTAGAAAAGTCCCACTGACACTGAACCACCTCAGTCCTCCCCATAGCTCCTGCCCACTGGTTCTGGTCCTGCCTCCTGGAGCCTGCTATCCAAGGGGAGAGGGCCTGCTCCCCCTTCCCTCCAACCACGCCGCAGACAGCGGGAGGCAGGCAGGACTCAGGTCTCCCCCAGTTTCCTCACCTCCAGCCACACAGCCCAATTCCACCAGCTTTATCGCAAGACCTGCCTCTCCCTGGTCAGGAGCCATCGACACACTCCAGGGAGAGGGCCAGAAAGGAGCACAGGCTCCAGCTCGTGCAGAGCGCCAGGCCCAGGCCCCTCCCTCCCCTGCAGGCCACTTGGGAGAGGTGGATTGGAGGAGAGGAGGGCTGGGACTCCAGGTTGGTCATGTTGCTTGAAGCCCAGCCCAGCAACTGCGTGCAGAACCTGGGGCATGGACGCCCGCTGACCCCCAACTATCGAGGGAGGCTGCACCATCTACCCCTTCTCTGCCCTCCTCAATCAGGACAGGCCGACCACTGGGGTGGAAGTGGGAGAGGCAGGGGGTGCTACGGGCAGCAACTTCTTGGGGCCCCACTGCCCGGGCCCAGCTGCTGGCAAAGTGGAGCTGGTCGCGTGAGGCTCCAGTTGGCTCTGGGGTTCTAAGGCCCAGGACCCACCCTTTACACACACCTTGTGGACCCCGCTGGGCCCTGAGGGATGGGTTCCACATGCAGTCTTCTTCAGCCTTCTTCTAGCAGGTGGGACCCCCCCCTCCACCCCCCATACCCAGAGAGGAGCCACAGCCCGGGGATGCAGAAGAGGGATGGACTCAGCCTAGAACCACAGGTTCCTCCTCCAGCCCCAGCACCCTAGTTTCCTGGTCTCATCTGGGCCAGATGGGGCACAAGCCGAGACGAGGGCCTGGAAATATGCTGGAAACCAGATGCTGCCGCAGAGCTGTGCCTTCCCAGGTAAATAAATTACACACCAAACACAAACAGTCTGCTGCCTGCCTCTCCCATTCAGAGGGTGGCATGTACACGGGAATGAGCCATCCTTGGAGAAACAGCTGTATATCCTTGTGGGGGGTGGAGACCAGGGTAGGGTGAGGGGCTGGGACTTACCCCACGACCCTAGCACTGCATATCTATTAGCCTGGACATCGCAGGTAAGTGGCTGGAACCGGAAGTTTACAAGCACTCTGCTAAGAAGGCAGCTGAGAACAGCACCGTGTGACCAGCAGACCCTAGCCTTCGGAACCGGCCCATCTGCTGGGGAGGAGGCAGCAGGCGACCTGGATCCTTGACAAGATACGGAGGCCCAGACATGGATGGACCCAGCCTGCCGGTGGGGGTTCCTAATAGGCTGGAACTCAGTCCAGCTGAGCTGAAGTGCAGGGAGGTGCATGCTGGGAGCTCTGCCTGTGCATAGAGCGCACACGTATGCAAAGCAGAGGATGGAGCGACTCCCCTTCCAGCAGGGAGAGTTGAGGCCAAGCCCCAAGAAGGACCAGTGAGTGCAGGCTGTTAGAATCGACAACCTAGGGTCTGTACAAACTTGATGCTGGTGGTCTTTTGTGACAGCAGACACCTGGGCCAGGGGGCACCCTGAGCAGGGAACACAGTCATATAAGGGTGACACACCTTGCCCAGCCACTGTTTGACATGTCAGGATCTGATCTGGTTGACAGGAAGCACTGAGGAGTGGCAGCTTAGAAGCTGGAGACTGCCTTCTTATTCTTGATTTGTCCCCAACAAGGCATGTGACCCTTCTGGGCCTGGACTTCTCATTTGGGAAATGCTGGTTCAGGGGTATCTGTGATGGAGGAAAGAAGCATGGGGGACTCATCCTTCAGGAAGAAGTGGGCAGCACTGAGGGGACTCCATGCTCAGGGACTCCCCTAAGCCCTTAGGGGCTTTGTCTCCCTCCCTCCACGCTGGCCCCCCATGCTGCCTGCCCTGGCTTTGCGTTTACTCTTTACTGAGGGGAGCTGAGAAGGGCTGGTTTGGGCGGGTGAAGACACCTGTGTCTTTGTTGTGCCCAGTGTAGGGGCAGCTTAGGGGGACTGTGTCCCTTCAGCAGAATGGGAGGGATGCTCTCAGTCTCCACCAGGGACAGTGGATTATGATGGGGACCACATTGTGGGAACGTCCAGTGGCATGAGACAGAGACCTAGAGAAACTGTCGGCTACTGAAAGGTGGTACCCACAGGCACGTGCGTTAGGCAGAGAAGGGGTAATGCCTAGAAAACATTGATGAAGCGTCTACTGGGTGTGTCCATTCTTTGCCGAGCACATGGTCTGTTGCATGCATGCCAGTCTTCCCTGGAGAGAGCAAGGCAGGGATAACAGAAAACGGAGTGGAGGCCTCTGCACTAATTCTAATCTCAAAGTAGAGCCTCAACCAGAAAAATCCCTGGCCTAGGAGTCAGGAGACTGGTTCAGATCAGAGGGTACCTGGAGTAAATGAGCAGAATCACATAATTTATGAAAATATCTGAATTAATCACCCAAGTTGGACAGAGATTGGACAACAGGACCCCCCCGCCCCAGCCATGCTCTACAAGATGGCAGCGGGCTCATGTGGGCAGGATGGCAGGGGAGGGAGGTCCCGCCACCCTGCACCCACTGGCAACACGTTCCCTTCCAGGGTGGAGTCTGAACCATCTCCACCTCGCCTTTGGTCACAGCTTTCTGAGGCCCTTTGCCTAGCCCTCATGCTTTTTGGGGGGCTTTCCAAGGTTTCCGTTTGGGGGAGGCCAGAGGCTGAGGGCGGGGGCTGGGGCTGCCCATGCATGCATGTTTGTGTGTGTTTGTGTGTGCGCAGGCGTGTTGTTGGCACGGACGTGACTCTGCATTATCCAGGCCTGTAATGAGTCCTCATTGCAATGGGTTTGATGGAATAATTATATTCTGGAAAAACTGCAGGAAACTGCGTTCCACTTCTTAAAGGGCAGGATCATCAAACATTTGTGCTACATTATTTGCAGTCACACCTTCTGCTGCATCTGTTCCCTTAAAAAAAAAATCTCCAACTCCAATCTGATCTGAATATATAAATCTGAATTATCACAGCAAAGGCGATACGCTCACACCTTTTTTTCTTTTTTTTTTATCTGTTGCCATGGTGATTAGATAAAATTCACGCCAAGTCTCCAGGGAAGGATGGAATTATTTCAGACAGTTTCTCACCCCTCTCAAGCTACTTCTCTCTGCAACATGCCTGGGCACCATCTCTGGGCTTGGGCAGGAAGACAAGCAAGAGGAGAAGGCACCACCTCTTTGGGAAACCGTGGACAAGCAGAGGAAAGTGCTCATCTTTCAGAGATGCTTTTGGTTCCAAGCTGTGCCCTCAGCCACAGAGCCACCAATATGTCCTCAGCTCACAGGTTCCTCAGTAACACCTGAAGACACCTACAGAGAAAAGTGGAGGCTCAGAGGGCGAAATACAGTGCCCTTGGGCAAGGTCAAGGCAATAGGAGTTGCAGAAATTGACCCAGGGCCATGGCTCTTCCCTTCCCAAGTGGAACTGATCAAGGAAAGAGGTTTTCCTCAAAAAGGAGACTCAGCTCCCAGCCCCTGATCTGTGTCTGGATCTACTTTCCATCAGGACTTCCCTAGACCAAGACTCTCACAGGGGCTGATTACAATGGTTGTAATTTATGAAAAGGTTTTTCGTAAAGGGCATTACTGACCTAATTGTTATTTAACTCCACCAGTTCACGAACCTCGGCTGTGTGTGTCCCTTAAATGATCCAGGGTATCTTACAGAAAGCAGAGTCTCCCTCCCTAGGACAAACCTTCTCATTTCCATCAAAACTCCCAATTCCAGGGCAGCGAGGAGAGGAGCTCTGAGCTCTGATTCCGGGAGCCCCCTTTACCAAAGCCTCAGGGAACTGAACTCACGCCTGTAAAAGCTGAGAGCGGCTCATTATTAAAGCCACAGCTGAGCGAGAAGGAGAAAGATTTGTCAGCCCAAACCTACAGGGTGGGACAATAATTTGTGTTTATTTACTCCGGTGGCTCACATTAGGGTCTCATTATACTCTCACCAATAAAGAGGAAGGGGGTGGGAGCACATATAATTTTAAGTGTATCTCATGGCAGTGTTTTACCCCATGGGGAGTTAGGAGAGAGAGGGCTGCTGTGGAAGGCAGGAAAGGATGCTGGATCTCCCAAGGGGCTTAATCTAGACCCCTCCAGGCCAGCAGACATTGACGAAATGGGCCATGAGCAGGTGACTGGGAGAAAGAAGACTTCCGTGAGTATTAGCCAGAAAGGTTGCTCATTGGGACCCGGGCACATTCAGCAGAGGGACCTAGGGAAATGACAAGGTCTGGGGACTGGGATGTTGTGGCTTGCTAGAGGCTCTGTGTGAGCTGGCTGAGTACTGTTTCCTCTCTGGGCCTCAGTTTCCCACTCTGAGTATGAGGGAGAAGAAGACCATTTCTGTCACTGTTGAGAAACACTACCAATTCTAATGTCAGGGGTGGGGTTAGGACAGGGGCCTTGTGGTGAAGCAAGGACACCAGGAGGACGGAGCAGGTCCCCTGCCCTCTGCCAGCAGAGAGCCTGGCACACAGGTGCCAGCAAGATGCGGTGAGCCAACAAGGACGAGTCTCTAAGCCTCTCCTGTCACTCGGCCCACAGCTGTCCGAGGAGAGCTGTGACCCCGAGATGGTGGGAACACGATGAGTGACTGCATGGGTGCAGGAGTCAGGCTGACCTGCCGTGAATCCTGCCAAAACTCTTGACCTCGGGCCACACAACCTCTCTGAGCCTCTATTTTCTCGACTGGAAAATGGGAATAAATTTAAAACCTACCTCACAGGGTTGTTGTCTGGTTTCAGTGTATGAAATCTAGAAAGCACTTAGCGCAGTGCTGGGCACACAGGAAAGGCTCAATAAAGGGTAGCTGAGATGGTGACGATGATGATGATGACGACGATGATGAAGGGTAACATCATTTTAGCAAAAGGTGATTCAAAAGCAGCACAGGCCTGGGGTGAGAAGGCCTGCATTCTGGCTCTCCCTTTGCCATTTGTCGCCACTGGGTTTGGGAGCATGTCACTTAATCTCAGAGCCTTATTCTTCATTTATAAACTCAGAGTCTACTCTGTTTTGAACTAGTGCGGTAAGTGTTACTCTCAATTTTCAAATGAGAAAAGGAGGCTTTGAGTACTTCGCAGTAGAGTGGCACAAGGTCGTGTATTAGTTAGGGCCGAGTTAGGATTCAAATCCAAGTCTCTCTCTGGCTTTTGGCATAACGAGTATAACATGAGATGAGGTAGGTACACTTTTGTTATTGTCAAGTGCGCTGCGTGGCTCAGTTGCCACGATTCAGCAACAGCCGTGAGAATCACCTTGAATTGGCAGCTGAGACCTGTGACCCAGCGGCCTTGTCCCTGAGCCCGTAACTGAAGGCTCTTAGATCAGCTGTCCTTCACCCTGCATGCTCCAGAACAGAGACAGGAGGCCAGGGCCATTGTTCTAGAGAGCCTGGTTCTAGTCCAGCTCCGTCACTGATGATATGATTCTGGACTAGATTCCCTCCAAGGTCCCCTCCTCCCAGCGCCAAGCCCTCGTGATTCTGGGGTGCAGTCACTGGGGACCCGGTAAAACAGACACTGTTTGCAAAGGAGAGGCTTGGGCCTTACCTAAGGACAGCTGAGGGAGCTGGCAAACAATGGGGCCACCAGGGACATACGTAGGAAGCTAAAAAAGATCCTGGAGTCCTTTCTCTTTAAGAGGAGCAGGTTCCTGACTCTCGCATCAGAGCCTTCAAGTCTGCAAGGGGGAGGGGGCAGAAAAGCCCCCTGAGTCTAGAGATTCAAAGGCTCCCCACCCCTGAGAGATGCAGAAACTCTTAATTGGAGCTGCGCGTGCATCCAGCACCGATCACTCCACGAGGTGCCTTTCGGAGGCACTGCAGAAGGCAGCCCTTCATTAAATCCGACACCAGGGGATTAATTCAACTCGCTGCCATCACTCTGTCTCCGTCACCCTTTCCCTCAGCTGCCAGGGCTCCTTGATCTTCCCCACCTTCATGTCGAAACTTCGAGAAGGGAAGCTTCCTGGACTGTCACCTGAGCTATGACTATATCATGGGACAGACTCAGGGCCCAGATTGGGAGGGTGCAGCCAGGAAGCATAGGTGGGTGGGGGGATCAACTCACACACACCTTCACAGAAAGGAGGCGAAGAAGGACCACGGGCCATGATGGATCCTTCTCCAGCAGCAGAAGGAAGGATGTGAAAGCTGATGGTGACAGCTAACTGGCTCATCCCGTTTTAGTTATTCTTGAAACAGTGACTTGATAATTAAAGTCCCTTCAGGAGGAGTTACGAGGAGAAGGAGAAAGGAGAAAAAGAGAAAGGACTGCAGGGAAGCTACCTGGGCCACTTGGCACTGTCACAGCTTCCAAACCGACCCTCTCACCTACCTACAGGTACCTTCCTACCTGCCTACTACAGTCCCCCCAGTCTCCTCTTGACTCCACAGATGGGTGACCCGTGTGCAGAGATCCCTCAGCCCAAGATGAGTCAGGGTGCCCCTGGGCCAGGCAGGTCCCCCCGTGACCCATGGGAACTGGTCACCCCCATTGCAGGCAACCTCCTCTTTTTACCCCAACATGCCAAGTCAATGTTATCTTTGTTCTACATGAGCTAAGAAGTGAAAAGAGCCAGGAGGCACTGCCCTGGGCACCAGACCCTGAGATCTGTCTTCCAAGGAAACAAAGCTTCGAAAGCCTTCAGTGGCTTCTATTGTAAGTCAACGGGCAGCACTTGAGTTTAATTCCTCCTTCTCCATGAAGCCCCCCAAAATTTGTCTAGGCCTTGTAAGGAAAGACATAACACTCGAAAAACCAGGGAGAGGGAATGTGGATTATATGAATGCTAATTTATAATAGAAGAGACAGTTTAAGGAAGAACTTCTCTAGAGGAAGGAGGCAGACACCCCAGGGAAATGTTAACAGCTGGTCTGGGCTTCTGGTTGATGTGAGGGATGGCCAAGGAAATAACACTAGTGAAATAATAACTTCCATCAGGGTTCCCATTTTATAGATGAAGTTCTGAGAGGTGACACAGGCCCCGGCCTCCTGCTGTCTCCAGCTTGCTCTCTCTCACGTACATCCGAGCCTCCTTCCTTTGGAAGATTCCCACTTGCTCAGGAAGGCCAAGCAGACAACATCTCCTCTTGACTATAATCAGATTGCAGAGTCAAGTCAGAAATGCAAAGTGAGCCATTTGAAAGAGTTCTTGGGTTTGTTTTTGAACCTTGTTAAGAAATTCTGACATTTCCTTTTCATTGAGTCACAAAGTCAGATTAGAAATTTTCCCCACCCACGGGGGGCCTCTGAGTGTTGAGGTTGACAACACCGAGACAAAGGAGCACCTGGCCATGGAGTGAGGTGGGCAGCCAGACAGCCTGTCCCCGGCTGTCATTGAGACAAGACATTGCACCTCCACCCATCGTACCCAAACCAGTCACTAGGTCGTCCGGAGTCCCTGTTACACCCTCTACCACCCAGAGGAAAGGCTCTTTGTCCTGGGAGCGAGAGAGCCCTGCTCTTGGTAAAGCATCAGAGACAGGAGAAGGAAGTGCACCATCACGGGTTTTCGCACCTTTAAATGTATTAGTACACATCAACGTCAACAAAGTCCTTACTGTCGTGTGAAAGAACCAAATGACCCTCTGAATTCTCTGTTAGGAGTTTAATTTGGGAAGTGGAAAAGAGGAAAGCGGCACTGGGCTGCTCTCAGAGATGGGACTGGCAGCCCCAAGTCGGAGCTGGGGGCCGGGAGGAAGGCTACTCAGTATGGCAGGTGCCCAAAGGACCCTTAGGGACAAGGATGCCTTTCTGTGGTCCACATCATCCCATCACCCAAAAGCCCTCAGAAAGATCTGCAACATCCCTGTGTTCCTATGTGAGGGTGGGACTTTCCTGAAAATCGGGAAGGAGGTTGAGGCCCCACCTGGTCAGCATCAGGACCGAGGTAAGGAAGCATCCTTGAGACCCAGACCAGAGAAGGAGAATGCGGCAGAGCCGGGGAGCAGGAGCCGCGAGGGTGGTGAGACCATAAGCCTTCCCAGAACTTGCAGACACCTTGGGAAGGACATGCGACATTTCCAAGGATGTGAGATTAAGATTAGAGGCAATTTTGACAGCTCTTAAAAAGCAGGGGCCATCCTACTGATATCTCGGTTATAGAAAAATATTATGATTCTTATTTTAGAAATGAAGAAGTTGAGAAATGTAGGTAAAGGGCCCAGAACTTTTGAGAGCAGTCAGCTCAGAAGGAGCCAACACCACGAGGGGGCTGATGCAAAAGCTGATCCCAGGCTGTACTGGTAGAAACAGCATGTTCCCACCAAGGAGGGGGCGAGAGTCTCATTGGGCCCTCTGTTCGTACCATCTGTGGTGTGGGCACTCGCTCTGGGCCTGGGTTTTGAGAAAGACATTGACAAACTGGAGCACGAGCAGAAGTGGCGCCCAGGACGAGAGGCGGTTAGGTCCTAGGAAGGACTGCTGCAGAAATGGGTCACATTAGCCAGGAGGATGGGGCACTGGGATGGGGCACTGGGGGGACAGGAGAGGACGACGGCTGTCCTCTGGTAAGTGAAGGGTGCCACAGGGAAAGAAGGAAACTTATTCCGTGGCAGTTTGGGGGTGGGCAGGGGACATCAGGGGTGAACTTCATGAAAGCAGATTTTAGCCCAACATGAGAAGGAACTTCATACAAGAGTAACTTCCTAAAAAGGCAGGAGCAGCAGCTACTTTGCAAGGTAGCTACACTGAAATACGGCTTTTCCGTTTCAAAACCTCTTCATACTTAATCTCCTTAACACATACTTGCAAAATGTAGAAAACTATAACGGAACAGAAATCATTCCTAATCTCCTTCTGCAGAGATAACCACAGCAATCACCAATAGCTTTGAAGTATTTCAAGATATCCATGTATGATATATGTGTGTGCATATGTAATTTTTTAACCAATTGGGATCCCACTATATATATATAAGATCTATTTTCCACTTAACATCATATCGTGATCTTTTTCTCATGTAGTTAAAAACGTATTTGAATGTTTCATTATATTATGGTACCATAAACTATTTAATCATTCCTCTATTATTGGGTATTTAGGATTATTTTTTCACCGTTGTAAATAACACTGTAGTTAACAGAAATCTTCGTTGCCATCTTGGGTTACTTCTTAAGGATACAGCCTGAAGGATATGGACACTTACAGCTTCAGATACATATTGCCAAATGGCTTCCCGGGAAGGCTGTACCAGTGTCTACTTGCATCAGCAATGCGTGAGCATGCCCAACGACCCACATGCTTGCCAGCATCATCTCAAGGTTTTCCTAAAAAGAGGCCTCCTCCATTTAAGATGAGATTTGCTACCTCGCTTTTTGGGAAATGTAGGTAGGCATCGTATGCCTACCTATGATAAACAAGGTGCAAACTCTGTCCCGCACACACGCTGATACATGCGCTAGCGAATTCCGTGTTCTCTGGAAACTCTGGCCATACTTCCAGACCTTGGAGGATCTCAACACGAATCCACTCTGTTGAGAATGAGACGGCCTCCTCATCCTGTAGGAGGATGCTTCTTGAAGCCTGAATCCCAGGCTCAGTCAAGGCCATGAAGGTCGTCCATAACGTGAGCAGAGGACTGGGCTCGCTCCCAGCCCTGACAAACCACTTCTACCACCTGCATGCGCCACCTGGGGACACGGGGATGTGAGAGCCGGGGGGAAATGCAGGAGGGACAGGACAGGGGAAATCATTGTTTCAGGGTAAATTGGAATAAAACTAGGTGTTCTAAGAGCCAAAGTAAAAGGCAGCAGCTGGCGACTTCTGCCCCGCCCTCTGCCCAGCGCACCCTCTGTTCTCCAGGTCCAGAGGCAGGCTCCCTCCCAGAGCACCAGGAGATCACTTTTCTCTCTCAGGTTTCCTGGTCGGCTGTGACCCAGGCCCCCAGCTTTCTCTTGTAATTTAAGCTGGAAGTGGGAGTAAACCTCTGAAAGGGGGTAATTATCCGGGCCTCTCCCCTCATCCCCAAGTCACTTGTCCCTACCCAGCTGTCCGCTGACACTGACTGACTGCCCCCCAGGACAAAGGGCCACCAGGACATTCCTCAGTTCCCAGCTCTTTGGAGAATGCCAGAGCAAGAGGGCCTCCCGGCCCCATGTGTACCCCTAGTATTCTTCATTTTCAGTGGCCTCCTGCTGGGTCTCCAGACTCTCATTAAACCAGGAAACAGATTACAATGGGATCCCCAGGCAGACACATCTCTCCTCCTCTTATATTCATACCACTTTTAATTCTTGTTATTTAACAACTATTGAGAACCAACCCTGGCCAAGGTCGCCCGGGCAGAGGGGGCAGGAAAGATGTCATGGAGGGCACAGCTGAGATGTGGGTATGTGTGCTTTCCACCCCGCCCAACTCCACCAACACCACCCTCCCAGGGTCAGCCCCCAAATCTCACCTTCACCAACAACCTCCTCTCTCCGCCCTCCCAGGCCCCCAACCCTGGAATGTCACAGGGGGACCCAAACTGCGACCTAACCCCTTTCCTAGCATTTTGCATATTGTGTTGAAATGGGTGCTTTTCTAATGAAGTATATCATGCATATAGAAATGGGTAAAAATAATACCAAAAATCCACGTTTATTTTGGCTATATTTCCTTCAGATCTTTTCTAGAAGAACCATTTTAAGAAATAAGACGTTCAGAAAAGAGTTGTGTTTCCCTCCGTGAGCCCGCTGCCTCCTTCCTCAGAGGTAGGCACTATCTTAAATATGGTGTTTATCATTCTCATGAATGTTTTATACTTTTGCAACATATGTACGTATCCGGAAACAATACAGGGTACCGTTTTGCATGTTTTCAAACTTTATACAAATGGTACCATAACATACGCATCCTTCTGCAATTTGCCTTTCTCCATTCAACATTTTTCCATGATGTGTCCAGGCTGATTTGTAAAGCTCTGGTTCATGTATTATAGAAATATAGTGGATTTCATTTATCCAGATTGGGCTCCAATTTTTTGCTATCACAAACATACTGCCATGACGATTCCTGTCCTCACCTCTGTGTGCGCATGTGCAAGAGTTTCCTTAAGGAATATGCATGTTGGAGCTTTTTTCTTAACGTGTCTGTCTCCCCAGCAGAACACAGACCTGTCACCGTGTTCCTGGTGCCCAATATGATGGAGGGCACTCGGGGCCCAGTAGAGTTTGTTGAACTGAACTAAGCTGGAAGGGACCTACGGGATCATCTGTTCCAGCCTCTTCACTTACAGATGAGGAAACCGACATGAGAGAGAGGGCCTAAAATGATTTAGGGAGGCAGCTGGAGCTGGAAACTCCATGCACCTCCCCACCTTTCTAGCCTGATCCTCACCATGCTCTCGGGGAGCTGGAGACTGTAAGACAAGTGATCCAAAGGAAAGAGGGAAAAGGCAGAGAAAGCACAGAGGTGCTTATAGAGGCCACACCTGGACACCTGGACTCCAGATAAACCCCCACACCTGGACACCCAGCCACCAGATGAGGTCTCACACCTGGGCACCCAGCCACCAGATGAGGTCTCACACCTGGACACCCAGCCCCTAGATGAGATCTCACACCTGGACACCCAGCCCCTAGATGAGATCTCACACCTGGACACATTCAGACTAAGGCCTCGGATCTGGACACCTTGTACTCAGACTGAAGCCTGCCTGTTGTGGTCCTTCCTTCCTCCTCCTAGCCCAGTCCAATGGAAAACTCTGGAACTGGGAACCAGGAGACCCAGATGTTATGGCCTAGAGGTGAAAAGCGGGATGCGGTGCCAGATGACTTGGGACTGAGTCCCCACGCTGCTTCTCACTAACGGTGTGACCTTAGGTGAGTCATTTCACCCCTGTGTGCTTCATTTTCTTTGTGTTTAAAATAGGGATGACAATTCTACCTACCTTATCATGGCATTAGGAGGACTAACCAAGTTCACAGAAAGCGATTTCACAGTGCCCGGCATATGGCAAGTGCTGTTTTATTATTACCACCCCCCCCCCCCCCCACCAATTCAACACAACAACGGGTGCAGCCTCAGTGCACACGGCACCACATGGCCTCATCTCCCTCTCTGACTCGACGACCTGGCCTTGTTTTATTTATTCAGTCATGTAACTGTTGGTGAGGCCAAGTATTTTCTCATTCATCACAGGCCACAGACCAGAAGGAAACAGAAAAGATAGTCTGTTTTTTAAACTTGAGATCACATCTCTGACAGCGTCTGGCCCACAGTCCAGAAATTGAATAAGTGCTGGCCCGTGGTGCTCCCTCCCCAACGTCATGAAGTTTTTCTTCTTGTGAGTCTAGGAGGAATGAGAAAGGCAGCAGAGTAAAGTTGCTGAGCCTCTGTTTGCTCATCTGTAAGCGGGGATAATGTTTCCAAGCTAAACAGAACCAGTATGAGAGTCAAAGTACAATATATACATATATATAAAGTGTGCTGTAAACTGTAAAAGCACAGTACAAATTTAACTCACTGATATTGCAAAGAGAAAGAGACTGTTCAGCTTGCATTACATTCCCAAACTGCTTAAACTCTGGGTGAGACACTGGGGGGCCCTTCCTGCCCCCAGCCTCTCTGGCAAGTTCCCACGTTTGCCCCACCAGTGCCCCGGGTGATGGGACAGCAGCTCAGGGAAGGGGGCAGGAATAAGAGGGGAGGGTGGGGTGTAGGACAGAGCTTGCCTGTGGCCTGCCTGCCTGAAAGATGCCAGTGGTAATTCCTGGGAAATTCAAGGACACATGGGTTCCAGGAGGCTGAGACATGGATGATCTCCACAGTTCTGTGAACATCCTTGATCACCAAAGACCAGCTCCCCAAAGTCCTTCCAGACCATTCCCCACTCAAAATCTCCAATGGCTCCTCATTGCCCTTTAATTGCATACAACTCAGTGCCGCATCAGTTACACCCCAGCCTTAAATGTATCCTGAGCTCCAGGCAAGCTGGGCTCTTTTGCCCCAGGAATGCGGTCTTTGTTCTCAGCGCCCCAGGATTTCACCCCCATGGCCTCCTGAGTGCAGAACAGAGGTTTGCAACCGAGCTGCTCACCAGAATCACCTAGGGGGCTTTCACAAATACAGATGCCTAGGTCTTACTCCAAGGGACTCTGACTCAATTGTCCGGGATTGGGCCCAAATCCAATACCCAAACACCCAAAACCCAACAGCCAAACACCCCAAAGCAGTGTTTTTTAAAAGCGCCCAAGGTAATTCTAAAGTTGAGCGCTGACAGGTCTAGAACACTCTCCCCTGTGGGAACCCAGCCTGCCAAAACAATCCATTCTCCAGGACCCATAGGAAATGCTATTGCTTACAAGGCGCCTGCTCCAGTCACAGGAGACAGGGCTCCCCGCCTCTGAGCCCCCAGAAGCTGGCGCTTATCCTGCACCCTCATCACACTCTGCCTCGTGCTGGGGTCACCTGTACCCCAAGCTCATCTTGCCTGTTCGACAGCAAGCCCCTCAAAGACAGGCACAGTGAATCACATCTTCCACGCCTTTGCCCACCCTCCCCACACCACATAGGCCTCACTGAATATGATTGATCCAAGGCTGTCTATAAAATCCAGAACGCCAGGCCCCCCTCATTCCTGCCCAGAAGATGAAGAGGGGAACGGGGAGCCGTCCTCTTTGCCCAGGAGAAAAGGCCAGGACCTGAACATTCACCCAGACACACTCCTGAGCTAGAAACTCCTATGAGACCCTTTCCCACAGACAGTGGGCCAAGGTGTCTGCCTCGGGTCTCTGCTCTGGGGTCCTTCTGGGGGTCGACACAGGTGAGTCTCCCTCCCCTTGCCACAGGCCAAAAAAGCATGTGTGTGAACACATATATGTACACATTCGATAAGTACAAATTACATCCTGCATATTACTCATTCACATACACACATATATATTAATTAAATTGAGTTTCTTTGGTGTGTGGGAAGAGGAATTTCTCCCAGTCCCTGGAGATCCTCATGCAAAACCCCCTGGGAATCACTGTCCATATAACACAGCATCTTGCACACAGGAAGTTCTCAAAAAGCATTTGCTAAATTAAATAATGAACTGAAAATTCAACCACCTAATTGTTGCTTATGCCGACACGGCCATTTAGATAGATTCAGGGGATGAAGTCGACATAAGACATGGCATTGACAGCTACAGCCTGATGGAGTTTGTGCCCTTTCCTTGGCACAGGCCCTGAGGAGGGCACTGCTGCCTCCCTAGGCCTGTGTCAGGAACAGTGGGTTCTGGAATATTCTAGATACAAGCCCTCTCCTTTTCTGTGTCCCACTCCCGGGAGCAGTGAAGAGGGACCCCAGCCAAGTGCTCTCAGAGGGATCTCTTTGCTTCACAAAGGCTGAGAGCCCATCAGACCACCACACCAAGCATAAAGGTCACGGGCACCTGGCTGACTCCAGTGCATAAGCAAAGGCTGAACTTGGAGCCCAGACTCTGCTGCTGCCCTCCACTCTCACCACCTCTGTCACTCACTGTCACAGGCTTCTGTCTCCCAATCTGTCTTCTGCTTCTCAGGTGACTCCCCAGAATTTTGGCAGACTCTATGTCCCTAAAGATGTACGTATTCAGGTTTGCTCTGATCTTAAAGTGGAGGGGAGGAATCTCTAGGTGTGAGAGGAAAACACTTCCAATTTAGAGGCCATGCAAGCCTCGGGGCCCTCCGCCCACTGAGCTGGGATGCAGAGAGCTGGGCCTGCTTCCTGCTGGCTCAGCACGCCACTGCAAAAGGCGGGCTTGGCAGCCGACAAGGACACATGCCTAAGCTCCTGAAGTCTCCGTTCACAGCAAGACGCCTGGCAGACCACAAAAGCCACAGTCAGAAGGTTAGGAAGTGGGCTTCGGCCTTGTGGGGTAACACCAAGGGCTTACCCTGCCTCTGCCCCAGCATGAGCGTTTGTCTCCTCACCATCCTAACCTTTAAGCCCTCAGCCCTGAAGGTTAAGTGACCCCAATGCACTGACAGCCAAGCCCACCCTCCTATATGCTCACTCCTAGACACTCCTGCCTAGATGATCACTCTTGGATGCTCACTCCATGATACTCACTCCTGGATGCCCACACCTGGATGCTAACTCCTAGATGCTCACTCCATGCTGCTCACTCCTGGATGCTCACTCTATCACGATCAGTCCATGATATGGTCACTCCTGGATGCTCACACCTGGATGCTCACCCCTGGTTGCTCAGTCCTAGGGACTCACTCTTCATGGAGACCTTCCAGGTCTCAAGGAGAAGATGACTAATCCTGGGACAGTTAATTGTGTGTCTGCTCAGCACTAGGAAAAACTGAAAACCTACATAGAGAGAATCTATATGTAAAAAAACAGGTCTATATAGAAAAATATAAACTATACCGAAAAGCACGTTTTCCCTATATAGAGGAAGTACACAATTTCTAATCCTCTCACATGAGGAGACTGAAGCTCAGAGAGGTTAAAGAACTCACCTAGGGTCATCTGGCAAGTACAAGGCAGGGCCAGGATTTGAACCCAAGTCTCTCTGAGGCCACAGCCCACATCAATTTAGCTTTGCTACACAGCTTCACTCCATCAAAAAGGGGCTCCAAGCAAGCCCTGCTGATTTGGGACATAACAGGAGCAAATGAGAGCTTTACTCCAGCAGCCACAGAACCACACCCTTCCCTTCCTTTTAATCCATCCCATCTACAACCTAATCCAAAAGTCAGCCACCCTTCTGGTTAAAAGTTCCTTTAGGCATTCAACAAACATTGTCTGAGTGCTTGCTAGGTGCTGGCCCTCAGGGAGGCTCACGGCACCATGGATGCAGGCTTCCTTCCCGCCGCCACCCAGCACAGGCCTCTGCTGGCAACCGTCCCCACGCGGCTCCAGCTCTGGCGGTGAAGTCTCATTGATACGCAACAGAGTTCAAAATCACAGGCTTGGCAGGAAGTGCCATCTATACATAGCTCTCCCATTCTGTAAGCACCGTTGGCTTCTTCTGAATAAATGCTACCCTACATTAAATGCCAGAATTCGGTGCGCAATACTGCATGTTTGCAATGAGATGGAGAACTAAAGGCAAGATTGATTCTGATGGGAACACCAGCAAAGCAAATGGGTTTTTGAAAACCCTATAATTTCCCTGCAACCCTTGACTTCACTAAACACACATTTTTAGACTAGAGCGCAGTTAGGTAGGCATTAAACAAAAATGAGGTAGTCTAATGATGATTTATGTGTAGGATAACCTTCTATAAAAAATTCCACTCTGATTTCAGGGTAACTTACAGAGGTGTCAACTTAACCAAACAACGCTGCTTGCTCCGTGTCCACTGCCACGGCATGATCCCGGGGCGAACGTTTGCCTGCAATCGTCTTAAATCTGCTGAAATTCACCCAGTGGGTGCTCTGGAAATGCAGCGCCTGCCATGAACTAAATGGAAAAGCAAAACACGACACATGCACACGCCGCCAGAGGCACCTGTGAACACAGACATTTCTGCTTGACTGAGGAGCCGCGGCTGATGGTTCTGGAACCATCCAACTGGCGTGCAAACGCAGAGCAGCTCGCCTGCTGGGAGATTGGAAGGGGTCCTGGGGAGCTTCGGGCATGCGCTCCAGGTGGGGCCTCAAGAGATCCTGGGGTGCAGACACCAAACCAGAGTCCTGGTATACCCCTCCCTGGCCATCCCCTTGGGCAGGCCCTTCGATTCCCCCAAGCCTGGGCTTCCCTGTCTGTTAAGTGAGGTTAAGAACACGTCTGCCTGGGATGGGTTGGAAGGATTCAGTAAGACGATGCCTGTGAACTGGCTTCCTAAACCAGAGAGCACTATCCCAATGTAAGCTGACATAGGCAGCAGGGCGCAGTTGGAGAGGTGGCCCAAGTCCTTCCTAAGAACTGAAATCCACCTGCTCTGGACTCAGATCCTGCCCCACCGCACGCGCACTCTATGGCCTCGAGCAGGTGACCGACTTCTCTGGGCTCAGGCTCCCCATCTGCAAAATGGAGATAACAATACCATCACCTACATGGGACCTCGTGGAGATTAAATGAAACGACTCATGAAAAGCACTTATTGCTTAGGAGCTCAGTAATCGATCGCTTATTTTCTTAGTAACCGTCATTATCACTATGATTATCATTTCAGTTTAGGCCATCTGACCAGGGGGAGAATGCCTTTGCTGCTTCCAAATATTTCCTTGGATCTCTAACCTGCAGAGCGTGTTGTAAGGCTTTAGAAGGCAGGATTTTCTCTCTGCACGCCGAGGAAAATAGAAGGCTGTCTGAGTCTGATGCCGCTCCCCATCAAAGCAAACAACAATCACACAGTTAAGGGCCATTGCTTTTCCTCCCTACAACTGCCTTGGCGAGGGAAATAGTAACTGTCTATTGTCCCAACTCCCTGGGACAACACTCAGGCTGGAGTCTCTAAAGTTTGCTACAAGGAAAGAACTTGGGCTTTGGGGACAAAAGCTCTCAGTCCAAGCCCAGTTTCTGCCACTGAGAAGCTGTGTGACCTGGAGCAAACTGCTTGGCCTCTCTGAATCTCATTTCCTTTACACCTAAGAATGAGGGTAGCATGCCTCCCTCACAAGGTTAAGAGGACAATCAAATGAGATGACATCCAGATATGTGCCACAGGCCCCTGCATACACGTCCACCTTAATGCATGTTTATTTCCTTCCTTTCTACTTTGCTTCTAACTGCACAAGTCACCGAACCTCACTGCATTGTCTGTTTCCTGGTCTGTAAAATGGGGAAGGCAACGGGGGGACTGCGAGGAGCAAACGAGACCATATAAAAGCGCTTTATAAACTATAGAGTGTTATGAGATACTAGTCGTTACTGAACCAGGGATTGAGCACTTTGAGCAGCTTAGACCCAGGGAGGTTGTGGAGTTGACCTTTGCTGTGTTGGTACCAAACCGCACGCCTTCACGCCTTCCCTCAACATAACTTTTATCAGGTACCACGCAAGGCACAAGTGAGTACAGAGACTAACCACACTCTCTCCCAGTTATTTTGCTTCCCTCGTTCTACTCAGATTATCATGGCCCATTATAGTGGTCATCTACTACCAGCCCCAGTTCCTTATGACATTCTCAAGATCACATTTGGGGGCAGCCATCCTCCAGTCTCTGCTCCCAGGACCACCGCTCCCCTGGGTGGCTGCATCCTGGCTAACCCACGCTCTGCCTCCAGACCAGCACCCAGAGAGGGTAGCACAGCCCAAGGTCGGACAAGGTCATGAAGCTGGGTGGGCAATTTCCCTGCTGTATTTAGCCCACTCCTCACCGTCTGAGAATTCAAGTCTCCCCAGAGGCCTATTTCCATCTACAGGATTCCATGTGCAGTAGGTTTCACTGTCCCCATTTCACAGGTGAATAAACTGAGGCTTTGAAAGTAATTTACTCAAGGTCACCAATTAGGAGCAGCAGACTCCACAGCCTGTCGTCTTCCTGCCACATCCCACTACCTCTTCTGTAAATTGTCTGCTTGTATCAGTTACCCAATTTTGGTTGTGTGTCTTTTTCTTGTTGACTTTGCAGTTTTCAAAAAATACATCCTCTATATTAATTTTTTGCAAGGCAATATAGTATAAAGCTTAGGAGCACAAATAACGGAGTCGGAATACACAAGTTTAAATTGTGGCTCTATCACTAACTTTAGAGAATTCTTAGCTTCTTTGCGCCTCAGTTTGTTCATCTGTAAAATGGAGAATAATAGTTCCCTCAACTTCAAATTGCTGTGAAGATTAAACGAGCTAAACATGTAAAATGCTTAGAATGGAGCCTGGCAACTTAGGAAGTGCTCAATAAATATTAATCGTTACTATCATGTTGTCCTTTTTTTTTTTCCCTAGAACCAGACAGGACTTTCATGAGCTAAATGACAGTCTTTCACCACCTCTACTTACCCTCCAGCCTCATCCCCTCCCTGCCTCACCCCATCCTTTCCTTGCCTGCTTGCCTTCATCCATGCTGACACCTCCACCCAAAGTGTTCTTTCTGTCCGCGTGGCCTAGGGAATGTATTCTACGGCCTGACTAGAGGCCTCCCTCCCCTCCATGATGCCTTACTGGGCTGCCACCATCAGAAAGAACCCCGGCCTCTGTTGTACCATCCTCTTCACGGAAGATACTATAACCCCTAGATAGGAGCTTGTGAAGGGAAGAAATAGCTCACGGTCAAATTTGACTCCTCTGCAAGGCCTCACACTGTGCCTAGCACCCAGCAGGGGCCAAACCCCATTTGTTAAATTGCTTTGAACGCACCATCTATTTCACATGAGCACTGGCTGACCATCCCAGCGCCTTTTCTGCATGCCCCTGAATACTTGCAAGCTGAGGTCCCCAATTTTGCATCTAAACAGGAAAGCACCACAGGAGGAACCCACAGAGGCCATCTCCCTCTGGGGAACTCTGAAGCAGCTCGGCGTAATGGAGACTGAGAACTGCCAACCCTAAATCCTGTAATGCCACCAGTCTTCCATGTGACCTTAGGCAGACCTCTCTCCTTTCTTACTGCACATGACAGTCCAGTAGGGAAGAGACTGGCATTTCGTCATTACCATTAATCATCTTCTATGAGCACCGGAGGGGAGAGGGGTCTGAATAAAATACAGATTCTGCTCTTGATGATTATACATTCTCGGTGAGGGGCTAATACAGATTTTAAAATATGCAGGACAAAACACGATTAGTGTCTTGAGCAAGGAACTGATAAAGTTTGGACGGAGTTCAGAAAAGGATCCCCTAGAAGCAGGTTAATCTGGGTGATTTTTAAATCCATTCTTAGCAGAAATTGGGAAAGGCATCATGGAAAAAGTGGTATTTGAACCAGACTTTGAAAGATGGGGAGGTTTGAGACAGACAAAGAAGGAAAGACATCTGGTGGTAAAAGACAAGCCCCTTACGAGTGGTTAAAATAACCTGCTCTGAGAATGAGTGGGAGAGAAGGGGCGAAGGAGGCACAGGAGAGCACGGGTCTGGGCCTCAGTTTCTTTATCGGTAAATGACCTCCAGGGCCTTTCCAGCTCTGACAGTCTGTGACTCCATCCGCTTGTAGCCTACTTGTGTCCAAACTGGTTTCCAGGTGCCACCTCAGCTCTCTGTCGTCTGTGTCATCCCGCGCCCAAGCTGGTAGAGACTCAAAGTAGCCTTAGTTTCAGCCTGAGCAAAATGCAATTAGTAAGTTGACTCTGCATTCCAAAGCAAACCACGATCATATTTGATTGTTCATTGTGTAGAGATTAACCATCCTTGTCCATCAGAGCTGACAACATGAACGGAATCCTAAATTCGCAGATCAGGCCCGTCTTTGTGCCTCCCACTGGGCCAAACACAGCGCCGGGGCCCAATAAAGGCTTCTTGTTAGAACACTTGTTTTGTTCACTGATCTTTCAGCTGGAGATCTGTTGCCCTTCAGAAAAGCCAAGGCCTCTGGTCAGCGGACACACAGCCAGAGGTCAGGGCAAGGGCTGGTGACATGATTCTGTCCCCAGGCAAGTGCTGGAGGCAGGGAGGAGGCCTCCTCCTATGTTGGAACCTGAGGACAGTCCATTCTTAATGAGGAGCCTGCTCTGGAGAGGCAGCAGGCAGAAGAGCACCCCTGAGGACCCCAGCTCAAACCCAGGCTGCTCATTAGCTTTGCAGCCTTGGATAAGTTGCTTAACTTCCCTGGGCCTCACCATCCTTATTTATAAAATTGGAAGAAAAAAAACCCCAACAAAAAATGTTCTCTCTCTTAAAGTGTTATTGTGGGGATTAGAGATAATAATATATAAGATGCCTAACACAAAAGAGGTCTCAATTCATGATAGATATTATCATTAATCTTATTATTATTATGCTGTGACAGGTGTTACGAGGGCCCTGGGGATAAAGGGATGAAAAAGATACAGTTGTACAGCCTCCTGCAGCAGACAGACAGACAGAAACAACCGCCTACAATGTAAGACAGAAGGAGGTACACGCTCCAGGAATGGAACCAGAGGAGTGACAAGTTCTGCTGCAGGCTCACGGAAGGGGACAGAGGAACGCAGTTTAAAGGACAAAAGGGGAGTAGGGTACCAATAAGGAGAGGAAGAGATTGATGCAGACCAGGCAGGGACATCTGAACCTAACGAAAAGAGGGACGAAAACCCAAGAACAACTTGGAATCCCGGGACAACTAAGGGGGTGGAAGAAGGGTGGTGGGCTCACTGACTCTCACCTTGGGCAAATGTGGGCTGCAGTTGGGGAGCACTGACCACTTTTCAGAAGGGATCCCCCTGGCCAGATTCCTTCTGATCCCCCCTTCTCCCCTCCCCAACACACAGTACCCCCAGTGCACTCCCAGGCCAGTCAGGCATGATGACAACTCAGCACTGAGGAGCCCCATCCGCATAGACAAGGGAGCTGATCCAGGCCTGCCGTCCACAGCACCAGCAGATACATCTGGCCCGCATCTGAGTAGTGTCCAAAACTCCCCACTGGGGCCAAGACAGCCAGTCAGGATGCTGGTGAAGAGCATGCTGGGAAACTCCCACAAGGAGCCCGCATCGATATAATCAGGTCTGGTGGAAATTAAAAGCTATTAGGAACAGGGCCGGATTTATCTTTATATCCAATAACATGCATTGTAATGGTGATCATGCAGATGGGAAATGAAACCACATCTCGGCTTCACTGGAGGCCTTCATTTTAATTTACGTTCGCGCACAGCCCTTTGCCCGCCCGCTCAGGAGAGCCAATTCGTCTCAAGACCAAGTCCCCCAGGAGAGAAGTAAGGGGTAGGAGCATGCCGGATCATAGGTGAGAGGCTCTGTGATTTTACATGCACATCTTTAAGCAGCCTGATGGAAGGAAGATGGCCAGCTTAGGGGAGGGGAAGGCGGGAGAGGGGGGCAGAGGTAGAAGGCAGCTCTGGGCAAAGTTCCTTTCGGGCCGTCTCTCTAGACTCTACCTACCCCGGCTGGGAAAAGCACAGCCAAAAAGCTGCTTAGAGTTTCACCGGCCAGCTCCACGAGGCTTACCTGCCCCTCCCAACCGTGGACAGCTGGCGAGGCTAACCTGTGTGCAAATACCCAACTCACAGAGCTTGCTTAGGCCCCAAGCCTTTAATTCCTCCCAAAGCCCCTCTGAGAGAGGCGTGGAAGGGCAGGCTCCTCGTTCACAGGGGCCTGCACTCACCCCACTGGGCCCCCTCCTCCCAGGGCACCTGCTCTCCCCAAGGAGATGTCTCCTGGGGCCCAGACTGGCCCACGTCAGCCTCCCCATCCCTCTTCCTGCTCTCCAGCACCTGCTCCTGCTGGCCTGTGGTTTATGGAGGATCTGAGCCCAGCTTTGCAGATCCAGAGATCAAAATCAACCCCGTTCTCCCTGCTCCAGAAGGTGACCCTGAAGTGTCAGGGGGACATAACTCGGGCTCCTTGGTCCTTCCTTAACCTCGAGGCAACCTAATTATTAAATCTCCTCAACTGTGAGAAGCTGCTGTCCAACTGTCCAGCCAACAAACACAAACACACACACACACACACACACACACACACACAGGGTACTCTGCAAGTATGGATGGCAGAGAATCTTATTTTTATGAAAAAAATCAGTAAACAATTTGCATTTTCCAAAATTAAGGTATGTAGCATGTGGACCCAAGTTCAGGCCTCTCATCTACAGAGCCTGGAGGAAGCAAAACCCTGCTCTCCCTGGTTCTCTTGGATTCCTCTGGGAGCATGTTAGCTGGATTCACGTGCTTTGGGAAGCCTGTCCCTGGATCTAAAACATAGCTGTAGAAAGATCTAGAATGATTATGGATGGGGCTGGAGGGCCGGGCAGGGGAGGAAAATTCTTGAGGAAAGAAAGGGGGTTCTATAGAACCAAAGTTTAACAGAACCCTGAAGATTAGCATCAAGCCCACTTCCCTGATAATTATGCCCTTTGGGGCCACCAGCCCAGTCTTGACATCAAAGACAGCCCTGAAGCACCAACTACAAGGGCCGCCCGGGGAAGCTCACTGCCTCCAGCTCCGACACACAGGAGCCAGGTTAACCTTCCTTCTCTCCTGCCTGAGCTGGCTTCTTGCTACTCCACGCCCATGGTGCTCGTCCTCATTCAATGCCTCTGTCCATGCTGCTCCCATATTCCTTCAGAACTCTCCCAACCATCCATTCACGCACCCACTGGACATTTAGTGAGCATGTATCCTGAGTGTGAAGAGCCAGGGATGTGTGGATGAAAACAACCCAGTTCCTAACCTTGGGACACTCAGTCTAATGGGGGACACAGACCCTGTTACATGGTAGCAATACACACCCAGCAATAGGAAACAGCAGTACAAAGAGGAGAATGAACGCTCTTTTCCACCAAATAGTAATCCTCATAGCTACAGACCATCCTCCGTGTGTCAGGCGGTGTTCAAAACATTCTACATATTAACTCATTTCATTCCTACTTGAACCCTATGAAGTAATCAATCATGATCCCCATTTTATTACACTTGGGGAAACTGAGGCACTGCAGGGAAAAATGACTTGCTCAGCTTGTAAGCAATGGGGTGAGTTTCAAACCCAGGCAGTCTGGTCCTAGATTTTAGGCTCTTAATCACTGCCCTCCTCTGGGGCCACAAAGCCCTCCCTAAACCAGCACTGAGTCTCTCCGCTCCTGAGGCCCACAGCACACAAGCCTCCATTGTACCCAAAGCAACGCTTTACTGGATACACTTGTACTGGTGCCTGGACGCAGTTCTGTGTGGGGATAAGTGCACAGACCTGGGTTCAAGCCCTCACCTCTGCTTAACAGACCCGGAAGAAGTTACTTCACTTCTTTGAGCCTCAGTTTCCTCTTCTGTAAAGTGAAGGGGGAAAATACACTTAAGGACGTTTTGTGAAGATACAATGAGGTCATATTTGAAAGTTTCTTAGCCCAGTGCCTGGCATATAGTAAGCACTCAAAATTTTTTAATATTATTTTATTATTATTATTACTTTAATAGATATAACTCATAGTCCATAAACTCAAGTGTATAAGAAATATCATATTTCTTTATGTTCTTTAAATCACCTGCAATCTGACTCTGCTGGATAGACAAGAAATTCAATCTCCATCACTACTGGAGCTTCCCAATAACAACCTTGGTTGTTGCCAAGGGTCTCTGGTCCTCACCAGCCTGTCGGCCCTGCCTGCATGATCCCTTTGGGTCTTGGCTGAGCACGTCGTGTCTCATATAGACACAAGAACACTAGCCTCAGTCGCAGACCCTGTGGAGCCACACACAGCCACTCCTGTGGGGTCCAACCGCCTCCTTCAGCTGTACCCATGGAGCCTACAGCACAATCCCCGTCTCTGACATCCTCTTGTCTCCTGTTCCCCGCCCTCAGAGACCCTCCTCCTCAGCCAGAACACCCATCCTCATCTTCCCTGTTCACTTATGGTTTCCCCAAGGGCAAGAAGAGCGGCTGTCTTCAGGCAGCCTCAGATTCCTGTCCCATCACAAGCTCTGAGGCCATTATACCTTCTGGTCATCTGCCCGGAACTGAGAGAAGGAAAAAGTACCAAGAGCAAAACACAAATTAATGTCTCAAAAAAAGTATCCTGCCACATTAGCTGTCAATGTGCCCAAACATCGGTCCTTCTCCCGGCTCTACACTGGACCCACCTAAGGAGTCTCCAAAGGGCTGATGCAGGTTCTACTCTGAGATACTGACTGGGGGTTGGGCCCAAGCACTGGTGTTTTCCAAAGACCTCCCAGGGATTCAAACATGTAGCAGGATTAAGAACCCCTGCTTTACAGGTTTCACGCATAGAAGTCTTGTCTTCCCCAACTAACCCGAAAACTTGGAGCAATTAGAATCATTTCATATGACCAGCGATGGGACGTCAATGCTGCAGCGGCACTCAGAGAGCATCTGGTCAAGTTCCATTTTACAGAAAGGAAAACAAGGTCCTTGGTCAAGAGAAGAAGAAACAGCATCAGAGCCTCTACAATGTGCCAGGATGAAGGGAGAGAGGCTGGAGTGGTGGGAAAACCCCAGCATTTTGTAACCAAAGCCTAGAGGTATTTTGAGGACTTGAAGTCCTCTCTTGGGGTTCCAAGACCTGTTTTCCTGTTGAAAAGATAACCCTGCATAGGGAAAAGAACCAATAATGAAGGGCTCACAAACACGGCAGCTCTAACAAGGTGAACCTACAATGCAGCATTAACCTTTTCTCCCAATACCAGGCAAGAAGAGGGCCCATTGGAATTGTGATGGGCTCTTTGGCCAACTCATGAAAAAAACGTCCCATGCGCATGCTGACTCAAGTCTGGTCCTCCGAGAATCCAGCACTCATGTCCTAGTCATTCAAGGCAGGAAAAGACACCACAAACCAGCCTCTTTTCCCTCCTCCCCTGACAACTTTTCACAGTTAAGATGCTTCTAGTCTTGTCTCCCATCACTAAGGGCAAGGGCCAGCAAAGACCCAGTGGTCAGGAAGGATGGCGACCCCACTCCTTTGCAGAAACAGGACCCACTCTGTGTCTGATGGGACCTTCACACACTCAGCAGAGGCCCCTGGCATGCGGGTTTTCACCACCCCACACAGAGCTGCACCAAGCCGAGACCAAAGACACTTTCGCCAGAGCATCACCAAAACAATAACAAATCGCTCACCAGAACCAACCTCAAGATCTCAGTTAGCTCAACAACCAACTCAGCACCTCTGCTTCAGTCTCCCCAACCCCAGCACCGCTGCCCGCCGAGGCCCCACAGCACTTCCTTACCTGGGATGATGGAGACCGTGTCCTTCTCCCAGGACACAACGCTAACATATTCCTGCACTGAAGAGGGGATGAGGCACTTGAAGACGGCCACGTTTCCACGCATTGACCTTTGATCCTCCACCCGGACGGTGTAGGGTTCCCTGAAAACTGCAGAGAGACGTGGGGGGGTTGGGGAGAGACAGGTGTCACAAGGCTCGGATGGGACATGGTGGGGGGGCCCCAAGAAAGCAAGCTCAACTCCCTCAGTACCCCAGGCCTCAGCCTCCATCACCTCTTCCCCTACCTCCCACTTACCCAGACCAGAAGTTCCTGCCGTGATCTGATTTCTGCCTGCACAGCTCCTTCTCCATCAACCTGCCCCTACTCCCCTGGGCAGCCTACTCTCCCTCAGAAATACCCTGCCTCACTCTGCAAGAGCATAAATCCAACGTCCAACCTTTCCAATTTCGGCGAATATTAACAAACTGCATAAGACATTAGGACCTTGAGGGTAGCACTCAAGCCCTGCAAGGTGATCATACACAAGAAGGGGATGTGGGTAATACAGAAGCATGCTAGAATGCCTCCAAGGAAACATATCCGATTCCCTACATTATCCCTGGGCCCAGGGTAGCAACAGTTTGCGGCACAGTGACCATAAATTGCCAAAATAAAAACCAGGACACATGATCTAACCACAGATTTTTGTGCCACTTCAATGTGAAAAGCGGTTTGGGAAATGGGAGTTTACATCCTGAACTTTCTGGAGGGCTGGGTGGTCTATAAGCAAAATGGGAGAGAATTTTTGAAACTGTGACCATCTCTGAAAATGCAGAACCCCAGAGACACGGCCAGCCTCCAAGATTCTCCATAACGAAGCTTCCTTGCTGCTCTCTCCCACCTCCTGCTGCTGCCCCCAGCCAGACCCCCAGCCTTGCCTGGCTGCCCCCACAGTGTGCACAGAGGCTTCCTGTCTCGGTCCCAGGGTTGGTTTTCGGGGAGCTGTCACCTGCAGCCACCAAACTCGTTGGGTCCCAGGGATGGGCTGGCCCAGCCCTCTGCCTCTGCCTCCCCCTCGTCCTCTTCCACGTGGCCTCTTCCAACTCACTCCATCCTCTGCCCCTTCTCTGCCAAGCAGAGCTGAAGCATCCAGAGCCCCACCGCCTCCCGACCTTGTCCCTCAGCAGGCACCTGGGCAGCGTGCCCTCCTGCTCTCCCTGCCATGGTTGCCCAGGCGACGCTCAGGGCCTAGCAGCCCCTCCGGCTGTGCACCTGCAGCCCCTCTGGCTTCATCAAGAGCCTCTTAATTGGCTGTGTTTCCAGGCGGGCCAGCCCTCCCCAGGCCTCCCCATGCCTTTATTCTTTCCCCTTCTCCGTGTTGTGGCCGTGATGGGGAAGAGAGACAGCTGAGGTGGAGGAGAGAGAGGAGACAGCTCTGCCTGCTCTGTGAGGCCATGGTCCACCCTGTTGTGGGTCTGGGCACGGCACTGCCTGCAGATGAAGGGGGGAACAGAAAGGAGACTAAGGGGAGCCGACGCTGGAGGGAGCAGAGTGGAGGAGTGGAAAGGGCTGGGTTTGGGTGCACACCATCCAGATGAGTCCCAGGGACCAGCAGGTACTAATGGTTAAGAGCGTCCAACGAGCAGGCCCTGCATCCTCCTCTGAGCAGCTGCGTGACCTAGACAAGACCTAGTTAACCTTTCAGTGCCTCAGTTTCCTCATTTGTGAAAGGAAATAACAGTAATAATAATAGCAGCATGTAGAAGGCCTGGCAAATGGAAAGCACTGCAACAATGTCTCTTGTCATTATAGCTACACCTGTGTGACTAACTGCCTACGTGCCCTTGGGCAACGACATCACCTTTGTCTCAGTCCCCCCATTTGTAAGTAAGAAACACTTTATAGGATTATTGTGAAAATCACATCCTAACCCAATAACGGGCATGTAACAGGAAATATTAGGTCACCTCCTTTTAGCCCAATCCTCCAGGCTGTACAGGCCAGAACTGGGTTCCAAATCTTGGCCTCAGGGCTCCCAGCCCAGCACCTGGTGTTGTGTTAGGGGAACAGAGCAAAGGACCTACTCCTGAAAAGAGGCTCCACGGGGAGCCCCAGGGGGCATACACTGAGCACGGCCCTGGGTTCGAAGAGCTTGCACTCTCTCCCCAGACAAACCAATGAGATGAAGACCAGTTCTTTAACTAAGAGCTCTCATCCCACCTCACCCCTACAAACACCTGTTCCCAGCTGCTTGGAACCTTGTCCTTGCAAGAGACACTGCCAAGGCAGAAGGACACAGGTAGTCAGAGGTCTTGCAGGACCTGTCACTAGGCACGCAGGTTGGGAGACCCTCCCCAGAATCCACTCTCCTCTGCCCAACACATGGCCAGGAACGATGGCACGCCCCAGGCCTGGTGCTGCTGCAGTGGCTGGCTAGGACACGGGCTGTCCTCTGCCACCCCAAAACCTCCTCCAAGAAAGTCACTCCCCAAACCTCAGTGCTTTATTACTATTTGAGGCACATCTTACAACTCATTAGGACACACCAGCATATCAGGACAGCCTCGTTAAGTGTAGCTGGTCTAACTCAGTCCCTCATCTCCAGCCCTCACCCAGAGAAACGAGACCACCCCAGAAACCCTCACTTCCTTGCCTCCATCAACTCTTCCAGAGACCAAAATCCTTCACTGCTAAAATTATCCCATCGTGAATTTTACCTAAATGCCTATTCTCAGGAGCTATGTTAGACTCAACTGTCCGTCAACAGTGGAATGGATGAATAAAGTGTGGGATAGTCACACAATAGAAGACCACACAGCAACGAGAATGAACCACCCACAGCTGCACACAGCAGCAGGGGTAAAGCCCACCGACACAATAGTGAGCAAAAGACTCAAGAGAACAACTACCGTAGGGCTCCGCTTACGTAAAGTACAAAAACAGGCAAACGCCTATATTGCTAGAAGTCAGGACTGTGGTCTCCCCTAGGGAGCAGTGACCCAAAGAAGCATAAAGGAGGCTTCTGACGTGCTGATATTATATATCTTGATCTGGATATTAGCTAAACTTTGTGAAAATTCATCAGGCTATATACTTATGTACACTTCTCTTTATATATTCTATTTCAATAAAAGGGTTTTTTTTTTAGGAAAAAAAAGAAATTCATTGGCTGTTTTCCATGAGTCAGGCACTGAAGTGAGCACTTAGATAGTTTAAATGAGCGCTATCTCATTTAACCCTGACATGTGGTGATGAATGGGGTAGGTGCTGGCATCAGCTTTGTGAATGAGGAAACCGAGGCTCAGAAAGGTGTGTTCTCCGCTTAAGGACACACAGTAACAACAAAACTTAGCTTGAGGGACTGACTTCTTCCAAGCCCCACCCACACCCCACCCCACCCCACGACC